>NC_133772.1:49284449-49363033 GCF_003597395.2 Chelonoidis abingdonii
GGACCTTTGGTCTGACCCAGTACGGCCATTCTTATGTTCTTATGAGAGAAGTCTGTGTCCATGTCCTCATCACTCTCGTCACCGCACTGCCATTGCTTCCTCACCTGGTTTTGCTTTTGCATGTTCTGATTCTGCATATACTGCAGGATATTACATGTGGTGTTTACAGTGCTCAAAATTGCCCTGGTGATCTGAGTGGACTCCATGCCTGCTGTGCTATGGCATCTGCCCAGAAAAAAGGCAGGAAACAATTGTCTGCGGTTGTTCTGACGGAGGGAGGGGTGACTTGGCTTACAGGGAATTAAAATCAACAAAGCGGGTTGGTTTGCATTAAGGAGAAACACATCTGTCACACAGAATGGACTGAACTCAAAACCCTGGGTTTAGCAGGCCAATGCTCAAACCACTGAGCTATCCCTCCCCCCACTATTCCTGGAGGGAGGGAGGGTGAAGCAAATTAAAACAAATGAATACAAAACAAATCTGGTTTCTTTCTTGTTTTGATCCATTCCATCTCTCTTATACATCTTAGGCTGGCAGCAGACGGTGCAGTACAACTGCTAGCCATCGTCGTCTCCTGGGTGCTCGCCAGAAGACGGTGCAGTACGACTGCTAGCCTTTCTCATCTCGTGGCTGCTCGCCAGCAGACAGTGCAGTACGAGCGCAGGCAGGACTGAAACTCCATGAGAAAACTTAAAAGAGAATGACCTGGAATCACTCCCATTTATGTCCAGGCACCCCTGACAGACCTCACTGAGGTCTGCTAGGAGCACCCATGTCTGCCCAGACACCCCTGACCGACCTCACCGAGGTCGGCCAAAAGAGCACCCAGGAGACGACGACGACGACTACCAGTTGTAATGCATTGTCTGCTGCCAAAAGGCAAAGAGCTGCTGCTGTGTAGCAATGCAGTACCACGTCTGCCAGCACCCAGGAGACGTATGGTGACGGAGAGCTAAGCGGGCTCCATGCTTGCCGTGGTATGGCATCTGCACGGGTAACCCAGGAAATAAGGCTCAAAATGATTGTCTGCCATTGCTTTCATGGAGGGAGGGCCTGATGACATGTATCCAGAACCACCTGCGACAATGTTTTTGACCCATCAGGCATTGGAATCTCAACCCAGAATTCCAATGGGTGGTAGAGACTGCAGGAACTGTGGGATAGCTACCACAGTGCAATGCTCCAGAAGTCGATGCTAGCCTCGGTACTATGGACGCACTCTGCTGAGTTAATGGTCTTAATGGTCTTAAGTGGGGGGACATACAATTGATTGTATAAAATTGATTTCTAAAATATCGACTTCTATAAATTTGACCTAATTTCATAGTGTAGACATACCCTCAGAAATCAGTAGTTCAGAAGCCAAATTACCCAAATTACCGATCAACATTACCCAAAAGAGCCAGAGTTCATTTGCTACATTTACTACAATACTATATATTCATATTTTAACAGTATGGTTTAGTCTGTATATATATTATTCTCACAGTAAAACGACTATTATTATTTTATCAATTACAATTCGCTAACATAGTAAAAAGCATTCTGACTTGTTAATAATTAAATCGCACAGTGTTTTAATATCATGTGCTCCAGATGCATCAAAGAGCCTCTTGAGCCTTGAGAGCCACAGTCTATCATTGAACTAGAACATCTTTCAGGAAAAAGTACCTTTGTATCCACTTCTGCCTGAGAGCAGACACCAAAAATAAAAGAACTTTTGTGAACACTCGAGGCACGGATGGCACTCTGAAAAGCAGCACTTTGTACTGGAAATGATAGGCCTCATGAGCAAATCACAGAAGCCTCCTGTGCACCTGTTGAACCAGCATATGAAAGTAGGCCTCCTTGATCGACAAATCTGTCACTGTCAGCTTCAAGGTCTCCATTTTGAATATGGTCCTCCTACTGCACTTTTCAGATATTTTAAATCTAACACTGCTCCACCTTCCCCAGATCTCATTTACCAGGAAAAAGACTGAGTAATGACCAGAGAACATCTCCACCTTGAGAACTCACTCTCTCTGTCACAATTCACAAAAGACCATATTTGGCCTTCTGCATATTTCACCTCTTTTGAGGATTTGAGGATAGTGGAGAAAGGAGAAAGTGACTTTTCAGAATCTTTGAAAATTCTATGAGGTAACCATGTCGAACCACATTCAGGACCTATTTTTCCAATGTTGAGAGAGGCCAAGTATGTAGGAAGTGGGACAACCTGTTGGAAAAAAAGAGGAGGAGGAGAAGCTGGTGTAATGCAAACTGGTAAGCCGCCCTTGACAAGGCAGTCAAACAGACTGCTTGACATTCCTACAGTCTAGATGAGCTCACTGCAGACAAAAACCGTGTGTGTGGTGGAGTCGTCTTTTGACTCTTCCCTCTCCTCCTAGACTGGTCAGGTTGCCTAGGTGTAAGGGGCTGGTAATGGTGGAATAACTAAGGGTAAAATTACTACTTTTTAGGGAAGGGAGTATAAATCCCCAAAGACTTCAATGTAGCCCTGGAGTTCTTGAGACTTCAGAACTTGTCAGTCTGCTGGAAAAGAGGGTTGATTCCTCAAAGGGGAGATCCTGAATAGTGTGTTGGACACCCTGTGGAATACCAGACAACTGAAGCCATGAGCACCTACACACTGTAGAAAACAGATGCCATGGCCCTGGCTGCAGTCTTCCCTATCCAATGCAGCCTGAAGAGAGGTCCCAGCAACTAGTTTACCCTCATCCAATATGGCCTGAAACTCTTGCCTGGGATTCTTTGGTAACTTGTCCACAAATTTGAGAATATTGTTCCAGAGGGAGAAATTGTATCTTCCCAACAAGGCTTGCTGATTCAAGACACAAAATTGTAGTTGGCAGTCAAACAAATTCTCCTACTCAAACGAACAAACACAAACGAAAAAAACAGGTTTCTTTGACTCTACTTTTTGGTAGGAGTGGGCTCCCCTGACGCACTGTTCACTGCTGAGAAAAGGTCCCCAGGAGTTTGTATTTGTAAAAATACTCATATCCCCATAAAGGATATAGCACCTCCAGTCAATCCTTTCATCTGTTGGTGGTAGAGAAGATGGTGTTTGCCATAAAACCCTTGTGGCCTCATTTATAGGGAGAATTACTTAGGAAGACCCTGTTGAAACCAAAATGTACAATAATCTATGTGAGCTCTCCTGAACTACCTCCAATCTGCATGTCCAAGGAGGAAGCCACCCTCTTCAACAGGCCCTGATAGGCCCTGTAATCATCTTGTAGAGGCAAGAACACACAGGACACCACCACTTCTTCAAACGATGAGGAGGAACACAAAGCAGGTTGAGGTTGAGCCCTCCACCCTGTAACTCCTCTGACGGAAGTGCTGCTAGGGAAGTTTGCTTCTGCTTGGCAGCCAACTTGGTACCAAGGGTGACTTAATGAACCTCCTCATATGAACCATCCCAGTACTTACTCAGCGATATACAGGGATGAGGCCAAAGGGAGGATCTGATGGTGGGAGGAAACCCCCAGAGGTTCCAATATGGTCATTGGTAGGGCATTGGACTTCAATCTCTTGCAGACCAAGGATCCACGTCCTGTAACCAGTGTGGAACCTCTGCTGGATACCAAGGGCAAAAACCCCTGGTTCATGGAGAGTGACTTTTCCTATCTCGTGACTGTGTCACATATAAGCTAACTACTGATTCTGAAGATGAGTCCAAGTCACCCAACAAGGGTGGGGGGAGACTGCGCAGTACCCGTCAGTGCCAAGAAGTGCTGTAGAGGCTCCAGAGACAACAGTACCAAGGGAAGCATAGTTAGTTTGCCTCTTGACTGCACTGGGCAAGGAGGCACAGGAGGAACCAAAGCTGATCATAGCACCAAAAGTTTACCTCCAGATGTAGGTAAGTCTGATGCAGTCTGAGGGTTTATCAGTATGGCACAAAACATCTCCTGTTCTTGAGAAGCCAGTACCAAGAGGCACAAGACAGCATATGCAGCCGCATATGCCTCCAGCATTGTTGGTACCGAGAATTTCTGCTGATACTGTTGCTGTATTTTAGGATATGTCTACATCAATTAAATCCCACTCCTGGCCTGGGTCAGCTGATTTGGGCTTACAGGGCTCAGGCTGCAAGGCGGTAAAATTGCTTCATAGAGGTTCAGGTTTGGGTTGCTCCAGCTTGAACCCAAACATCTACACAGCAATTTTTGTCCCCACAGACGAAGCTCCACAAACCCAAGTGAGCTGACCTGTGCTGCAGGTCTTCTACTCCAGTAGAGATATACTTTAAGTGGTCAGCACCACAGAGAGGGTTGATATACCAGCACTTGTTGGTCTCATCACAGAAACCGATGCTGGAGTCAATGATCCTGATTCAGATGCACTGGGGAATGCCTCCTCTCAGAGGACACTCTATCCTTCCCCTCGGCTTGTCTTCTAGTTGGCGGTGCTAGAGATCTTGGTCTCCTGGAGTATGAGTCCTTCAAAGCACCATGCCGATACTTTTTTCTCAGCACTGGGGAAGACGAGAGGTAGTGAAACTCCACAATCCCTGATAGGGCATTTCTGACAGAAGCAGAAAGAAGGCTCCAATGGTGGACTGAAGGCAGCCTCCATGAGAAGGTGATGGAGCATCCCCTCCCTACTGTTTTTAGTTTGGAGCTTAAAGTCACTACAGATCTGGCACCTGTCCTGGACATGACTCTCAGTAAGGCACTTTAAATACTGAGAATGCAGGCCACTCACTGGCATGGATTTTCCGCCACTGATGCAAGGCTTAAAGTCTGGAGACAAGGCATTTCCTGGTACCAGACATCAGCACCCAGAAGAAAGCTGGAACCAACAGTCCACTAAACTACAAAACAACTAAGAAATGAAACTTTCTCTAAGCTAACTATGAATGAGTACCAAATTATATATAAGAGAAAATCTCACTGAAAGGGAGAACACTCTCTGAAGCAAGCCAACATGCTCTGACTACTAACCATAGGCAGTAAGAAGGGACTGGGGTGTGTCTGGGACAGCTCCACCCATTACACCATCACATGGCAACAGAGGTCACTCACCGGCATGGGGCGCATGCCCCTCTCTGATGGAAACAGCTAGGGGGAAAAAATCTCTCTCTCTGGTGCACCGGGTACAAACGCTCCTGCAGTGGAATGGAAATGGACACCAATCGCTCAAAGAAGAAAAAATGGTTACCTACCTTTTTGTAACTGTTGTTCTTTTCACTCATCCATTCTACTGTAGATGTACGTGTATGTTTCATGCAGAGCTGTTGGAGATGGTTCTCTTAGCAGTACCTGTTGGGTACTGCATGTACCCTTTGGTGCCTCATGCCACTGTATGCAGGCATAAACGGCTGTACTGCTCCCAATACCTGCCTCAGTTTCTTCATACTGGAAAAGAGCTCCGATAGAGAGGGGAAGGAGGGAGGGTCGTGGAATGGACATGTCCAACATATCTTGAAGAACACTGTCCATTCCACGGTGGGCGACTCACAAGAAGTCCAAACTGGCAGTGGGCTCGGAAACTTCTGAACAAGGATTGAAGGACTACTCATCCAAATCTGGCATTGACTCTGGATTGATGAGAGATAGTATAATCAGAGGCAAATGTATGGAGAGATGGCCAGGTTGCTGCCCTACAAATATCCAGAATGGAAACCGTAACAAAAATGGCCTCAGAGAAACCACCTGCAATCTGGCTGAGTGCGCAAAAACTTTATTGGGAGATGCAAAATTGTCTAATAGGTAGCATAAATGAATACAACTTGGAATACAGGCAGAGATCTTCTGGGTGGAGACCAGCTGGCCTTTCACTCTGTCTGAAATCACCATGAAGAATTGAGAGGAAGAAGTGAGTCTAGTCCACTCCAGGTAAAAAACTGAAGCACTGCTATCATCTAAAAATATGGTGCTTTTCCTCCCCTTTGCTCAACTGGGGCTTTGGAAAGAATGTTGGTAAATAAATTACTTGATTCATGTGAAATTTGAAAACCAATTTAGATAGGAATTTAGGGTGAGACCAAGGGAAAACCTTGTTCCTAAAGAAAATTGTATCGAGGGGCTCTGATACCAAAGCTCTATTCCCCTACTCTCCTGGCTGAGGTTATTGCAACAAGGAAAGATACTTTCATTGACAGGTGCAACAGAACAAGTTGTTAGTGGCTCAAGGCGTGGGGGGGGCATCAAATTTATACTCCACTGTGGAACTGGATCATGAATCTGTAGTTATAATTTGAGCAAACACTTTAGAAACCTCATGGACATGCAATTTGAAAAAACTGAATGGTTATCCACAGGTGGGTGGAAAACTGAGATAGTTCATCACAGTTCTTTGGCGGCTAAGAGTCAGTGCATGCTGTTTCAGAAATAAAAGAATCCAAGATATGGTTAATCGGATCTCGATTTAGGGAAATGCTTCTTTGTATGGGCAGATGGAGAATCTCGTTAAAGGCTTTCTCCTATTCAGTAGTACTTCCTGCACACCCTTCGAGCAAACTCATTCTGAGATGGTCAGACATGAAGCTGTAAGGTGGAGGTCCTGAAGGTTGGGATGAAAGTCCATGCTGTAAGATGGAGGTCCTGAAGGTTGGGATGAAGGCAGCAGCTGTGGTCCTGGGAGATAAGATGCATATCCTCTTGAGAGCAACAGCGGAGATCTGACTCACAGGGCTAGTAGGGTCTAAAACCAGTGTATATGGGGCCATGCAGGGGTTGGTAAAATAAGGTGAGCAAAATCTTGCTCAACTTTGGCTAAAAAGTACAAGAACTGGAGGGAATGCATACAGCTGGCCTCTCAGCCAGGACAGGAGGAAAATCTCTGTCAGCAAACCTGGGCTGAAGACTGCTTGGGAACAAAAAAATGACATTTTTCCTCTTGTTGCAAACAGGTCCACTTGCGGAGTTTCCCGGCACAAGAAAATGGACCTGGAAATGTTCAGCTGAAGAGACCACTTGTGGTGGCCTGTAAACAAACTCCTCAGGCAGCCAGCTGGAGTGTTTTGAGCTCCCAGAAAATTAACAGCTTTCTGATGGATAGGATTGGCAATGAAGAAATTCCACAGGAGGATTGCCTCCTGGCATAACTTTGTGGACTGGGCCCCTCCTTGCTTGTTTACATAAAACAACTGCTAGGCTATCCATGAGCACCAACACATTCCACCCCCTGATGTGTGGAAGGAATGCCAGGCAAACCAGATGGATGTCCTGGAGCTCCCTGATATTTATATGCAGATCCTGGGGAGACCAAAGGTGACTTAAGTGAGCTCCCCAACTTAGATCTGATACATCTGTGACTAAAGTGAGAGTCTGTTATTGGCGGGGGAGACCTCCCTCAGAAATATCTGTACATTCTATTCACCAGTTCAGGGAGCATAAGACCCAAGAGGGTATGTGAACCATCATATCTATATGGTGACTGGCCAGTCAGTACACCAAGGCTATCCAACACTGTAGATGTCTGAGATGTAGTCTGGCATGCTGCACCACATAAGTGCTTGATGTCATATGTCTTAAAAGTGTGAGACAGTTCCGAACTGTGGTGACAGGGTGTACCTTTAGATCTAAAAACAAACAAAAAATCACATTGTTTCTGCAATGACAGGAAAGCCCTTGCCTTTATAGCATCCAGGACTGCTCCAATGAATTCTATTTTTTGAACAGGGGAGGGAATGGCTTTCACTTTATTGATTAGCAGCCAGAGTGTGTTAATCGTGGATCAAACAGTGGCTACATGGGAGAGTACATCAGACCTGCTCTGGACTTTTACTAGCTAGTTGTGTAGGTAAGGAAATACATGGACTCCTGACTCTCTCAGAAATGCTGCAATTACAGCTGTACATTTTGTGAAAATGTGAGGGGCTGCTGACAGCTCGAAAGGTAGCACTGTGAATTGATAGAGGAATTCATTGACCACGAACCTGAGAAATTTTCAGTGGCTATGGTGAATTGCCACATGAAAATAAGCATTTAAGTGAAGAGTATCATATACTCCTGGGGGAATTCTGTGCCACTGCACATGCACAGAATTTATATTCCCCACAGATTTCTTTGCTTCCCTGAAAAAAATGACTTTCTGATGGGAAAGCAAAAAGAAGCCACAAGAAAGGACATGCGACCCTCCCCAGCAGTATGTTTTGGGGGCACAGCAGTATGTTTGGGGGCAACCAGCGGAGACAGAAATCACTGTGGGACAGGATGGGTGGGAGGCTTGTGCGCTGTGCCGGGCTCAGCTGCAAGTCTGGCCTGGGCTGGGGAGGACGGGACTTCCTCTTCCACTGCACGGCATCCAGGGCGAGGTCAGACCCACCCCAAGATATCTCCCTGGCTACAAGAACTCTGCAAATTCCTTTTCCCCCACCCCACTCCCTACATCCATTGCTCCTCAGGTGCAGTGGGAGGGATCCCTGTACAGGGAAATGTTTGCTCATCCACCCAACTCCCGTTCATCCAGACCCCCTCATACCCAGACCCTCCCACTAAGTCTCACAACTCACACTCAGAACCCCCTCGATGAGCCCCACTCCCGCTGCATCTGGATCCCCACCCCACCAAACCCCAACCAGTTGCACCTGGATCCTCACACCACTGAGTCCCACTCTCCCAACTTCTGGACTCACCACTTGAGTGAGTCCCACTCTCCCAACTTCTGGACTCCCACATCCAGACCCCCATGCAGATCGCTAACCCCCCCACATCCACCCACCCCCCCGCTGAGACCCAATCACTTTCATCCCCTGCAGCATCCCATTACCATTGCATCCAAAAAAACCCAACAAGCTCCTGTGAATCCAGATCCTCTACTGAGCCACCCACAGCCAGATTGCCCCACAGAGAACCCTCTCAACCCACACCTGGATCTCCCCATACTAAGTCCCTCCATACTTGTATACTGCCTTGCTGAACCTGCCTGCCCACACCTGGTGCACCTGGCATAGAAAGGCAGGGCCCTGGGGTGTTTCTGGGGCAGGCCTGGTCCTTGGACTGTGTCAGGGTTGGGTGCAGCCTCATCACTGAATCCATGTCTCATGGAGCAGGAGCTGCACAGTGATCTCCCACCTCTGCACAGCCAGTGGCCTGTGTTCCCCAATGCCATGCTGGAGCCTCCACATTTATTTGACAAATAAAATTTGCAGAATTTTGAAGAATTTTAAAATATTGTGTGCAGAATTTTTAATTTTTTTGGTGCAGAATGCCCTCAGGAGTAATCATACCAGTCTCTTGGATCTAAGGAAGGGATAAAAGATGCTAGAGTGACCATCTGGAATTTTATTTTCTTCAAGTATTTGTTTAACAGCCTTAGATCTATAAAATAGGCTTGATACTCCCTTTTCTTTTTGGATTAGGAAGTAATGTAAATAAAATTTTCCCTTTGAAGAACGTCCTGTATGGCCCCTGTAAGGAGAAGAGACTGGACCTCCTGAAGTAACATGCTCTTGTGAGAGCAGACCCTCAAGAGGAGCAGGGAATAGTGGTGGGAAGAAGAGGGTCAGAAATAAATTGTAGGGTGTATGTCAGTTCCACCATGCTTAAGATCCACTGATCTGGGGTGATGCAGGTCTATGCACTTAAGAAGTGGAATAGATGGTTGTCAAAAATAAGGGTCTGGAAAGATGGCACTGTGGGGAGTGGTATACTGCTCTCATCCAACAAGTCAAAATGATTGCTTAGATGATCAAGAATCCCTAGAAGAGCTGGCAGTGGCAGAGGAGGGTGGAGGTAGAGGATGTCTTTTGTAACCCCTACTCCTCCTTTTGGACGGATCCTTGGAACGTGGCAAGAAGGGCTGAAATCACTTGGAATGCAGTGGGCGGAACCGCTTTCTTTTTGTTGTGGGTGTATAGATCCCCGAGACTTAAGGGTCACCCTTGAATCCTTACAGCTGTGGAGTTTGTCATCACTTTTCCTGGAAAAGAGCAAGGTGCCCTCAAATGGGAGGCCCTGAATTGTTTGTTGAGCCTTTGGGGGGAGGCCTAATGCTTGCAGCTAAGATGTATGCTGCATTGTGATGGCAAAGGCCATAGCTCAATCCTCAGAGTCTACCACATCCCGGCTCGCCTGCAATGTCATTCTGGCAAATAGTTTGCCTTCCTCCATAAAAGCAGGTTACTCCTGCTTTGCATCATCAGGAAGTTTGTCTTTGAACTTCAGGATGTTATCCCACAAGTCGAAATTGTAATGACCCAGCAGAGGTTGCTAGTTCACAATCCTGAGCTGTAAACCCCTTGTGGAATAAAGTTTCCTGCTGAACAGATCTAGTTTTTCCTCCTGCCTTTCCCTTTGGAGCAGAGGCCTGGTGTTCTTGCCTCTCCTTTTGTTGGTCACTGTAACAACCAGAGAGCCTGGAGGAGGGTTGTTGTAAAAGTGTTTGAAATCCCTGTGAGCGGACATAATCTTTCTTCTCCAACCCTTCAGCAAGGGGTCTGCTATAACATCTTGACAGGCTTCAGGATAGCCTCATTAATAGAGAGAGCTACCCTAGATGGTCCAACCAAGGTTAAAATGTCTACAAGCCTGTATGATCTTTCTTGTACTTATTCTGGCTGGATATCTAGAGCTACAGCCATGTTCTTCAATAAGTCTTGATGAGCACTAAAATCATCAGGAGGAGGAGAGATAGATTAGGCCATTGTTGCCTCATCAGAAAGACTAGAAAAAGATGCTAAAGGTTGACTAAAGGACTTGACTAAGAAAAAGAGGCTAAAGGTTGCTGAGGATGTCCCTCCTCCAATTCTTCTATAGGGGATTCCTGGGCACGCAGCTCCGCCTACACAGTACTGATCCAAGCACCGGGAGAAGGAAGATGGTGACCTTCCTTCAGATGTTCCCAGTACTTTGTTGATGTAGAAGTGTAAGAAGGGAGCAGAGAGGTTCTGGAATATGGTGGGAAGCCCCAATGGGTCTAGAAGGGCGACTGGTATGAAGGTGAGACCCAGCTCTGTGTAGGCCACTGGCTCTTAGAATGCTGAAAGCTGGTATCACGATGGGCAGGCAACTGCACTCGGGCTACAAAGAAGCCAGCTTCTGAGTCTGATGAAGAGTCTGTTTCCTCTGATCACAGGGGAGCTGAACCCCCCTCTCCAGACTTCAAACCTCTCTCACTGGTGATGGAGTTGCTACTACTGCCCCCCTTGTAACCTTTAACCCAGTGGTTAGAGCTGCCACCCAAGATGAAATAAAGCTGGGTTCAGTCCCTTGCTCTGTCTGATGTGGAAGGAGTCTCCCATCTCCCAATCTTTTCTGTTGAAGCTGTTCCACTTTTCTTATAAACATTGGCATAAGGGGACTAGAACCTAGGTCTGCTACTTCACAGATAAGTGCCCTAGCCACTGGACTACAAAGTCATTCACTCTGTTACTGGTCCAATGAATATTTATTTTTCTAATTACTTCGCTAAACATTGATTTTCTTCTCTGTTTTTCTTGAAAAAGGGCTGACCTGGCTTAGGCGCCTAACTCCATGAGAGGTTCATGACTGTGAATCATGTATGAGAGAAGCTCCTCCCTCCAGCTCAGACTCAGGCACCTAAATCCCCTGGAGCAACATGGCTTTGGCCACAACTGTCTCCTCAGCATTACCTACTGACTAATTTAGTGGTTGCATTGTCTAAGTTCCCCTTGTGAGCTCTATCTCAGGTAACTATTTAGAAACTGTGTAGTGACAAAACAAAAACAAATAGTTTGCTAGATAAATTATTCTTCATTTTCTACAAAAACTGGTACGTCATAATACTGGCTATGACTGGGCGCTTCACTCCAAGCCAGAATAACTTAATGTCTGGGTCATACGGATAAATGAATCTACATGAGAACAAATTATTATTAACTTGAAATATATTAATATATTGCAGTTTATGCTGGAGTACCTCTTGCAAAATGTCCAGAATTCATTCAATTATGACATTGTACATAAAGTCCTTTACCTAGTCCAATTCAAACATTAGATATGTAAATGTAGGTTATTTTACAGTTGTAAAATAAATATAAATGTACCAATCGGAGGTTTACCTTGAAATATTGTATTCTTGATGAGGTATCTTGCCATTATTGCGTTCCCACCTAGAAGATGACTGTTCAATAGGTGGCAGGCCAGAAGCTCCTGAACTTCGTCTCAACTGTGGTGTTGGTAAACTATTTCTGCTATTTAATCCCTGTTGAATAATTTAACAATAGTTAAAATTTCTCTTATTGAAAGCAGACAGTTTTATGATTTATTATTTCTGCAAGTAGTGTATGAAGTTATTTTTATAGCTAATCATGTTCAAAGAAGTAGGAAGCATGGTATCCTGTGTTAGAAACATACTGATCTCAAAAATTTGAAAAAGGCTTATTTAGGAACAGTCTATTCGAGAGAAAGATATCTATTTTATTTCATATCTTCTCCTCACCCCATAATAAACATAAAATCTAAGATATTTGTCCTTGGGAATTCATCTGTTCCAGCTATTATTCCTCACATGAAGTCAAAAAATTTAGAGCTGAAAGAGATCTATTATCTAGACTATCTTTTTGCAAATATAGGATTGCTCCTTACAGTACATTTTCTAATATTCTTCCTAGATAAGACAACTATGTGACTTCTGAACCTAAGTCCCATTTTCAAAAGTAACATAGGCTTTTAAGGATATGTCTATACTGCAATGTAAACCCAGAGTTAGTGGGACTCAAGTCAGCTGACCCTGTGTTACAGAACCCAGAGCTTGAGCATCTCCACTGATTGTTAACCGTATGTTAAGAATTTTCTAACCTGAGTTAGGACCTGGGTCTCTGACATCCACATTGCAGCATACAGACCTCAATCAAACCAGCCATATCCCAGACTCTTTAGCGCACTTCCAAAATGTGTCCACTCTAGCCCTTTGACCATGGTGCACTGTGGGAAAACGTTACTTTCCATGCTGCATGTTAGAGGAAATTGGAACAGCCTGCCAACCCATCTTGCTGAGTAGTCATTTTGGTCTGTACATTCCCAGCTACTGGAACCAGCAACATGGAGCAAATGCCTTTTCAATAACTTCTCTTGTTTGCATTGTCATTCCTGTGTCCGGAAATGGGGAGAGCTTCTGTAAGATGCTGGTGCACATTTCAGCAGTGTTTTCTGACACACCAAAAGCACCTCACAGAGCTTATGATGGAGCAGGAGAAGGAGGACCCTACCATGGCAGACTTAAACCGACATATGCTGCTCATGGCACTGTGTATAGCCGCTGATGCTCTCAATGTAGGTGCTTCCGGTGCAGTACCACAAGCGCAGAATGGTGGGATCATATTGTCATGCAGACCTGGGATGACCAGCAGTGGGTCCAGAACTTTCGCATGAAGAAAGCTACATTTCTGGAGCTTTGTGAGCAGCTTGCCCCATCCCTCCAGCATCAAGACACATGCATGAGGGAACGCTTGCCAGTCAATATGCGGGTTGCTATAGCCATCTGGAAGCTGGCTACCCCAGATCGCTACAGGTCCGTTACCAACCAGTTTAGTGTTAGGAAGTCCACTGTGGTAAAGTGGTAGCGGAGGCTTCTCAGACAATCAGGCATGTGGGTTTACCCCATGGTGGAGGGCAAAAAAGATATTCCTGAAGTAACTGCTGGCTTTGAGAGAAAGAGATTTCCAAACTGTGCCGGGGACACTGATGGGACTCGTGCCCATAGTTTGCCCTCCTCAGGAGCGCATGAGTACATAAATCAGAAAGGATTATTATGCAGGACCTCAGAGCTTGATTTATGAATGTCAGCGCAGGCTGCACTGGGAAAGATCATGATGCCAGATTTTTCTGGTTGATCAGGAGTCTATATTCACAGACAGAGTAGAACTTTCCCACCAAATAACGTCATAATATAGAGTTACTGTCCCCACTGTTATACTGAGGGATCCTGCATACCCTCTTTTGCCTTGGCTTATGAAATCATACCTGATGTAAGAGGCGCTGGCAAAAGATGGCTTAATTACACTCTCAAAAAGTGTTGAATGTGCTTTTGACAGATTGAAATTCTGCTGGAGATGTCTACAGACACATTTGGACGCCAGTGAAATCAAGGCTGTCTGTGTTAGTGTGGCTTGCTGTGCTCTTCACAATCTTTGTGATATCAGAGGTGAGCCACTTCCCTCTGAATGGATCCATGACAGTGAAGGGCTGCTGAATGAGTTCACTAAGCCAGAAAGTTCACCTGCCAAAGCTGGAGCTGGACGTACGCGGGCAACAGAAATCAGGGATGCTTTGTGCTCTCACATTATGGTCCCAGTGGAAGAGGAAATAGTATCTTTACAAAGTTGCTTGTGGGGATGGGGTTCAGTGCTTGGGGAGGGGTGAGGCCTGACTGCCAGGCACTGCACTTATGAATGCCATGACCACTTACAAAATGCTGGGTAGGGGATGATTCACAGCATGGATTCATATAAGAAAGTGATTGAAGTGTGGACTGATGCATCCAACTTTATAGAGGAATACTGTTTGTGTACTAATTTCTAATAGTCCCTGATCATGTGTTTATCTTAATTATTTTAAATACACATTGTATGATGTGATACAGTGATGATAATAAACGTTCTTGACATAAAAAGCTTTATTTATAAACACGTATTATAAAAGTACAACATTCACCTATTGCCAGGCAGGCCAGTTGCCATTACCACACCAAAACACCAGTAACAACAGAACCTTTCAACAACAAACAACAAACAACAACAACAAAAAAAAAAGTGCAAGAACAAGTGCAAACAGTAAAACCATGAACAAGACAGAAACCCCCTACCACTGCATGTCTCCAGCCCTCTATTTTCCTTTCTCTTCTTATCCCATTTATTCCATGCTTGGTCCCAGGAGAACGGGCTGCAGGCATCCAAAGGGGAGAGGGTCAAGAAAGAAGATTCTATGGGGCAAAGTTGCCCTGTCCAGCCACTCATGGGGCCCAGTTGCATGGACCATTGGCCACAGAGTTTTACAAGTTGTTTTTGGACTGCATCCCCAGGTACTGCACAGGGATGCAGGCCACAGTGTGGATGATGTGACTCAGACCACAGTGTGGATGATGTGGCAGAAGCCAATATTCTTGCAGCCATTCTTGATAGCAGCTGCTCAAAGAGTTTTCTCTGCTGAACTCTGCCCTTCTCCTGTAGCCTGCTCCAATGCTAAAACTCTATCCTAAAGGTGTGTAGCCAGCTTCAGTCTTTTCTTTTGCCTCTCAGCATGCCTTTTCTCTAGCTGTCAGTCTCTCTCTTTTTGGTATCGGCTCTGTCCAGAAGTTTAACCATAAGTTCACGACAGAAACTCTTCCTCTTGGAACGGTCTGTAAAGGTACATTGGGCCAGGCTTGTACTACACTGTGGGTGAGCTGTGCAGGTACTGCAGCCAATAGAGGTTGAGAGGTCTGGAACAGAACAAGACACAGAGGGATATTGTTTCAAATAGCTCAGTGCAGGAGCACAGAAAAAAATCTTTGTGGAATTTCAAGGACATAAAATGTTACTTTTCCAAACTAAACTCCAATATATTGTGAGAGGGATGCTTCTGTCTACAGTAGCTCCCTGGACAAAGCCTGGATAATCACGATAAAAAGTTAAAAATTCAAAGGATTTTTGGTTTTGTTTTAAAAATTGCAGAACTACTTGGGTTAGGGGAGGGAGGGCTGTCAGTGGCCTTGTGACAAAAGCTTTTTCTGTCATTTCAGGCCTTCCACATTTTCGAGGATGTACAGTTCTTGTGGTCGTTGACTGGCAAAGGGAGATGTTGTTCTGACCTGCTGGTGGGAAAACTGCAGGGTTTTCCTCGGAAGTATTCAAACATATAGTGACTGACCAGTACAACTATGAGTGGACTGGCCTGGTCAGCTACCAAGGTGGCCCTGGAAAATATACCCTTTCCTGAAATGTCACTACCTATCTGGAGTTTGTGCTTCAGGAAAAGTTTGCATCTATCAACACCTGTGATTGGGTCAGAATTCTTGAGGGATTCAGTAGAATGCTGCATTAACTTCCACGTGGCTTGGCCAATTATGACTGCATGCAAAAATATTTCATTCCATGGCCACCTGCCTTTAAACCCTCTCCCCCCAGCACATGTCTGGGTGCACTTTCAAACCCCAGGCGAATCTGGGACAAATGCTTTTGTCACCTACAGACTGCATGGACTACCTTTACCTCAAATGGATTAGATTTGCGAATGGAACACATTTCCAGTTCCTCCCCACCACAGGTTACCATTACCACATGGCTCGTTATATCACTGAGTAGCTACAGAACAGCGTATTTACCGGTATGGCAGTGTAAAGTAGTTATTTTTAATAAACGGGAATGCCCTAGCAAAAATCTATGCCTTTCCAGTAAAAATTCGCTTTTAAGGATTTTTATTGTTTGCATTTCCTGGTTGTCATTTGGTGGGGGGTAGGGAGAGTCATGCCACTGGGATACATTCTGCCATTAGTGGGTAAATGCTGCTAGCTGGGACTTCTAATAAATTTTGCATTGGTTCATAGAATGGAAATCCCTCCCATTCCCATATTAGTAAACTTTATAATGGAGCCACAAACTTACCAGGCTCCAGGACGGTTTCTGTCCCATCTGTGTCTCCTGCAGGCTCCGCAGTGGCCTGTTTCTCAAGAGGGTATCAAACAGCTCCTCTAAGTACAACTCCAGGATGTGCTGCAGAGACTCCTGTGGGATTGGTTTCAGTAAGAGTAATTTCACTGGCATCACTCTGCATCTGCTGCTGGCTCCCATCACTCCCCATGCTGCATTCTGGGACCAGCGGGGTGCCACCCTGGCTGACCAAGTCATCATGCATCATTGATGGCTCTGCGCTTGGCACCCTGTCACACTCCTCACAAAATGTGTACTATGTCAGTGAGTTGCCTGAGGTGAAGCTCTGGTTCCTGGTTTTCCTGCACTCACTCTTGAGATGCTTCATCTGCTCCCTAAACTTGTCACCAGTCCGGTATATTTGCAATACTGACAGTTTCTTCCCTATTTGCTGGTATGCACGATCATTCCTGATACTCTTACTAAAATCCATTGTTTTGCTTGCCTCGCACCAAAGGTTTACCAAAATCTGGATGTGCTCGCATAACGATGAAGCAGTGCACTTTGCAGAAAGCTTATTCTGATCAGTCTCCATTGCAAACACTGAAGGTTCTCTGATGGTGTATTTGTAGCTCAGTGGTCAGAAGGCAATGCAAGGGTTAATGCTGACTCACTAAACTTGTGCATCACAGCAATGGGGATTGTTTTTACTTTCACTGGAGTCAACTGGAGATTCTTGGGATAGAGAGAACAAAGGAAGTGGCCCATGGGATTGTTGGATACTTTTTGGTGGACCTTCAGAATCTGAGTCGGGGGCGGAGGGCTGTCTCTACACTGCAAAGTAATAGGGTTCAAAGCCTGGGTTCAAGCTTGGCTCAGACCCTCCGCACCCTCAGATTCCTAGGACCCTGGATCCGAGCCCAAGTCTGAGAGATGTGTGTATAGATGGAAGGGGGGATTTGGATTCAAGCCCAAGCTTATATTGCAGTGTAGACATACCTCAAGTGCCTAAGTCGGTTTACAAAATGGGACTTAGCTTAAGTTACTTAGTGTCCTCTCTTGAAATTTTTACCTCCTGTCTAGTTTAATAATGCTGGCAATGAGGCTTCTACCATTTCCCTTAGGAGACCACTGATCAGCCTACAGACCTCATCTTCATTAAACTTTCCAAATATTCCATCTACATTTTCCTTTTCTTAGTTTTACCCCATTAAACCTAACTGAACAGAGGGGCGGAAGGGAAGATCACATTAAATTCCTCTCCCTCCTTGGTATCTTATTACTATTAAAATATTTGTAGACCAGGGACATCTTGGAATGAGCAGAGAAACATTTGCTAACTGCACCTCTGTTTCTGCAGCCTTGCTGGATAAAACCATATCCTCAATACATGCAACAGCAACCTAAACAGAGTACTATGCTGAAAGAATAGTTAATCCAGGAAAAGAAATGGGAACTGCTAAACTTGTATGTCTTGGTATCTTCATCCGCAAAAATGATAATTTCCTATACATGTTTCAGTTTGAAAAGGAAATTATATTACTTATTTGCATTACAGCAAATAATATAATGGCAGGTGCTCCCTTGTGCTAGGTACTGTACAAGCATATAAAAAAGACAGTCTCTGCCTCAAAGAGCTTATTACTAGTTTTGTTTTTTGAAGATACAATACACGCAGAGTACAGAAGTAAACTGCATATCTTTCATAGTGATCATGATTTGGTAGGGTGACCAGATAGCAAATGTGAAAAATTGGGACAGGGGGTGGGAGACCGAGGGGGAGGGGGGTGAAAAAGGTGCCTATATAAGAAAAAGTCTCAAATATCGGTACTGTCCCTATAAAATCGGGACATCTGGTCACCCTATGTTTTGGTGTATTGAACATTTGACTATGCTACCAGGCAGTGATTCAACATAATTCTATCTAGAATTGATAGTTGCTGCAACACAGTGAGAACATAAACCTTTGATAGCTAGGAAGATGAAAGGTGTCATCTGTTACATTCTACAAGTAAATGTGGGATTTTGCAAAATACCTACAAAAAACACAGAAGGCTAAGGTTTTTAAAAAACAGGATCTTAAAGTTAGTCTCCTATTTCCATATTTAGACACCTGTCTGAGTTTCAAAGTGCTAAGCATGCAACTCCTTCTACTGAGCTCAGTTGTAGTTTGTGGCTGCTCAGCACTTTCAATAATCAAACAGCTGTCTAAATAGGGGTTAAAAGATTACTTTAGGCTCTTATCTTTCAAAATCTTGGCCTAAACCCAAGATGGAAGAAGCTACCATTCAGACAAAAGTATTCTCTTTGATACATTACTCAAAATGTCACACACTTTAAATACAATTATACAATCTTTTGACCTTGTGCAGCTTTCGATCTCCTTTTTCAGCTGTGTCCTCCATTTCAGAGCATGGGTAAAAGCCAGGAAATGGTGTGAATGGGTTAGCCTTTGGCCTGCATGAGCCAGAGAAAGCACCCATCAAACTATTAATGCTTCGAAGGGAAGAAATCACATGTGGGGGAAGGGCTGGATCGATCAAGAGGTCTGATAACATGTTGCGAGCCTCATTTAGTACTGAAAGATCAACTCCACTTCCACTGCCAGCATTCTAAAACAGAGGGAAATATTGTAAATCACTAATTTAATTATACACTTGGTATATAAAATATTAACAAAATATCTATAACTCTCATAATGCACATTAAAACAGGAGGGAATCAATCGTATAAACATTTCTCTTTAATGTATAAAAAAAAGCAACCATACATCATAGCTTTCATAACAGTATATTTTCAGAGAAACAAATTAACTGTGAATCAGTCAAAATCAGGCCCTTATAAATATTGTATAGTGTTCTCAAAATTTACCTGAGTCAATACAAACAACTCTTCCAGGAATTAATTATATCAACATATTCTTATGTGAAAAATCACTTTACATCATTAGCAAGCAATTTAGATTTCAGGATTTTTAAACATTTAGTCCCTTCCTTAGTCAAGGAAAGATGAATGGGGGCTACCTCACCAACTTCAGCCATACCATCATTCTTTGGAACTGTGCAAGAGCTGTCAGTATTGCTTTCATTCTCTTTTTAACAATAATGATTGGGCATCATTTCTTCCCTTAATTAAGCATGTCCATAATATCCAATATTGTTGGGACGAGTATATCCTAAGAATTTTCAATTAGACTTTTAATTTTTTTTTTCAGTTGGCACAATTTAAATTTTTATAGCAGCACATTTTCCAGTGAATAGCAGCTGCCAAAAAAGAGCTTAAGATCATATGATATTTTTACAATTGTAAGTTTATTTCATTAATAAAGTTGATAAAGTTAATAACATTCAATTCATTTTTGTGTGATGGGCAAAAAATGGAGACCCTCGTAAGACCAGAATAAAATAAAATTATATTCCACCTTTAATTCAGGTTTTGGGCCAATAGATGGGTCATGTATATATTTCCTTAATTTTTCAGTACTTTTATTTGATGGCTAGTCTGCCCAATCTCTCAAAATTGTATTTCAGTTTCATTTCAAGGCATAAAACAAAAATGGTTTTGATGTTGCATCTTATCTACAAATGTTAACAAACATTATAAACATTCATAATAATACTTATACATGATATTTAAATTATTTGTCTCCTACAAATGATGCTAAAAAGTACACTTTTTTATTATATGCATTATAGTATTGTCTAAAGGCCTCAACTAGGTCAAGGTCAGATTGTGGTAGGCATGTCAGAAACATGCAGGTAAACGAAAGTCTGTGCCCCAAAGAGGTATGTTTCTGCCTTTAAGGTTCAGAAGCCCAAAAATGATTCAGGCTTCTCAAATTAATTTTGAAGTAACAATAACCAATAGCAGTGTACACTTTTGTGCCTTCTAACCCCTCTATTATCAGTTTTCAAAGTTTACACCAGAGATGTACAAACAGTATGAACCACCATACATGGCATCAAAAGTAAATTTTCTTTTAAAAAAAGTCAGCTGGGATGTTCTCAACTGGTGGACCTTAATAACAAAACATATCACTCTCCAGTAAGATCTACTTTCTGCACACTTAGCCTCCATCAACCTAGGACATAAACTATAATTACCAATACTATTTGTATTTCAGAAGCACTCAACATCCACAATGAAACTCTGAGTATGCAGACTCAGAGATGAAGAATCAGCAAAGTAAGGAATTTAAAGAAAGTCTATGTAGAACCAAGAAGTGAGTGAACAATGGCTAATGAAATTCAGTGTCTTAAAATATGAAGTAATTCATATGTGTAGAACCAACAAAAGTGAATACATAGACTTAACTGTGACATTATTAAAAGATACTGTTCATCTACTATTTAAAAAAAATATTCAAAGCATAAAAAAGAAGACAGGAAGGGCTGCAAGATTTATTTCCAGCATTGGCAGATTGTCCTGTTAGGAAACCAGTAAAGAACTGAATTTGTTTACTCTGGAAATAATGTACTTGTAATGTGACTCAAATTTCATATGAAGGCCACAAAATGCTTTCATAATTAATTTGGTTTTATTACAGGATAATAGTAATTAGTAAATGGATGGACATGAACTAACATTCAGAAACAAGAAGCTTTAACTTCATATTAGAATGCTTTCTCTTTAAAAATAATTTAGGGTATGGAATCAGAAGTCAAAGAAAGCAAATGGTGCTACAAGCAACAAGAAATTTAGAACTGGAGTTGATGATTCCTGGAAATACCTGAACTGAGTAACAGAACAGAAGAACAAAGAAAAGAAAAATAAATAGTGAGAAAGTATTTGCAAAAATTCAGAGGACAAGAAATTCTGAGGTGATTTTTAATATCTTTTCTTATTTTTCCTCTTCCAAAAAAGAATAGTCTTTTCAATCTCCTCTGCTTAAAAAAAATCAAAGTCAAATTAAAAAAACTTTGTCATAATTATCATTGTAAATATTTGTGTATTTGTGTTTTCTGACTTTGGACTTGTGAGGGAAAGTTAGTTGTATGCATGGTGTACTTATTTAGTACTTATTATGTTAATATGTATAGTATATATTGTGGGTAGGAAATATTAAGTAAGCCAGAACTGTTTTGCATTAAAGCTATTTACTGGATTCTGACAGGCCATCAAGGTTTACAAATGAGTCCTGAGCTGAAAAAGATTTAGTTAGAATCACTGATTTAGAGTATGTAACACAGCCTCACCCTTGGATGAATGTGGCTTTGTGAAAAAACAGACAAATGTATAGTCTGATTTAAGTGGAAATCAGAGTTCTCTTTGGGGAGAAATTTAGTGTGGTCAGAGTGTAAACTTATCTCTATGAAAAAAAAAAAATCACACAGCAGGATGGCAGACCATCCACAGTCATTTTCGAAGACCACGGAACATGAAGCCATGTGACCTAAAATCCAAAGACAAGTCTTCTATTCTGAAACTGATTAATCAAGTCTAGCATGTTGTTGAATCTAGTCTATGGCAGTTATTCTCAAGCCACTGCGCAGTTCGTTACAGCCCCAATAAATTCTACCTTTTGAGCTGGGATTAACTGAGACGTCTCCTTGTTTCTTCAATCCCAGTCTGCAGAATGGATGAATGATGTACTGAACACTGTTTATTACCTGTTTGGGAAAAGACCCATTTACCAACAAATAATCTTGATCACTGCTTTTCAATTTGTGGATCATGTCCCCTGCAAGTCCCAAAAGGCAAGTGGTAGGTCACAAGGCGTTAAATTTTATTATAGCTAAAGCAATGAAAATTTCACTCCTCTGCTACCTACACACCCTGACCTTTCAAGGTCAAGTGTTATCTGTCAATCTCTCCAAATAAAAAAACAAACCAATTCTATAGGCTTATTGCTATTTTAATGGATACATTTACTATAAGAGTAAAAAAAAGTAAGGGCGTCACACAAATGTTTTATTTCAGATAAGGCTGAAAAACACTGGTCTAGATACAAGTAAACCAACACATTCCTTCTCCCAACATGTGCTGCTACCCCTGCCAGAAATTTCATGAAGGTTCTCAGTGTCATCGACAACCCAAAAGTAAGGACTCTATTGATGACATGCATTTTATCCCACTGCAAAATGAAAATATTTCCTGTTTGCTGGCTGGTTGGAATATGTGTCTTGTAGATTGAAAGCTGCAAACCAATTTACAGGATCTAGGGAATAAGTATGGAGAACAGGATTACCATTTGAAATTTGAACTGGCAAACAAAATAATTTCTCAGGTCTAAAATTGAACACGAGGCTTCTGATTTCTTAGGAACTAGAAAATATTGGAATAGAACCCTTTTCCTCCAATACTGAAGGGGAACCTCCTCTATAGCACTGACAGCCAGCAAAGGTTGAACCTCCTGCTGAAGGAGACTTTTCTGAGAAGGGTCCCTAAAGCGATGGATTAGGGGTAGGAATTTCTTGGAATTGCACAGAGTGACCTCGCTGAAATATTTCCAGTACATGTTATTGTGGTATTATTTCTCCATTCCTCCTGGAATGGTCCCAAAAAGGGGTAGGAAAAGTGAAAAGATCTTCCAGGATTGGTTGGCAGCACTCGATATACATGTCAAAATTACTGCACTTGGAGTGTACAACACCTTAGAATTCATCTTAGTAAATGCTGACAAAGGTCTCCTCTTACAGAATCACCCTTTGTTCTTAGAGAAATCTGATGTTCTCTGATAATGGAGTAGTGGCAGACTGCTATGCAGTGGTGCAAGTAGAATTTATTTCTTACCAGTATGCATGAGAGGGACACAAAGAGGGGGCACCAGTTGTAGGGGGGGCATGTGGCCTCTCCATGTGACTCCTCCCTGCCCTGCACTCAGCCTGGGCCCCCAGGCTCTCCCCATCCCCCCTCCATTATCCATCTCACATTACCTGGTGAGAGTGGGGCGGAGGAGGCTCCGTCCTCCTCCTGCACCAGACACTTCTGAACGGTAGGGCTCTCCAGAATCGCAGCAGCAAAAAGAGCAGAATATGGGCTCCTCCAGCACAGGTGTATTGCCCCCTAGCGGGACTGCTGTATAGACCCCTGACAGCAGACACAGCTGCGTGGAAGGGCTGAGGGTGGAAAAGCCATGCCAGCGAAGCTGCTGGCATGGGGTCACCCAGTGGCCCCACTTTCTGCTCCTCCGGTGTCTTTCCAGTACGGAGTACCAGCTATAAATATCTTACTGGTATGGCATACCATACTGCCCTACTTCCACCACTGCTGCTATGATGAGTATTACACTGAGACTGTTTATTCTTGTGCTGGGAAGTTGAAATACATAATGCCCATAATGTGACTCAAGAATCCTTCAACAAATGTAACGACTCCACAGTTTTGGAACAGAACAGATGATTTCCTTCAAAAGAAAGGTCTTCTAGTGTAATTTGAACCTTCCTTAGCAATCCAAATGACTAGAGCCATGATATGTTGCATGATGATAGCTATCAATCGCAAAGTTATATCTGCAGAATCAATTGAGGCCTGTAGTGAAGTCTTCAGTATTAATGAACTCTCCAAGATTTAAATTCTTCCCTGGAGTCAGAAGAAAGTTTTTTGAGAAACTCAGCAACCTTGCTCTGCACAAGGAAATCATAATGTGAAAGAAGGGTCTGATAATTCACTATGCAAAACTGAAGACTAACTTACGAATAACTCTTTTTCCTCAGAAGGTCCAATCTTTTTTATTCCTTTTCCTTTGGAGTAGTCCTAAAACACTGATATTTTGACTTCTCTTGTACCATGGGTCACAACTAAAGACCACAGAGGAAGATGAATGTAGAAAATAGTCAAAGCCTGCTAAAGGAACCTGATAGTTTTTTTTCAAATTTTGTAGAGGTTGGTGGTACAGACTGGAGTCTGACATAACTAAGTCTTCATTTATATCACACAAGCCCTTCAGTAGTGGATGTATGTAATAAGTTCAACAATTTATGCCATTTCTCTTGGACAGGCTGAACTGCATTTCCACAACTTCTGCCACTCATTCCACAATCATCTGCCAAGCACATCTGGGGGGACCCATACCCTCATCTGGTGTGTGTGTCCTGGGACAGCTTCAGGAACTTGTTGAGGTATATATTCACAGAATCTGATGTGGAGAAGATTTCAGTCAGCAAAAATGAGTACTTTTCTGTTCTTGCCAGGAAGAAGGAGATCTAGTTCTGGAACCAGAAGCTGAAGAATGCTTAAATGTAGGATATTAGCCCCATGGATGCCAGTCAGGCCAAGTAGTTTGTCCTTAGGGTATGCCAAAGCGGGCATATCCATTGGGGGCATTTGAACTAACATGTCTATATTTACCCACACGCCTGACCTGACTCTCAAATAAATAAATAGTCATGAGAGGTATCCCAAAGCCTAAGAGCTTGAAACACCTCCACTAATAGAAGATGAAGAAGAATATCCATCTTCTTCTAAGGGACCTGCTTGCAAGGCATCTGAGAATTACCCCCTGAAAGGGGCTTACCACCATACCTCCAATGTGACTTAAAAAGCATCGCCTGATTGACAGAAACCTCTAATAAGTGGGAGTTAGGCTGCATGGAAATAGTCAAATCATTGTGTGCCATATGCTTCGGCACCAGGTGGTGCTGTGGCATAGGATGGCCTGGTAATTACAAAGCCTACGCTGGGGATACTAATACCAGCAGCAGTAGCACTACTGCCATAGGCGTCAGAACTGGGATTACTGAAGCAGCAGCAACTGGCTTTAAATGCACAGGGCCTGACAGCTGCTGTGCTGAGACTGTCTGCACTGAGCAAATCAACACTGCAGAAGATTGTAAGTGTGCCAGCATCTGAGGCACATGATCAGAGCTGGTCTACATGTTTTATCGCTCCAGATAGAAAATTATTTTTGTGCATCCCTCCGCCCCGTTCCCGACCCCCAGCGAAAGGCATAAGCAAACACACATACACACACAAAAACCCAGCTCTTTCTTTTGGAGGAAGTCTTGCCAGGAAATCTTCCTCTGCACTCCTGAGGAGCGATGCTTGTCCCTCTTCACAGCTGCAATGGCAGGAGTGACCAGAGTCCCAGAGGTTAAGGCAGTTGATGGGGCACTTTTCACTGTGGGCTGTGCCCGACTAGTGGAGTTCTGTCTCCCATCTAGTTCAGAGACTAGCCTCATACCTTTCTTTAAAAGGAATAACTTCTTCCTATTATTCCTAGATTTAGTTGTCCTTTCAGTAAGGGCTTTACAATCCGTACATGTCTCTTTTACATGGCCCTTCCCTAAATGGTCAAGACAGAGTACATGTGTATCACTAATGGTCATAACTACCCAACAAGCCTCATGAAAGTTAAGGCCCAGGGGTCTCAGTCCCAACATAATGCCAGATGCCCCTGTACAGGGCAGAAAATAAACTAAATAAAGCTAAAACCTACTAAATCTAAATAACCAATAAACTATTTATAAAAAAAAATAATCAAATATGTGACTGGGAAAAAAAGTGGACAATACAGCTGGATCTCAGTTCCAGCAAAGAGCAGTGGAAAGGAACTGAGGGTTGGCTTGTCACTCTGCCCCCTTTTATACTTTTGAAGGAAGAGAGGGATTCGAGATCATCAAGGGAGTAGGTGCAACCAATAGATACTGCTGGCTAAAGCATTCTGACATCCAGCGCATGGGGTGCAAGTACAACATAATTGGAACACACAAAGGCTTGAAAAAAAACCCTCAGATTTCACCAATCCTGGTAAGAGTCAGAGAGGCCTATGAGGTGTGGAACCTAACCTGCTCAACTGACATTCTAGCAATAACTGAGCCTTATTACCAAGGAAAGCCTGATTGTCAGATACAAAGATGTATTGCAGACCTTGGGGAGCTTCAGTAACAGCATCATAAACATACAGCTTACTTGCTGTCTGCAGATGCTGGAAGATATCCTTAAGCCTATCTAGCACAATGAAAGGTACTCTGCACAAAATTTAGAAAATAGATTTGTAAGCAGAATTCAGGGACTCATGAACTGGTTTAACAGCCTTATGATTACATAAAAGAATGGCACACTGTGGATATGTCTGGACTGATGGACCTGAAAGTCAGTACACGCAGACAACAGCACATCATAGTCATCACACAGTACTTTGAGCTGTGTGTCAGGAAAGACAATAGTCTCCACCTGATACTATTCTTGATTAACAGGATGGAATTTGGGAGACAAGGTTGGATAAGTTATCTTTGTGTATCTGCAATAACCCTATGAGGAACATACCATTTTTGCCACCTGCCACATGGAATCAAGTCTGCAACCAGGTATTCCAGCAGAAACATCAGGAGATCTTTGGCCATATTCAAGGAATTATTATAGCAATTATATTATCATTATGGAAGAGACTACAGAGCAGTATAGCCAAACCCTGCACCCAGCTGATAGGAATGGCATATACCAAAAAATGTTAAGTTCAAGAAAGAAACAATTCAATTCTAAACTTTGCGAACAGGGGCTGCTAACAGGGAGTTTCACAAGGGAGTTTGGAAGGAGAGTGGGAAGGGGGCAAGGTTCACTTGCCGTTCTTTAAAACCTGTAAAGTAAACTACATTCACAACTTCTTGATTTAAATAAAACCAATTCATTAACTAGGTAGCTGCAGGAGACAATGCAGGCAGAAGCCCAGCACCAGAGTGGGGGCTATCCAGTATATTGCGCTGAGTGCAGCATGTATGATTACCTGCCCTGTGGGTGGGTGGCGTATGTGTGCATTCGGTGCAAGGAGCTCCTGGCCTTCAGAGACCGCATACGGGCTTTGGAGGCCAGGGTGGCAGAACTGGAGGAGCTAAGAGAGGCAGAGAGGTATATTGATGAGGCTTTCCGGGACCCTGTAAAATTGTCCCACCTCCGCTCAGACAGCCTCTGTGCTGTTGAGGAGGAAGAAAGGCCCAGGGAAGCAGAGTAGTCAACAGCGGCAGAGGGAAACCTTCCCATAGTTAGGACCCTTCTTCCAGATGGTGTTAGGATATCCTCTCGCACTGAGGTTACCTCTCCGGGGGAGGGAACTCCAGTCACTAGGAAAAGGCAAGTGTTAGTAATGGGAGATTCGATTATTAGAAACATAGATAGTTGGGTTTGTGATGACTGGGAGAACCATACGGTGACTTGCCTGCCTGGTGCAAAGGTTGCGGATCTCTTGAGGCATCTGGATAGACTTACGTGTAGTGCTGGGGAGGAGCCGGTGGTTGTGGTACATGTAGGTACCAGTGACATAGGGAAGAGTAGGAGAGACGTCCTGGAGGCCAAATTTAGGGAAGAGACCGAAATCCGGGACCTCTAGGGTGGCATTCTCAGAAATGATCCCAGTTCCATGCGCAGGGCCAGGTAGGCAGGCAGAGCTTAAGTGTCTCACTGAATGAATGAGCCGATGGTGTAGAGAGGAGGGGTTTAGATTCATTAGGAACTGGGGAAACTTTTGGGATGGGGAGAGCCTATACAGGAGAGATGGGCTCCACCTAAACCAAAGTGGGACCAGACTGCTGGCACTAAACAGTAAAAAGGTTGTAGAGCAGTTTTTAAAACTAGGAGATGGGAGAAAGCCGACTGCTGCAGAAGAGCACGTGGATTGGACAGAGACTTCTCTTCGAGGCGAGTCTATTGATAGAGATTCTCCAGGGTACAGTCAGAAGCAGAGGATGGAAGAGGATAATGTAAGGGCCAGATCAGATGAGAAACATTCACATAAAGAATCGGACACATCAGAAAAGGGCAGACAAATAAATAGTGACAAGTTTTTAAAGTGCTTGCACACAAATGCTAGAAGTCTAAATAATAAGATGGGTGAACCAGAGTACTTCATGATAAAGGAGGATATTGATATAATAGGCATCACAGAAACCTGGTGACTGAGAGCAATCAATGGGACACAATCATTCCGGGTACAAAATATATCGGAAGGACAGAACAGGTCGTCGTGCAGGGGCAGGGGGAGTGGCACTATATGTGAAAGAAAAATGTAGATTCAAATGAAGTAAAATCTTAAGCGAATCCACATGTTCCATAGAATCTCTATGGATAGAAATTTCATGCTCTAATAAAAATATAACATTAGGGATCTATTATCGACCACCTGACCAGGACAGTATAGTGATGATGAAATGCTAAGGGAAATTAGAGAGGCTATCAAAATTTAAGAACTCAATAATAGTGGGAGATTTCAATTATCCCCATATTGACTGGGAACATTTCACTTCAGGACGAAATGCAGAGATAAAATTTCTCGATACTTTAAATGACTGCTTCATGGAGCAGCTGGTATGGGAACCCACAAGGGAGAGGCAACTCTAGATTTAATCCTGAGTGGAGCGCAGGAGCTGGTCCAAGAGGTAACTATAGCAGGACCGCTTGGAAAGTCCAAGAGGTAACTATAACAGGACCGCTTGGAAATAGTGACCGTAATACAATAACATGCAACATCCCTGTGGCATTTAATTTCAAAAGAGGGAACTATGCAAAAAATGAAGGGGTTAGTTAAACAGAAGTTAAAAGGTACAGTGACTAAAGTGAAATCCCTGCAAGCTGCATGGGTGCTTTTTAAAGACACCATAAGAGAGGCCCAACTTCAATGTATACCCCAAATTAAGAAACACAGTAAAAGAACAAAAAAAGAGCCACAGTGGCTTAACAACCATGTAAAAGAAGCAGTGAGAGATAAAAAGTCATCTTTTAAAAAGAAGTCAAATCCTAGTGAGGTAAACAGAAAGGAGCATAAACACTGGCAAATTAAGTGTAAAAATGTAATAAGAAAAGCCAAAGAGAAGTTTCAAGAACGGCTAGCCAAAAACTCAAAAAGTAATAAAATGTTTTTTAAGAACATCAGAAACAGGAAGACTGCTGAACAACCAGTGCGGCCCCTTGATGATTTAGATACAAAAGGAGAGCTTAAAGATGATAAAGTCACTGCAGAGAAACTAAATGGATTCTTTACTTCAGTCTTCACAGCTGAGGATGTTAGGGAGATTCCCAAACCTGAGCCAGCTTTTGTAGGTGACAAATCCGAGAAACTGTCACAGATTGAAGTGTCACTAGAGGAGATTTTGGAATTAATTGATAAACTCAACATTAACAAGTCACCAGGACCAGATGATGGCATTCACCCAAGAGTTCTGAAAGAACTCAAATGTGAAGTTGCGAAACTATTCACTATGGTTTGTAACCTGTCCTTTAAATCGGCTTCTGTACCCAATGGCTGGAAGATAGCTAATGTAACACCAATATTTAGAAAGGGCTCTAGAGCTGATCCGACAATTACAGACTGGTAAGTCTAATGTCAGTACTGGGCACATTAGTTGAAACAATAGTAAAGAATAAAATTGTCAGACACATAGAAGAACATGAATTGTTGGGCAAAAGTCAACATGGTTTCTATAAAGGGAAATTGCGTCTTACTAATCTATTAAAGTTCTTTGAAGGGATCAACAAACATGTGGACAAGGGGGATCCAGTGGACAGTATAGTTAGATTTCCAGAAAGCCTTTGACAAGATCCCTCACCAAAGACTCTTATGTAAATTAAGTTGTCATGGGATAAAAGGGAAGGTCCTTTCATAGACTGAGAACTGGTTAAAAGACAGGGAACAAAGAGTAGGAATAAATGGTAAATTATCAGAATGGAGAGGGGTAACTAGTGGCGTTCCCCAAGGGTCTCACTCCTATTCAACTTATTCATAAATGATCTGGAGAAAGGGATAAAGAGTGAGGTGGCAAAGTTTGCAGACGATACTAAACTGCTCAAGATAGTTAAGACCAAAGCAGACTGTGAAGAACTTCAAAAAGATCTCACAAAACTAAGTGATTAGACAACAAAATGGCAAATGAAATTTAATGTGGATAAATGTAAAGTAATGCACATTGGAAAAAAACAATCCCAACTATCGTACAATATTGATGGCGGGCTAATTTACATTAAAGATCGCGGAAAAAAGATCTTGGAGTCATCATGGAAGTTCTACTGAACACATTCACACAGTGTGCAGAGGCAGTCAAAAAAAGCAAACAGATGTTCAGGAATACATTAAAAAGGGATAGAGAATATGACGGAGATATTATTACCACTTATAATAAACCGAGGTTGTTGCCACCATCTTGAATATCGCTACAACATACAGACTCGAGTCTCCTCCTTCCCTCAAAAAAGAATATTACTGCCGGGCACTAGAAAAGATTCAGAAAGGAACTAAAATGATTAGGATTTTAGAAGGCCCTATGAGGAGAGTTTAAAGGGGCTAGGACTTTTCAGCTTGGAAAAAAGGAGACTAAGGGGGGATATAATAGAGATATATAAAATCATTAATGATGTGGACAAAGAAGATAAGGAAAAGTTATTTACTTATTCCCATAATTCAAGAACTAGGGGCCACCTGATTAATGAGCATCAGTTTTAAAACAAATAAAAGGAAGTTCTTCACACAGTGCACAGTCAACTTGTGGAGCTCCTTACCTGAGGAGGTTGTGAAGGCTAGGACTATAATAGTATTTGATAGAGAACTGGATAAATTCATAGAGGTTAAGTCTATTAATGGCTATTAGCCAGGATGGGTAAGGAATGGTGTCCCTAGCCTCTGTTTGTCAGAGGATGGAGATGGATGGCAGGAGAGAGACCACTTGATTGTTGCCTGTTAACTTAACTTCCTCTGGTGCACCTGGCATTGGCCACTGTCGGTAGACAGCATACTGGGCTAGATGGACCTTTGGTCTGACCCGGTACAGCCATTCTTACGTTCTTATGAGAGAAGTCTGTGTCCATGTCCTCATCACTCTCGTCACCACACTGCCATTGCCTCCTCACCTGGTTCTGCTTTTGCATGTTCTGGTTCTGCATATACTGCAGGATAATACAGCTGTTCTTATGTTCTTTAACTATTTTTATAAAAACTATGAGACAGACAGTGATAGTGCAAGGAGTTAGACCTTTGGAAGAAAAAAGGCTGTACAGGAAAAGAAACTTGTAGCTCCATGTAGTAATGACATGGATGCAAAAAGGATGGTCAAGACACGAAAGAGATGTTATTCCTGCTACTAAATCCTTCTTGCCTATGAAGGATCTGCTTTTGTGTTAGGACAGAACCCTATTTGTAGGGAAAAAGGTGGCTGTATCTAACATAGTATTGTTTCAGCTATATGAAATTTACCAGGGCATGCAGAGAACCGAACAATAACATACTGGACAGGTATATCTGGAGATACTGAGAAGATAATAAAAGGATGTTCAAGGTGTGCCCGTAGCAGTCCCAGCAATTCAAAAGAGCTGTCATGAGTTTATGAGGTCTCAGACAATGGGAAATACATATTTGTTTGAAAAATACTAAACCACATGTAAAAATGGGAAGATCTATATTCAAAGTATTCAGGAGTGATAAAGATCCCAGATAAAACTGCCAATTCAATTATTGCTAAACTAAAAGCACTATTTATCTGGCATGACACACTGCAACCACTTATATGCAACTGTGTCCCATTTGTAAGTTTTTAGTTCCAAATGTCTGCAAAGGAGAGGAATTTGGGTGAACAAGTGTTGTAGACATACAGTCATTGCTCAAAAATAAAGGGGAATCAGGGACAAATGCACACTTGGTCATTATGGAATGCCGCAGTGTGCCAGTGACTGACACATCATTAATCATATTCATGAACCCAATTGTTAATGGGAAAATTGCTCAGAGGACAGAAGCACAATCCCAGTGGCAGCAGCCTTATAGAGATCTCAGAACCTGAGTAAAGTAAAAAAACATCTGGAAGAAGCTCAGAACACACAAAGGCAGTTATCTAATCATAAAGAAAGATTTCTTACAGTTGAAGCAGGCAGTCCATGTCAGGATGGAAGTAAGTACCAGATGACTGCCTGCTCTTTGGACATGTCAGACAAAGACATCATTCCTGTGCAATATAGAGACCACTGGAAAAAGAGATGCTTGAAGACCTACAAGGGCAGACTCTGGAAGGTTGCAGCTTGTGTAAAATCAGTTCAATATCACGTAGGATCAAGAACTGCCTAACAAACACCAAAGGCCACAGAGAGCAGTCTCTAGCAAAATAAACCATTTGAAAAAAAAGACACACTCCCATGACCAAAACATCCAATGGTGGAATTATTCATGTGAGAAAAGGCTATGGGATTATATGCTTTTAAAGAATAGTATCTTTAAAATGATTTCATGGAGGGTCAGGTACTGGTGACTTCTGATGATATCAGTATTATTTGCTGAGTTATATGTTAGTTAAATTTTTAATTGGTTTATAGTTTTGTATTATAGTCACATAATTGATTTAAAAGAGGAGGATGTAATGGACTGTGCCTATTCTCCTGGGGGAATCTGCGCAAGCGCAGAATTTATGTCCAGGCAGATTTCTTTGCTTCCCTGCAGAAATATAACTTTCTGACAGGGAAGCACACGGAAGACACAGGAATGGTCATGCAGCCACTGCAGTATGTTTCGGGTGCCCATGGCAGCTGGCAGAGAGAGAAATCACTGTGGGCCAGGAGACAGGACTGGGGAAGACCTGGCTGGTGGCTCCTACCCTGCACTGGGCTCAGCTGCTAGTCCTGACTGGGTGGGAAGGACTGAACTTCCTCTTCCTCTGCACAGCAACCGGTGCCAGGTCGGACCCACTCCAAGATTCCTCTGCTGGCTGCAGGAAGCTCTTCAAACTCACACATTCCCACTTCCTGCACCACCGCTCCTCAGCTACATGGGGAGGGATCCCTGTACAGGGGGCTGCTCCCCCATCTGCCCAACCCTGTTGCATCCAGATCACCTCATACTCAAACCCTCCTGCCGAGCCTCACTCCCCCTGCACTCACAACCCCCCACTCCAATGAGCCACACTCCCCCTGCACCTGGACCACACTGACAAGCCACCCACACCTGAATCCCCACACCACCAAGCCCCAACCAGCTGCACCTGGGTCCCCGCCCCACTCACCCAGCATCTGGACCCCCCACTGAGCGTCCCACATCCAGACCTCTGCCTTCACTCAGCTTTATCCCCTATACACCAAGCCGCAACCACCTTCATCAAAAGCCCCCACAGAGACCCATTACCATTACACCCAGAACCCCTCAACAAGCCCCTGAGCATCCAGATCCCCCCGCATCCAGATCCCCCACTGAGCCGCCCAAACTCAGATTGCCCCATACAGAAACCTCTCAACCCACAACTGGATCCTGCCACATTAAGCTCCTCCACACTTGGATCCTGCCTTGCTGAGCCTGTCTGCCCACACCTGGTGCACCTGGCACAGAGGGGCAGGGCCCTGCTGTGTTTCTGGAGCAGGTCCGGTCCTTGTGTTGTGTCAGGGTGGGGTGTAACCTCACTTCTGAGTTCATGTCCCCAGGGAATGGTGGGGAAGGAGCTGCACAGTGACCTCCCACTTCAGTGCAGCCAGTAGCCTGTTCTTCCCAATGCCATGCTGGAGCCTTCACATTTATTTGACAAATAAAATTTGCAGAATTTTAAAATATTGTGTGCAGAATTTTTAATATTTTGGAGCAGAATGCCCTCAGGAGTAGCCTTTAGAGATCTAGAAATTCCCAACACTTGGTTGGATGTGGGTGTGACTGAACAAGGTGGAGGGACTGCAGCAAGAGATAATTTGTTGGAACCATCCGGGTTATTTCTCTGTGTTAGATGCCAGACTTCAAATTATGAACATTACACAGCAGAGATCAAACTCTAGGCGATCTGGGAAATGCCTGTGAATTCTGGGAAGTATTCAGAGTGAATAGAGACCAGATCCTATCCTGTCTGACCGGTCTAGTCCTTCCTCATAATTGCTAGTAGCAGTGGTGAGATTGCAGATGATGTAGAAACTGACCTTAGTAAGCAAAAATACTATGGGTGCTCAACTGTTAAAAAAAGGTTAAAAAAAAATCTTATTAGGAGGGTTCCCAGTAGTCTCATATTCAGAGCAGAAACTGCAGAATGGGAATACTGTAATGAAGGCAAACAAAGACAGACAAAACAGGTAAATCTTGTTTTGTCAAAAAAGTGTCAGAGGAAACCCCAAATTCTTTTGAAATCTGGAAAAAAAAAGTAGCCTACTATTAGACTTGGGTATACAAAATCTTTGCAGAAGAAAGGCAACTCAGTAAGTAACAGTATTAATAAAATCTTGATTTACCCGTATAACAACATCAATATTGAATTTTCAGCCACCTTCATATGTATGATAATTGTGAATCTGTTTGTTTTGTAAGTGTGGCTTTGCAGTTCTCTGTATTTTGCACCAATTTCTTCTGTTTTTTTTCTTGCATCCATCCTTAAAGTGTTATTATACATTCTATTTTAAACAACAGTTTCTACCTTCATGTGCATTTTCTCCTTTTTCCTGTTTCCTTTTTGTGATTGGCTAATAAAAATGTGTGTATTGCTTTTCCTGCATTATCCTATTTTGTTACTTCTTTCTTTCTTTCTCTCTCTTTATTAAGGGTTTTGTTTGTTTGTTCCATGTTCTTACCAGCTTCATGCACAATAAGTGAGACAAAAATTCTCACAGGCTCTTTGTTTTATAACTCCAAGTTCTGGGAAGAATAAATTATTTCCACAACAATTCCAAAATACATCTCTACCCCGATATAACGCAACCCGATATAACACGAATTCGGGTATAACGCGGTAAAGCAGTGCTCGGGGAGGAAGGGGCTGTGCACTCTGGCAGATCAAAGCAAGTTCGATATAACGCAGTTTCACCTATAACACGGTAAGATTTTTTGGCTCCCCAGGACAGCGTTATATTGGGGTAGAGGTTTAATGTATAAGCAGGTGCTCCTGCATCTCAATGGTGCCTACTTATGCTGGCCACTCAGTTGCATGATAAACCGTATCCACATTTTATTCTGCAAGCCTTCACTTCTCAACTGTGGGGTCACAAGAAGAAAATGCAAATAAAAGTTTATTAAAAAAAAGCCACTTGCCTTCAGCAGCTGTCTAATTGCTTTTAAGCTTACTTGTTTCCCAACAAGGCTATGCATGTTTATACAGTGAATAAAAAGTCACCTTCACTGAATCAGTCTCTGGATGAATCCCAACACCTACTTCTACTACACATAATTGCAGAAAGAAAGGTCTGCTTTAGATTCTCCTGGCAGGCACCATTCTTCCTACTATTTTTGCTAAGTGACTGAGAAGGCTCTAGTTATGGTAGATGAGGATTCAGAACCTGAGATACACATGTGGGAAGTGGGGAACTGATGTGGGGTAGGGAAGAGTTAAAGGAATAATTGTGGACGATAGTCTTAACTTTTTTCTTAAGCACCATTAAACACAATCATCCACTGAAAATGTATCTTTTCCTTAAGCGGAAAGTGAAAGTTTGTGCAATATACTGCAAATATCTAACACAGTATCAAATATTATGACACAAGAATACATTCACTTATTCTGAGGTCCAGAAGGGGGTGATAGGTAGACCAGTTTAAAGTCTCAAACTGTGGGTCGGGAACTCAAAGTGGGTCATTACCCCACTTTAATGGCTTCACCAGGGCTGGCGTTAGACTTGCTAGGGCCTGGGACTAAAGCCAAAGTCCGAGCCCACCACCCAGGGCTGAAGCCAAAGCCCTAGGGCTTCAGCCCTGGGCTGTGGGGTTCAGGTTAGAGCTCCCCCATCCCCAAAAGGTAATTTGGCTGAAAGTAATCTTGGGTGAAATATATCACCCAAGGAAAGGAAGAAGTGAGAGAAGCAGAACAAGGTCACTGTAGGTCTCTGCAAGGTCTCAGTGTGTATATGGTGTAGAGAGGAGGGATTTAAGTTTATTAGGAACTGGGAACCTTTTGGGAAAGGAATGGCCTATACAGAAGAGATGGGCTCCAGCTAAACTAAAATGCTGGTACATTAAAAAAATCTTCTCCAACCTTTTGAATTTTAACTAAAGGCTGGGGGAAAGTCAATAGGTGCAGAGGAGCACACAGTTCTGGCAAAGACATTCTGTACATAAGTGCTGGAACTAGGGATGCTAGGGGTGCTGCCACATCCCTAGACTTGAAGTGGTTTCCATTATATACAGGTTTTACAGTTTGGTTCAATAGCCCTTAGCACTCACATTATACAAATTGTTCCAACACCCCGGGTTTTATAGGGATGAATTTATCAAATGGGGAATTCTATACTCTACTAAAGAGGATAAGAAAGAAGTTGAAGTATAAGTAGAAGTTGGTGAGAAACAATCAAATGAAATAGAGTCCCATTTAAATATAACACATGATGACAAGTACCTGAATATTGACAAAATATACAAGTACTTCTATACAAATGCTAGAAGTCTAAATACCAAGATGGGTAAACTACAGTGCCTGTCATTTAATGAGGATATTGATACAAAGGCATCACAGAAACATGGAAGATGAGGATATAATCAGTGGGACACGGCAATATCAGGGTATAAAAGTATAGAGTAGGTCACATCAGTGTGGGAGTGACATTGTATGAAAGCATAGAGTCAAATAAGGTAAAAATATTATGTGAAACAAGCTGTCCCATACACTCTATGGACAGAAATTTCATGTTTGACTAAAAAGAGTATAGCAGTAGAAATATACTACTGACCACTTAACAAAGATGGTGACAGTGATCATGAAATGCTAAGGCAGGTTAAAGATGCTACAAAACCAGAAAGTGCAATAAAATTGGTGAGTTTCAACCATTCTCAGGCTGACTGAGTAAATGTCACCTGAGGGTGTAAAGCAGAGATAAAATTTCTAGACACCATAAATGACTGCTTGTTGGAGCAGCTAGTTCTAGAACCCACAAGGGTAGGAATAGTTCTTAATTTAGTCCTAAGTAGAACACAGGATCTGGTCCAAGAGGTAACTATAGATGAACCACTCAGCAATAGCGAACATAGGGTAATAACATAATATCCTTTCAGGAGGGATAATACCAAAAAAATCACCACAGTAACATTTAACTTTAAAAAGGGAAACTACATAAAAATGATGACACTTGTCAGATTGGAATTAAAAACAACGGTCATAAATGCCTGCAGAGAGCATGGAGACAATTTAAAAACTCCATAAAATAGTAACTTTAGCTCAGACTAAACATATACCCCAAATCAGAAAAGACTAAAAAGAGGACTAAAAGAATGCCACCATGGCTAAAAAGCAAAGTAATGGAGGCTGCTAGAGGCAAAAAGGCATCCTTTAAAATTTGGAAGTCAGATCCTAGCGGGGAAAATACAAAGATACACAAACTATGGCAGATTAACTGTAAAAATATAATAAAGTAGGCCAAGAAAGATTGTGAGAAGCAGCTGGCTAATGACTCAAAACTAACAGTAAGAATTTTTTTTAGTACATAAGAAGCAGGAAGACTGACAAACAGGAAGTAGGTCCACTAGACAACCAAGGTATTAAAGGAGCAGTCAAAGAAGACCAGGCCATTTCAGAGAGGCTAAACCAAGGGTCAGCAACCTATGGCACACATGCCAAAGATAGCACTCAAGCCGATTTTTAATGGCACAATGTGGCCTGCCGGGACTCCAGTGTGCCATTAAAAATCCTGCCAAGCGCTGCGCGCTCCCAGGGGGCAGAGTTTGGCTCCGTGGGGAGGGAAAGACGCTCCCCGCTCATCCGGAGCCCTGCCGCTCTGCATGCAGTGCTCTGAGGGGTGGGGCTGTGTGCTTCTGCAGGGCAGCGTTTCTGGCTCTGCTTGGAGCCTCATGGTAAGGGGTCCGGGGCCAGGGTGGTTGGGTAAGGGGTGGGGGCAGTCAGGGGACAGGAAGCAGGGTCGGTTGGATAGGGGGTGGGATCCCGAGGGGGGCGGTCTCTGGAGGAGGCAGTCAGGGAGCAGGGGGGTGGATCGGGCATGGGAGTCCCAGGGTCTGTTAGGGGTCAGGGCAGTCAGGGCACAAGGAGAAAGGAAGGTCCTGGGGGACCATTAGGGTTGTGAGGGGGTCTCTGGTCAGGGGACAGGAGCTGGGGGGTTGGATGAGTCAGGAGTTCAGGGGAGGCTGTCAGGAGGCAGGGGTGTGGAGAGGTGTTGGGGCAGGCAGGGAGCAGGGGGGGGTTGTATGGGTCCAGAGTTCTGGGGGTCCTGTCAGGGGGCTGGGAGCGATTGGAGAGACCTGAGTCCCGGGGTCGTCTGGTGCCGGATAAGTAGCAAACCGACAATTCATGGAAGCGGGTGAGTTCTAATATATTGTGGTAAAGTAGTTTGATAAAGGGTCGAAGGCAGTAGGGGACAGGGTGAGGGGTGGGGTCCTAGGGGGGCAGTCAGGGGACAAGAGCAGGGGCTTAGGATAGGATAGGGTCCTGGGGGGCAGTTAGGGAAGGGTCCCAGGAGGGGATATTCAGGGGAAAGGAGCAGGGAGATGGGGTCTTGGGGAGGCAGTCACCAGCCCTCTGACCTGAGCCTGACGCCCCAACACCCACCCAGCTCTGAGCCTGCACCCCACACACCTCCAACCCTGCACCTTTCATACGCACCCCAGCTATCTGTTGATTCCTTCACCTCACCTCCCACGCCACCCAGCCTGACTCTGGCTCCCACACATACCCAGACCCGACACCTGCACTCCTCTCACATGCTCCCAGCCCTCCAACCTGACTTTGAACCCCCCACATCCCCAGCCCCCCCCATCCCATGCACCCCGCACATCCCCACCCCCACCCTGAGCACCAAACGGAAGCTCCTGCACACCCCACTCACATTCCCACCTGCACCCCTCACATCAAATGGGAGCTGCCCTGGTAGAGTGCCCCCACACCCAAACCTCCTGCCCCAACCCTGAGCTCCCTCCCTCCTTCTAGCTCCTGGCCAGACCCTTCACCCCCAGCTCTGTGCTCAGTGCACTCCCACCCTCAGCTCTGTGCAAAGAGAGGAAGAGAATGGGCCAGAACCAGGAAGGAGGTAGGTACCCACTATATGTGGATAGGGCCAGGACCCCAGACCGGCAGCAGGGTGAGCGGGTCCGGCAGCCGGGATCCCGGCTGGCAGGAGCTGGTGGATGGAACCCCTGAGCAGCAGTGGGCTGAGCGGCTCAGTCCACTGCGGGTCTGGGGTCCTGGCCACCGGCTCTGCACAGCCCGCTGCCGGTCTGGGGTTCTGGCTGCTGGACCCTTCCCAGCTGGGGTCCCAGCAGCAGGCCCCGCTCAGCCCACTGCCAGCCTAGGTGAACAGAACCCCAGGACCAGCAGCGGGCTGAGCAAGCCAGTAGCGTAAGATCAACATTTTAATTTATTTTTAAATGAAGCATCTTAAACATTTTGAAAACTTTGTTTATTTTACAATACACCACTAGTTTAATTATATAATATATAGACTTGTAAAGAGAGATCTTCTAAAAAACATTCAAATGTATTACCGTCATACGAAACCTTAAATTACAGTGAATAAATGAAGACTCGGCACACTACTTCTGAAAGGCTGCCGATCCCTGGGCTAAACAAACTATTTGCATCAATCTTCACTGCAGAAGATGTGGGGGAGACAGCCACATCAGAACTATCCTTTTTGGGTGACCAATCTGCGTGTACTGTCCCGCACTGATGTGACAATGGAATTGGATTTAGAACAAATTGATAAACTGAACAATAATCAGTCACCAGAAGTGTTCTGAAGGAACCCAAATATGAAATTTCAGAATTGGTCCTGTTGCTGAAAAAAGCCTCTCTACCAGATTATTAGAAGGTAGCTAATGTAACACCAATTTTTAAAAAGGGCTCCAAAGGCAATCCTAGCAATTAAAGATAGATGAGTCTAACCTTGGAATCACCATGAACAGTTCTCTGAAAACTTCAGCTCAATGGGCAGCCGTATTCAAACAGACTAACAGCACGTTAGGAACTATTAGGAAAGGGATGCAATACAAGATAGGAAAATATCATAATGCCACTATATAAATCCACAGTGTGCCCACACTTTGAATACAATGCTAAATTCTGGTCACTCCATCTCAAAAAGGATAGGTTCAGAGAAGGGCAAAAAAGATGATCAAGTGTATGGAACAGCTTCCATACAAGGATAGACTAAAAAGATCACCCACAAAAGCTTATGGTCCAATAGATATGTTAGTCTATAAGGTGCCACAGTACTCTTTGTTGCTTTTTACAGATCCAGATTAACATGGCTACCCCTCTGATACTTAAAAAGATCAGGGCTCTTTTGCTTAGAAAAGAGACAACTAAGGGGCGACATGCAAGAGGTCTGTAAAATCAAGAATGGTGTGGAAAAAGTAAATAAAGAAGTGGTCTTTATCTTTCCTCACAACACAAAAACCAGGGATCACACAATGAAATTAATAGGAACAAGGTTTAGGACAAAGAAGAGGAAATACTTTTTCACACAACACAAAATTAACCTATAGAATTCATTGCCACGCGATGTTGGGATGGCCAAAAGTATAACTGGGTTGAAAGTGAAGTAGATAAGTTCATGGAGGATAGGTTTATCAGTAACGAATGGCCAAGGTAATCAGGAACACAACCCCATGCTCAGGATGTTGCTAAACCTCTGATCACTGATGCTGGGATGGGAAGGCATAAGTGGATCACTCCAACTGTCCCATTTTGTACACTTCCCTGAAACTCTGGTACTGGACACTCTCGAAGAAATGATACTGGGCTAGATGGAAGATTGGTCTGACCCAGAACGGCAGTTCTTAAGGACATCAGACTTAAAAAAAGCAGATTTTAACAAACTTAGAACTGGTAGGCAAGGTCCCATGGGAAGAAAACCTAAGGGATAGAGAAGTTCAGGAGAGCTGGCATTTTTCAAGAGACAATATTAAAGGCACAACTACCTACTATTCCGATGGGAAGGAAAGACAAGAAAAATATTAATATGACTTCATCAAGAGCTCTTTAATGACCCAATAACCACAAAGAAATCCTAAAAATGTGGAAACATGGACAAATTGCTAAGGAGGAGTGCAAAAACAAAGCACAAGCATGTAGGGAGATGAATGTAGAAAGGCTAAGGTACAAAATGATTACACCTAGTTAGATGTACTCAAGTCAGCAGGGCCTGATGAAATTCATTGTAGAGTACTAAAGGAACTAACTGAAGCAATCTTGGAACTGTTCTCAATTACCTTTGAGAACTCATGGAGGACAGATAAGGTCCCAGAGGACTGGAGAATGGCAAATATAATACCTATCTTTAAAAAGGAGAACCAAGAGGACTCAGGGAATTATACACCAGATAGCCTAAGTATGATACCTGGAAACATACTGTAACAAATTTTTAGCAATTAATTTGTAAGCAAGTAGAGGATAATAGGGTTATCAGGAATAACCAACATGGATTTGTCAAAAAGAAATCATGTCAAACCAACCTAATTTCCCTGTTTTGTTTTGGTTTTTTTGGACAGAGTTAGTGACCTAGCGGATAGGGGGCAAACATGATCTATCTTGATTTTAGTGAGGCTTTTGACACAGTCCCACATGACATTCTCGTATGAAAACTAGGGAAATATGGTCTAGATGAAATTACTATAACTTAGGTGTTTAGCTGGTTGAAAGACCACATTCCGAAAGTAATTATCAACAGTTTGCTGTCAAACTGGGAGGGTGTATCCAGTGGAATCCTGCAGGGGACAGTCCTGGGTCTGCTACTATTCAATATGTTCATTAATGACGTGGAATACAGAGTGCAGAGTATGCTTATAATATTTGTGGTTGACACCATCTGGGAGAATTTGCAAGTACTTTGGAGGCTACAATTAGAATTCAACCGCTTAAACCATGAGGCCATCCTTTCTCTATGTGCAATCTACTGCTTCATTCATTCCACACCTTTCAGCGTCTTTAGCAAATGAGACTGAGGTGCAAGAGACAACAGCCTCCTTTACTAGACAACCCTAGTTATCCCCAGCACATGGTCCATCCTGTGCACTGAATAAGACAGAAGTTCTATGGAAAAATAGTATATGATCATGTAACTAAAGACTATTATAATGACTATAGCGAAGGGGAGTGTATTAAGGTTGTACAGGCAACCTTCATTCTAGCATTTCCTAACCTTTGAGTGCTTGACTTTGCTATATGAACAGTCTTTAAACTTAAATTTGGTTTATGTATTTTCCTAGCCCCGTAGGTCTGGAGTGGGGCTGGGGATGAGGGGTTAGAGGTGCAGGAGGGTGCTCCTGGCTGGGAAGTGATATTGACCGTCCTATGTCTCATCAGCACTATTGGAACTATAGATATAAAACACATCTCTATCATTTGAGCTAATGGAACAACTGACAGACAATAATAGCCTATTATTGCTATATGTACCAGTCTCTAAAAGGGGATGAGACACACAATTTGCAAGTAGGTTTCACAGCTATTTATCAGATAGCAGAGGACAGAAACTCAGGAATCTTGGGTTCCAGTCCTGGTCCTAAAAGGGAGCATGGGCTCTTGGTTACGGATCCTTCTATCCTTGTCCACCATGTCTGTCCCCTCTTCCCTTAGCATGTATCACCTCAGCCTCTCTCTGCCCCACATCTGACATATATTCTCCATCTGTCCTCCCTGTTCCTATCACCTTCCATAGCTTGTCTTTGCCTCCCTCATTCCTCACTCCTCTGCAGTCCAGTTAGGCTGCTTCCTCCTTTGCCTCTATGCAGCCTGGGCACCAACACAAGCTGCACTGAGAGCACCAGAGAGGCAGTCTCTATGCTCTTAGTTCCTATCCCCAGAGCCACTGAGGCTCAGAGGAACAAATACAGGGAAAATTCTGCTCAGCCCCTGCAGCAGTGAGATGGAGCACTGGTATAGAAAGGAAGTTCAGACAATTTGGCTGCCAAACTCAAGAAGGCCTTTACTGAGCACATGCTAACTATGTTTTTAGAGAGACTTCTAACTGGCCTAACATTTGGGATGATTTTCATGGGGATGGCAAAAGGCATACCCCTAATACCAGGTCAACTCCCCTGCCAAATTTCAAGTCTCTGCTCCAACACATGAAACACTAGAATGTATCAATGAAGTATGTGTCTAAGTAAGTTTTTAATATGGGAAAAACAACATTTTTTCCAAACCTTGTTTTGAGAAATGACTGAACCATTTTAGCTGAAATCTTAAATAAGTACATAAATAAATGGTCCGAGGGAGACACCCAGCATGGAAAATCTCAGTCCAAATGATTAAAGTTTGACAAAAGTTATAAGCAACTGAAAACAAGATCTTATGATAGAAAATGCTAGGTAATCTTAACTACATGTATCGCTACCAGCTCTGCATAAAATTATAAGTACACTTTATTAATTTTATGTATTTTTAAACTATCATCCCAGGGATGTGCCTTATTGGCAAGAATTTACTTTCACAGAGAAATACCAAACTAGAGGTCTCAACAAGCTCAGCAAGTCACCTTGAGTATGAATCAATATCAGGATATTGTCATTGCACTGACTCAGCAATACCTGCACTCAGAAACCTGCAACTGCAGTCAAGAATTAGAGAGAACTGAACCTGAAAGTGAGGAGAAGTTGGAAGATGGAGTAATCACTACACTGAAGAAATACTGGCAAGTTAGACAGCTATAAAACTCCAGCGGAAAAATTGAAATCTGCCATTCTAGAGGGAATCCTTTAATCTCAAAATGCATTTTCATTAGATTAATATTAGCTTTCCCAGTGCAGATAAAATAGACTGACCTGATAATGGGGTTTATACCACTGTTTCAAATCCCAGTCCCAAAGAATCATCTGTAAAAGAGATAAAATAAATAGTAGTTATATGCTCATAGTAAAAAAGTGTGTATTAGTAGAATACACCTTGATCAGTTCATGCTATTCACAATAATTCTCTCCAAATTTTGGTGGGGGGGGAAGGTTAATTTTCAACTGATCATTTCACTGTCTCAATTGCTAACATTAAAACAAAAGTCATGATAAAATATGAAAACCAAATATAGCAATAACTGTCAGTAAAAGATTTATATTTTAAGAGCAATACAATTTACTTATTGATAAAGTAACTATATGGTCTTTTTTTAATTTTACAGGATTGGAGACAGTAAAAAAGTCATCCATCAGACAGATCACAGCAGTGGGTGGTAATGCTGCTTTTCTGTTTTTATTTATCTAGTTATAAAGGCAAACAAAATGGCACCTACGCTAAGCTCTAAGCACTCCTGGAAATAATTCATAAACATAGTTAAACATAGATAAAAACAATGGTCATCATATACATTTACAGCAAAAGGAAAAACAATGAGAAAACAGTTTCACTTCCCTCTAAAATAACTCCCTTAAGCAACATCCCACTCCCCAAAATGCTCATAAAAGAAAAGTCTTGCGGTGAACAAATATTGTCTATTTTGGACCCAGGGTGAGGATGGGGGTAGGGGGATTTGAAAGCCATGGAAAATGCCCTGTCAGGAACTCCTCTTATATATCCAAGAAGTTCCATCTTCATCTTCTGTAAACCTGAACTGCAGAACTGTAGCATAAGCAGAGAGGAGGACTCAAGTAAGCAGATCCAAGGCCATTACAGTGATTTATAGGTAAAAACTAACACCTTCAAATACCCCTGTCAACTAGTGAGATGCACTGGTCTAATGTATTCATCACAAGACAATCCACTTCATAGAATCACAAAAATATAGGACCGGAAGGGACCTCAAGTAATTAAGTCCACCCACCTACACCGATGCAAGTTCAAGTAAACTTAGACCATTCCTGACAGGTGTTTGGCCACATGTTCTTAAAAACCTTACTGGTCAGAATTCCACACCCTCCTCCCTGGAAGCCTCTTCCAGAGCTTAATTACCCTTTTAGTGAGGAAGTTTTTCCTAATATCTAACATAAATCTCCCTTGCTGCAGATTACACCCATTACTTCTTGTCATACCTTCAGTGGACATGAAGAGTAAATGATCAGCTATGTTAAGGGCTGTTCTAAAGAGACTGAAGACTGTTATCAGGTTCCCCTTTAATCTTCTCTTCTTAAAACTAAATATGTTCAGGTTTTTTATTCTTTCCTCATAAATCAGATTTTCTAAACCTTTTATCATTTTTGTGGCTCTCTTCTGGACTCTCTACAATTTGTCCACACCTTTCCTAAAGTATGGCACTCACAACTGGATACAGCACTACAGCTTAGGCTTCCACAGTATCGAGTAGAGCAGGACAATTACCTCCCATGTCTAACATACTACCCTCCTGTTAATGCACTCCAAAATGATATTTGCCTTGTACGCAGCTGCATCATATTGTTGAATCATATTCAATTTGGGATCCACTATAACTAAGGCTATGATTATGTCACAGAAGTCATGGAATCCGTGACTTCCAGCAACCTCCGTGGCATTGGAGGTCCCCAAAGCTAACCAGCCGTCCTGTACTGTGAAAAACTGCTATCTGACTGAATGTGCTACTTAGGGTGCACTGAGCATGCTCTGTAACATCTGCTGAAGCCAGCAGCGAGGGACCCCTGCAGCAGCTCAGCCTTCATGGGCGACCCCTGCAACTGACCAGCCACTGGTGCTGACAGGGACCCCACTGTCCTTCAGCTGCCACCACTGTCAGGGCCTGCCCCCCAGCTGCTAAGCTGCTGTGAGCAGCCCATCCCCATCCTATCCCCGCTCTCTGCCACAGGCAAAGGGATCCTGGAGCTGCTCAGTGGCTGGTGGAAGGGGCCTCCCTACAGCTCCCCAGCCGCCATCATTGGTAGCAGTGGGACTGTTCCTCCCCACAGCTGACTGGCCACCAGTGGGGACCCCTGAGCTGCCCAGTTACTGGTGGCAGCAGAGGGACGCCGGAGCTACTCAGCAGCCACAAAAGACCCCCACATCTCCCCAGATGCCGCTGCAAGCAGCCACCACCCCCACCCCCTGCAGCTCACAGCTGCCTCTGGCCATGGCAGAGGGACCCTAGAGCTGCTCAGCAGCTACTGAAAGGGGCCCCCCACATCTCCCCAACTGGCTCTGCAGGGCAATGGGGACCTTGCAGCTCCCAGATGCTGCAGAGGGGTTGGGCAGTGTGCTGGACCCTCCTCCCTCTCCATTTTGTCAGGAATGTTTTTAGTAAAAAAGTCAAGAACATATCATGGCTTCTGTGATTTTTTGTTTCATGGCCGTGATCTGTCCATAAAAATAGCCATGACAAAATTGTAGCCTTAACTATAACCCCCAGATCCTTTTCACCAGTACTATCACCTTACCAGTTAATCCCTGTTTTGTAGTTGTGCATTTGATTTTTCCTTCTGAAGTGAAATACTTTGGCCTTGTCTTTATCGAACCTCATCTTGTTGATTTCAGACCAATTCTCTAATTATCAAAGTCTCTTTGAACTCTAATCCTGTCCTTCAAAAGTACCTGCAACCCCTTCCAGCCTGGAGTAATCCACAAATTTTATAAGCATATGCCACACTCCATAATCCAAGTCATTAATAAACAGACTGAATAGCACCAGACCCCAGGACTGGCCCTTTCAGAACCCCACTAGATAGGCCCTCAAACTAATCTCTGAATGTTTTTTTTTATCCAATTAAGCATGCACCTTACAGTATTTTCATCTAGACCACATTGCCCTAGTTTTCTTATGAGAATGTCATGTGTGACTGTGTTAAAAGCCTTACTAAAAATCAAGGTATATCATATCTATTACTTTCTCCTTATCCACTAGGTCAGTAACCTTCAAAAAAGGAAACTAGATTTGTTTGGCATGATTTGTTTTTGACAAATCCATGCTGTCTATTCCTTATAACCCTATTATCCTCTAAGTATTAAACAATTAATTTTAAACAATTTGTTACAGTATGTTTCCAGGTATCATATTTAGGTTGACTGGTATATAACTCCCAATTCCTCTTTGTTCTCCTTCTAAAGACAGACAATATATTTGACCTTTGCCAGTCCTCTAGGACTTCACTTGTCCTCCATGAGTTCTCAAAGATAATTGCTAACAGTTCTGATATTGCTTCAGTTAGTTCCTTAAGTACCCTAAGATGAATTTAATCAGGCCCTGCCAACTTGAATACACCTCTACCCCAATAGAATGCTATCCTTGGGAGCCAAAAAATCTTACCGAGTTATAGGTGAAACCACGTTATATTCAACTTGCTTTGATCCGCCGGAGTATGCAGCCCCTCCCCCCCAGAGCACTGTTTTACCACGTTATAGCCAAATTCGTGTTATATCGGATCACATTATATCGGGGTAGAGGTGTACCTCTAACTTATCCAAATATTATTTAATCTAATCTTTCCTTATTTTGGCTTGTGCTCAGTCCCCCTTGTTAATATGAATTGTGTTGAGTATTTGGTCTCTAGTAACCATTTTAGCAAAGACTGAAGCAAAATAGACATTAAATACCTCAGCTTTCTTAATGCCATCAGTTATTAGCTCTTCTTCCCTGGTAAATTTGAGACCTACTCTATGCTTCATCTTTCATTTAACAAGTGGTAGGCCACATTCTATACCAGTTCATTTTCAAGTGGATTCAAGATATAGCTTCAAGTGGAGTATATTCCTGTACAGTAATAGAGTCACAAATTGATAAAAGTATGAATTACAATGAGGTCCTTTTTGGTAAGAAAAGATCAGAACCTCCTAACCAGATGCAAACATAAAAAAATTGATTTGCAATTCAACAGTAATTCCAAATCTAACCAGACTCAAACTGTAACAAGTGGAAGACATACACTTTCAGTTGGGATGACGGGCAGATACAATCTGTATCATATTGTCCAATTGCTCTCCTCAACTCACCAACATCACTCCTGTTTTGTCTGAACTGAATCTCAGCAATTTGCTCTCATCCATACCCTTTGCCTTTTCCCAAACACTACTAAAGATGTTTAATTGGGGTTAAAACATCTATATCTATCTATCTATCTATCTATATATTTCCACTGAAATTTCAGTAGTAAACACTATACTTGGTAGCATCTCTACAGGTTAGTTTCCTTGTGAAAGAAACTCAGATAGCAGTGGTATCCACTTCTTACACATATGCATATCTTGATAAAAGCTCAGCAATAAATGACAGTTTTTTTAGAAATTCTAACAAGTTAGCATTCCACATGACAATGTCCTTATCCAACTAATTTGAATTCATATCTAGTATGATTTTGAGACACAGTTGCCAATACTTTAATAAAATTCTACTGCGTTGCATCTACTCTTTGCCTTCATTCAGAAAGTTTACAATTCTACCAAAAAACCCCTATTCTATATAATTAGCTACTCAAAATTACAACAGCTAAAGAGTTATCTATGTTTAAGCACAAAACAGATGGCTTTATATCTTACTTCCTTCTCCCTGCCCCCATAACCTAGTGGAGTATGACATCTATACTTTCAATTCGTTAAATGAGAAACAAGTAAATGGTCCTTTTTTTTTTTTTTTTTTAAATAGGAACTCTGAAAATAAATAAGATGGGCCACGAGGCAAATCCCCAGCTGGTGTAAACTATCATAGCTACATTGATTTAAAAGCAGCTGTGGCACTTTACACCAGCTGAAGATCTGCCCCTATATGTTTTTGATATTCCGTATTCAAAAGAACATGCCTCCACTGTACTAGGGCTCCAAGTATTAACAAAATATTATGACATATTCTTTGACATATTAAATCACATAGTCCATAAAATGCTTCTGAAAAATTACGACAGATTTGTAAATCACTGTAAAATGCTTTGGTCTTTTATTTTCCAATTTGTGCTATTCTCTCATAGTAAAAGAATATTAATATTCCCTGCTCTTTAAAATATGATACATCTCATTAATATGATTTTTTCTGCCCAGAAGTAGTCTAATTCTGTTCCAAAACCAACCAACAACATATTTTTCTGTAAATACTTTATAGTAAGGATTTCAATTAAGAGCACTAACTCAAGAAGCCAAAATAAATGCTAAAGGTGAAAAAATAAAATCTGCTAAAATGTCTGTGGAAAACATTTTCTTCTTCAAAAGTTTTGTTAGAAGTTGCTTTGTGAATATGATTGCAAGCCTACGTGTCACGAACAGCTTTATAAAACCACCAAAACCACACTGATACGTCAGCAATACAATCGGAAGACGCTATCAGGCACAAATACGTCAATTCATTGTTCTTTCTGCAGACCAAAAATAAAAACTACATATGGAAAATAAAATTTAGAGGATCACTGTTACATTTTAGTGATGTTCAAACCTTACAAATCCAACAATATCACAGTAACTGGGAAGTTATGGTTATATTTCTAATTGTGATTTTGTCCCTGATAAATGTAAGCTAAGCAAATAAATTTATCTACAAATTACAGAAAAGAATAATCCACTGCCCTTTTTTCTTCTTCTCTATTTTCAATCCAAAAATAAGATGTTGATACTGCCATGATTGTTCAGACATCTGCAATTCTAGAATTACTCTACTCCTTTCTGTCCATGAAAGATCTGAGTTATTTTTTGTGGCTGCTCCTGTACTTTGAGGGCTCTCTCTTGAAGAGTGCACAGGGTTCAAACCTGGCTTCCCCTTCTGTTCAGCGTGTACTGGAGACTGCAAGAAAGGGCAATAAAAGGACACAGGCTGATGTGTCTTCAGTATGCTAACAATGACCAGGTCTGTCTCCCTGACATCTGACCCAATCAATGCAGTGAAACAGATTATTCAGTGCCTATGTGAAATGAGGTTGGATCGAGGGTTGACTAGGGGAAGGAAGTCCAGTAGTAGAGAGGATTAGATCAGCCATTGAGCAGCAGCCTGCAATTTAACAATGACTGTTCAATCAACGTGCTCCCCTAACATGCCACACAATAAAAAATACTATCTAATGATCAAATGTAATGCTCATGTTTAACAACAAAAGAAGGATGAGATCAATAACCACAAAAATATTTTATTTGGATTTTGTAACCTTATAAACTAGATCGACTGTGTGGAGGGGAAAAAACCATTCTGGGCCTGACACACAGAACATTTAAACTGAAAAGAAAGAGCATGGAAGGAGGGACTATCCTACATGGATGTGTCATACTAAGAAACACTAATAAAATAACATTATACTTTTAAATGTACCACTACAGAGTTATGGGTCAGAGTCAGCAATAAATTAACGAAGAAAATGGGAGGTGTTGCATGGAAATCACTATGTTGTTCATTCTGCTTCCAAATGATACATCCATAATCAATTTTTAAATAATTGGTGAAATAGCATGATGACAATTAGCCTTCCATCTTGCAATTTTCCCAACATGACCTTTCCCATCTGCCCAAGAACAAAAAGTCATAGTTCTTGTAAAATTCACTGTATTTTTCAGTAGAAAAGAGTCCGCCCCACTCTGTAGCCTTAAAAAAAAATGCAGCTCTAAACATTCCAGGCAAAGATAGCATTCGAATTGCTAGTTGGGACATCAACCAACCAACCAGGGACTCTCCATATCATACAAACTATGCATATTCTGTTTGTTTCCCTCCTGAGACATCCACATAAGCCCCAGTCCAGGAAAACAAAGCATATGCTTAACTTCAACATTAACTTCTAATTCTAATCTAACTGGACTTCAGTGGACTTATTTGTTTTCTTAAAGTTAAGCACATATTTACGTGATTTGCTGAACTGGAGCCCATAATATTTAAGGTAATGGACCTAATGTTTAAGTTTCACGCAAAGATGTTTCTTGATCATTTAGTTATATTCTCCTCAAAGATTATGTTGCTACAGAGTTAACCTATAAGAGATTAAAAGTATGGAATGAAGGTTAGCATGCCATTGGTAGTCATTACCTCAGCTATGTGGTCTAAAGATTGTGGTATAGAATGTTTTCAATCTTATGTCATGGCTATTGTAAAAGTGAAAGTTTTCTTCTCCACAATAGCCGCCATATAAGCAGTCCTGCTGAACTGTTCTGAGTTGTGGACAGCTTGGTGAATCTAGGCTTCTGTTTTTAGCGAGTAGCAAGTTTCTCCCTCTGACTGTGAGAAGTCTTTTTGGATGGGAGGTGGGGAGGAGGGGGAACGGGGGGAGGGCAAAAACCAGATTTACACTGATTTGCTGCAATCACAGGTTTCTTCTCCTCCCTTCCAGAACATGGATAGTTAGCATGATATGGAGACTCCCTTGGTTTGTTTGGCTGATTGGTGACCCAACTAGCAAAGATCAAATGTCCATATTTAGTTAGATAAATCAGTGATCATTGATACTGCTGGCCATAAGGTTTTGTTGACTTGCTTGCAAATCCTCCAAGGGGTGGACAGGATTGTACTTCAATACCTTTTCTTTTTAAGCTATATTTGGTATGACAAATGAAATGGTCTCTCTCTGGAAAGCATCTTGTGGGATATCCATGCCTTTGTAACTTCCAGGGCATATGATCATAATACCTCCAGTTGAGAATTCCCCTCATCAGTCAGAAATTACAATTAGTCGATTTTTGCCAATAGGAAGTGTATTGTACTAGTGCTCTTTGCTTCCAGATATAATTCAAGTTGTTGATCTATGAAGCCAATATGGTTTGGTCCTAGGTACTTGAGTCAGTGCCTCTTTTCTTGTGCACTGATGTAGCAGGAGAGATACAATTGTGCACTCCTCCAACTGCAGGAGAGGCATTTTGAATGGAAAGGCCTTAGGACTAAACATTTCCTATGTTGATCTGATAAAGACAAAGCAAGTTGACCTCCAGAGCTCAATATGAAATCCATTTGTTGACTTAGATATTTGTAAGGTGGCAGTGTACATTTTCATTTATGGTATTATTTTAATGAACAAATTATTCCAGTAAACATATTCCACAGCCCAGGACCCATAAAAGAAAACATTCTGCTGCCATTTAACCTGTTGGATATAAACTTAAGCTGCTCAGCTGATTTCAACTGCCACGGTAACAAAACTAAAAGCCAACGACTTTCTAAACTGATCAGGACCTCAAAACTGTATGGCTCCATAAGGTCAAAAACCAACAACTCAAATCGTACATTAAAAATTAACTAAAAAGTGCTGATTAGAGGAACACATGCAACATTTTCCCAGGAGAAGTAAAATTAACATGTAGGTTGCCACAATCTACAGTAGCTGAATAATCTTCAGGGCTAACTCCATGTAGCACACATTGCAATAATCAAAGTGAGCTAACAAAGGCATGAAATGTTATGGTGAGATCATGTGAAAAAGAAAGTTACAATCTTCTTGCCAGCCAGCAATGAACAATATAGGTCACCACATACTACATATCTTTCTGTGTATGTGTTACTTCTATTTAAGTCAATTCTATGAAAAATATGACTACTATATAAATCTCTTCTCCATCAGGCCCTTACTTAATGATTTTTCAACATGAGAGGTGTGGGGGGTTATTTCATTTTCTCCAATGCTTCTAACAGTCCACAAGGTGGCACTTAAATCTAGAACTGCAAAAAACCAATTGTTTGCTGGTCCTAGTATCTTGCACTTGCCTTTTTGAGAGAAAAATCAGAATACCACAGAAAATACCCTTTACTTAGAAATACTAAGATACAACTGCAATAACTCCATGGCAGGATCTATCTGGGGACATAAGTGGATCGCTGGTTTTAAATATGATTGACAAGATTTGCTCGTTGGAGCATCTGCTCAGTTTACGACCCATTTTAGCCCTTAAGGTGGTTCTTCTTGGACAAGAGGCGGTAAAGAAGGCATCTTGGGGGCCTGTATTTTGTTTCTCAATAACTCCCAATCCAGGACAAATCTACTTAGTTTAAATGCAAGCCATACAAACTCAACCTGGAAGATGAAAGCCAAATGTTCCTTCTGGTTCCTCCATCATCAATAAGGATTCCGCAATCAGAGCTTAGTTAACAATTCTGTTGAAGATGGTCATAGTAAAATCCAGTGCACACTCTGAGAGTTGCACTGACTTTGAAGCACTAACAGGAGCAAAACTTCAGTCTGCTAAGTTAGCAAATAGGACTCAAAATGGATTTGTAGCCATGAAATTTGCTGCCAAAACCATCCTTTATAGTATTACTGTACTCCAGAATCCAAGCCATCACTTCTTTGAAAAATGCTGTTTCAAACTGTTACAACAAAGGAAAAACTTAAAAATGTGAACCATACATAGATTAGTACATTTTTGTCTATATGGTCTGCAGACAGCATGAGGTGTTGTCTACCCGAGATAGTTGGCAACAGTTTAACCTAAGGAGTGAATTTAAACCAATATAGTTAAAATAGTGCAAACCGCTATGTGATCAGACTTAGTTTGGTATAAGAGTGGCTTTTTTGATTTAGCTTAAGTCAAGCCACTTAAACACAAATAACAGTATCCACATGCATTTGTCTCAATTTAACAAAGATGGTTTAAAAAACAATTTAATTTAAACCAGTGAAACTTTCCCCATGGACATAAAACCTGAAACAATAGCTCTGAGGAACGGCTTAATAGAGTGTTAAGCGTGAAGCCTACCTAAAGATGACAATTTAAATATCCAAACGGGCTGTGTCACCACTGTTCATTTTAACAGAAACATTCACCTAATGTGCATATCCCACAATGCCAAATTGCTGCCATGAGTGCTAAAAGCCCAAAACTACCCCTATATTCACCTGCTAAAATCTCCAGTTTTGCCCTAAAAGACTTGTAAGATGTAATTATGCATTGTAATACAAAAAAAAAAAAAAAATTGACACTTTAAATTGTTTTCAGTTTTTAATTTCAAAATAAACAACACAGGGACTATTACATTTATTGTATTACTCAATTTCACATTTAATGAATAAAAGCATTAAATTTAGGTGAAGCTACTGCGGAATTTATATTCAGTGGCATCAGAGCGTAACACAGGGTCATGTTGTAATGAAGATGCCATTTTTAAATAGCTTCTTTTCAGAATGGAATCATAGTTTAATGCTTTTAATACATTTAAAAGTTTCAAAAAAATGTTTCATAAACTTCCTGATTCAGGTATAGGCTGATTTAAAAACAAACAAACAAAACAAAAACTCTATGGGGAAGTTATGGAAAATGAGAAAAAGAACATGTTTCCAGTAGGTTCTATTCTTTCCTTCATTCCCTCTCCTCATGATTCTCATTTTCTCCATCCTGTCTTTTTTTTTTTCCCTCATTCAGTCATTTTCTCATCCATTTTATTCTTTCTTTGGGGATGTATATTACTCATTTTTGCCAATCTTTGTTTTCTTGTGATATACTTTCTTTTTAAAACTGTATTTCAAATTCATACATTGCTGATTATGTATTTTTTACAGTTCGTGTACTGTAATTCTGTTTGTTTTATTAAGACTTTGGAAAAGGAAAAGAAGCTCTTTAGACCTACACTATAGAATCAATTTTAAAGTCAACTCATCAGCTGTTTAAAACTGTTTCATTTCTTTAAATTGCAGAAAGGAGGCATGACTTTGAGGGTCAGCCTGTGAAGAGCACCAGTACTTTTCATCTTGGTAAACAAGCTTAGACATTGAGATAAAAGAGGTATCAGGCAGCATTTTTTAAGCCTGATATAGGAATTTTTCAAATAATGAGGAAAATGTTCAAAGATTTCAATGATCTCTAGTGTAACGTGTGTAGTTTGAACATAGGAATTTAGGAACCAACATACTAGATCAGGCCTGTAGTCCATATGGTCCTGGCTCTGCCAGCACCAGATCTTCAGAGGAATGTCCAAAGAATCCCAAAGAAGGCAGATGCAGGATAATCTGCACCCCTTGAAGGTCTCATCCCAATCCATACCAGTTAATAAAGATTCTTTTGAACCCTGAAGCATAAGGTTTTGTATCTCTTGCCATACTCTACCATCCATTATTTTATATACTTTTATGTCACCTTTTAGGCCTCGTCTACACTACTAAGTTGTTTCGGTGAAAGGCAACTTTAGTAGACGAAACAGTGGAGGTGCACACATTGCAATGCCATTTTCAGAGACAAAACTCCTCAGTTTCACTGACAAAATAAAACCACCTCGATGAGAGAGACAGGGCTTTTTATGAAAAAGTTTTGTTAACAGATTGCCAGTGTAAACACCACACTTCAATTTAGCGCTTTAATTGCCCCCCAAAGGCATCCCACAATGCCCATCTTGACCACTCTGATCAGCAGTTTCACATCTATTGCCCTGCAGCCAGGTAAGCAACCGTCTACCCCTCCCCCTTTAAAGCCCTAAAAACTTTTGAATTCCACTTCCTGTTTATTCAGCGTGGAGAGCTCATGTCTCATCTTCCCAGGTGATCAAGGTGGCTCAACGCAGCAAACGCTCTCTCACTTGGACCAATGCAGAGCTGCTGAGAGAGGAGCCTGTGAAGACCTAGCTGCGCTCCAGCCATAGGAATTTCAACACCTACCAGCAGATTTATTGTGGCTTGCGTAAAAAGAGCTATGATCAGGACACACTGCAGTGCAGAGCAAAGATCAAAGACCTGAAGCATGCATACCAGAAGGTAAGGGAGGCAAACCATCACTCTGGTGCTGTGACCCAGACCTGCCATTTTTATAAGGATTTGGATGCGGCGACCCCACCTCCACAGCCCAGAGTCCCATGGATATTTCAGTGGGCCTGGAGCAGATGTGGAGGCAGAGGATGATGTGGAGCCCACAGCGGAGTCACCCGGTGGTGCATCCTGTCAGGAGCTGTTCTCCAGTCTGGAGGTGTCTAGCCAGTCTCGGCACTCGCAATCCGGCAATCCAGAAGCAGGAGAGGGGATCCCTGGTAAGTGGTTTATCTTTGTGAAGTGAGGAGGTGGGTCGAGGACATTGAAATGTACCAGGCTGGCTGTGTTTCTCTGTGCTGGACATTCCCCTGCACAGCTAGGCAGTATGGCAGAACAAGATGTCTACGTACACCAAGATTTCAGGGGAATCCTCCAAAGAGATCTCTAGGAAACTTACCAGTTTGTGGAGGTACTCAGCAATCCTCTGTTGAAGATTCCTTGACAGAGCTGCTCTGGTTCCTTCCTCACTGAAGGAAACTTCACGTGCCATTCTGCAATCATTTGCACAGGGAACAAATCAGCACAAAGGCGAGCAGCATAAGGGTCAGGGTGGAAGTCACAAGCGCATCGTAGATGCTCCCTTTCTTCCCTGCTTACCCTCAGGAGAGAAATATCTGGCACAATGAATGCCACCTGTTGAGAAGGGGGAAAATTTAGAATATTGTCCATAGACCACTTCACCATGACCCTTTCATATTGATTTTCTGTCCATGTAAAATGCCTCCGATCATGGGGAAAACTCACTATGCCTGGGGTGGTCACCAGCACGTGGGCTTATAAGGTTCAGTGTGAAAGTGATTGGTATGTTAGTAGAGGTATATTTTACTGTCTTGTTTCAATGCTGTGTGTGTACTTAATCATGCCTCTGTGCGTTGTTCTTTGTGCTTCTGCAGATGTGGCCTTCACAGGCACCCCCTACACACTGGCAAGAGCACCTTCACTGGCTAAGAAAGTGCCCCAGACGGATCAAGGAAAACATACTCCTGGCAGTGATGCAACAGATGCTGAAAACAGGGAACGCAGGCAGTGGAGGGAAAGAGAATGTCAGGCAAGAACACACAATGAGGCCTACTCTATGGTTTCAACAGAAAAGATTATTAAAGTGATGGAAAAGCAAATAGACATGCTACAGGCCCTCATAACGCTACAGACTGAGCAGATGTGTGCCTGCCCTCCCCTTTAGTACATTCAAAACCTCTATCATGCCCTCTGCAACTCCATCTGTGAATTCCTTTCCACTATCTGGCATTTCTCACTATTCCACTCACTCCACACCCACGGAAACCTTTGTAAATGAGTGCTAGATTTATGCACAGCTGTGAAAGTTGGCCCTCCCCTGGTACCTCCTCTCCCCACAAGCATTTTTGTGTGTGGTGTGAAGTGAAGTATTTTTTTGTGCAATAAACAATTTTTTTTAATAAGAACTCTATTTTTTTCCAGCAAATTATGATAGCAGATGCCAGCAACAAAAAAACAAGCAGTGAAATCAATTGCTTACATTGAATCCTAGAACACAAAAATCACACGTGCTGCTTTGAAAACATCAATTTCAGACCATAGCATAGCAACATTCATTATACGTTCTCATCTTCAAAGTATTGCCTCAAAACATCCCTGATTTGAATAGCACCTTGTTGTGCTCCTCTAATAGCCCTGCTATCTGGCTGCTCAAAAGCAGCTGCCATGGGTTGTGCCTCAGCAGTCCATCTTGACCAAACTTTTCACCCTTGCCTTCACAAATATTGTACAACATGTAACATATGTCTATGATCATGGGAATATTATCCTCATTTAGGTCTAATCTGCCATAAAGGCATCGCCAGTGTGCCTTTAATCTGCCAAATGCACATTCCACGGTCATCCTGCACGTACTCAGCCTATTGTTGAACTGCTCCTTATTGCTATCTAGGTTTCCCGTGTTAAGCTTCATCAGCCATGGTATTAAGGGGTTCACCAAGTCTCCCATGATCACTATGGGCATTTCAACATCCCCTAATGTAATCTTCTAGTCTGGAAAGAAAGTCCCCGCTTACATGTTTCTGTACAGGCCGATGTTCCTGAAGATACGAGCACCTTTCCTGACCACCCTGTGCTGATGTCAGTGAAACGCCCGTGATGATCCACAAGCACCTGCAACAATATGGAGAAGTACTCCTTCCTACTAATGTACTCTGTCGCAAGGTGGTTGGGTGCCAAAATTGGTATATGCATGCCACCAATCACCCTTTCACAGTTAGGGAAACCGATTGCTGCAAAGCCATCCACTATTTCATGCACATTGCCAAGACCCACAGTCCTTTGCAGCAGGATGCGATTAATGGCCCTGCACACTTGTGTTAATGCAGCCCCAACAGTTGACTTCCTGACTCCAAACTGATTTGCAACTGAGCAGCTGCAGTCTGGAGTAGCCAGCTTCCACACTGTGATCAACACACACTTCTCCACCGAAGGCAGCTCTCATTTGGGTGTCCCTGCGCTGCAGGGCTGGGGCAAGCTCAGCATGCAGTTCCAGGAAAGTGGCTTTCCTCATCCAAAAGTTCTGCAGCCACTGCTTGTCATCCCAGACCAGCATTACAATTTGATCCCACTACTCAGTGCTCGTGTCATGAGCCCAAAAGCAACAGTACACCATGTGCAGCTGCTCCATGAATGCCAAAAGCAATCTAATGTTGATCCTATTGCTGTCAGACAGCACATCAGGCAACTGTGATTCCCATTGACTTCCAAACTTCAAGATTAAGTGCACTGCCATTTGCAACATGCTAGCAGAGCATGGGACAGCAGCGCAAGATCCATGGTGGAGTGAGCAGAAAACAAGGGACACTGAAAAATGCTGAGAACCGAAGACAGAAGCACATAGAATGCTGAGACAGAAAACAGTGCATCATGGGACACTGAGCCCAAACCCATGATGTGCTGCAATCCACTCTGCCTTCCCACAAGACCTAGTGGCAGAAGGCGGAGAGCTGAACTGTGGGATAGCTCTCACTGGCGATGCTACTGACCCACAGTGTGGATGCATTATTGTGACAGGGAAAGACAGTGTGAACATGTGACAATGATTTTCTGTTAGCACTTTTGGATCATCATAAAACTTTTGGCAAAAAAAACTGACAGTGTAGACATACCCTTTATTCTTCTCCTTTCTATTCTCAAACTCTCTTCATATGAGAGCTTTCTCATGCTCCTAAATCATTTCTCATAACTCTTCTCTGAACCACCTTTTAATCTGCAATTTGAATTCTCTGTTCTATCACAGGAAAATGCTAGAAACTCTCTCTACATCACCCTAACATTAATTTAGAATGGAAGCTCCTCATCTCAGGGCAGGATATTCTGTTTATAAAGCATGCACAGCTACAGGAGCATACAAATATGAATAATTTTAAGTGTCTAGCATGGGCAACATTTCCCCTGTTTTTAAATGAAAAAAGAGGTAGTGAGGTGGTTCTAACGTTATTAGAACAGTTTGAGAATTATTGTATTTTAAACGGGTACCCTAAGATAGCATGTGTTAAAAACTCCAAACCTACCTCTTTACCAAACTGAAACTGTGGTGTCGTAATACAGGCCAGAATCCCTGCAAGAGTTTATAACCTCAACCATGTTATTCACACTAGAGAAACAAGAAGAAAGGCCTTTCCCTGAGAAATTTGAAGTCTGCACAGGCAATATACAGATGAAAGGTGGGGAAAGATATGCAACAAAAGACAGAATGGGTAAGTTGCAAAGCTTAGCACGTGTCTTGTCAGTTTCACTAGCCTGTTTAGAATTTTTTAGGCTTTTGTAACAAATTTTGCTAGCATTTTTATTAAGATAGAGCTAGAGGGGTTGCAGGTCTTTGAGAAGAAATGTATTTATAAAGGAGATGCTTGACAAGGGATAAGGTGGAGAAGTTTTGAACCATGTCACAAAGGGTGTTACTCCACTTGGCTGATCAGGTGTGAAAATGTTTACAAATACTGCTAGAATTATTTGCAGTATGCTAGTAGTATGGGTCAGTACAAAAAGTAATTTTCCCTCTGCTGATACCCACACCTTCTTGTCAACTGTTGGGAATGGGCGACGTCCACATTAATTGAACTCGCCTTATTAGCACTGACCACACACACACACACACACACAGTAAGGCAACTCCCATCTTTTCATATGCTGTAAAATATATATATACTGCTTACTGTATTTTTCACTCCACGCATCTGATGAAATGGGTTTTAGCCCACGAAAGTTTATGCCCAAATAAAAGTGTTAGTCTCTAAGGTGCCAGAAGGACTCCTCATTGTTACTGCTGGAAGTGTTACCATGTACAAAGCCTAAACATATTTCTTCTCCAGTATAGCACTGAGGATAGTACAAAAGTAACATTTCTAAAATCCACTCATTTTCTGAGAAGACTTTTTTCAGCCACAATCAAGCTAAATATGGGTGTAATATTTAATATTTTCCAAATGACAAAAAAATTCAGACAAAAACTAAATATCTTCAGTACTTAAGAATTAGTCATTTTTGTTCATTTCAGAGCCTTAAAGTCTCTGAAATTATGCAAATAAAAAAGCAGCTTGGCTGTAGCCAGGTATTTCAAAATATTTAATTTCAAAAATGTATTTTAAGGTATATGTATTCGGGGTACATAATATTACATAGCAGTATTACTTTGATACTAATTTAAAATTGAACAGGTGTGGAGTAAAGAGATTCAACAGTCCTATTTTAAAGTAAATGTATAATCCCCATGCAGTAAACACACACACATACACACACACAAAATTAAAAGATAGGTAAATAATGAGGATGTGAATTTCAAAAATGATAGTTTTTTTTCAGACAGAGCTAAGAAATACACCTGTAATCAAAAAACTTGACTCATAACACTATTCAGGAGTCCCAGGATGGTTTGTTTTTATTTTGATTCTTTAAGGAAAGGAAACCTATAGAAAATTCTAAGACAGACATCATCCAATATAATTACATGATCCAAAAAAGTTTGCCTATTCAGTATCACTTTTTATTTTAAAAATTAGTCTTTACTTCAGTTGGAGTCTTTTATTGAACAAATTAGTTGCTAGCAGCATCTGTTTGACATTGTTAGGCATTAACTCAGTAAATAAGCATTCCCATAGCAACCCAGCATAGAATTAACTAAACAATGATACTAACACCATAGCAACTTCATTCCGAAATCAACACTGCAGAAACCCTCTTGTTCAAAAGAAAAATTCTGTAACCACATGAATTAATATTCTAAATTTCTTCTGAACTCATAAAAATCCTGCTTTACATGTGCATTCCTCTTAATTGCAAGAATACTTTTCACTGAGATTGATGCTAAATTTCATTTATTGCTTTTATTTTTACACAAGATTTCTTCTATTGTTATGATTATCAATGTCCTCTAGACTTTTCACCCTCTATAGTTGAATGATACACGGACAAATAACTTCAAGAATGCTCTGGTCTTCCAGATTTTTTTTTTAATTGCTCGCTATGTATCTAAAGGAAGTGTCATTTTGTCTCTTTAGAACATACAGATTTTGAACAGACAGAATGTAGTACTGATGAATTATTAAAAGTTATATTTAGTTTGAGGTTAAAGGATATATCTTGACAAAGAATCCTTTGTCAAAGTGGAAGGCACAGATTTTGATTCTATGGACAATGCCTCCAGTACAAAATCCTGTGGACCAGGGTAACATGCCAGTAAGTATGCTATCTTAATAGAAAGGAAATACAAGGATTCAAAAGAAGTGGTTCAACAAGGATATTGGGTTAAGGCATTTGGAACCAAGATTTTCAATAGTGCCACTCTGTGCATCTCCTCTGGTTTAACTGAAGCTCTATGAAAGCAATGAAAGCAGCATTTTACATGAGAATGTGAAATGATCATTCTTGTTTTATTCTCCAGTGTGATATAGAAGATAGCATAATAATGCTTACTTTGAATTCCCGTAAAAAAATCCAGAATTTGTTGAACTGTAGTAATTTTGGCCTTGATGTATTTGGTAGTTCAAAGTGAGAAATTATGCTAAATATTGGGGTAGCCTGAATTCATGGACCCATTCCAGAAGGAAGAAAATTACTTACTGGTACTGTTCTTCGAGAGTTGTTTCTATATTTTTTCTTTATTTCCTTTCTAAGTGCAAGCCACTAAATGGAAGTATACTGGGTCTGGATGTTTTATATTTTCATAGGCAAACAGATCTTCTAATAGAGGAAAGACAAGATAAGACTGTATGGACATAGCAGTTATGTCTATAAACCAGAGTCTGTAATATTAACATGAGACCCTAAGATGATTGATGCTTTTTCTTGTTTGACCTTCCGCATCATTCTGGATTACAGAGAGAGTGGAGAGACATTTACATGAGCCCATTTGGTCAGAATAAAAAGAGAGCAAGATTCTGGTGGCTAGAGATAGATTAATCTGCCTTGCAATTTTGCCTGGACAATATAGCAGTCATTGGTGCACCAAAAACATATGTAAACAGCAGGAACACCAGCTACCTAGGGCTACAATTAGATTGGTCCATATGCTCAGTCTGCAGTCAAATTAAGCTTTTTTTTAGACATACAGTGCCTGCATGGACACTAATTTTCTTTTGACACAACTCCTCCTTGGCAAGCGGTAAAAGACTTGATTCCCCATTGGGTAACATATGCCATATCATGTTCAAAATGCAATGATGTTCTCCACTCAATATACTCTTTAAGATGATTTTTGGGAGACAATCAGCCCCTAGATCATGTGGCTGAAAGACTGTACTCCCCACCTAAAGAGGCCGGCATCTATAACTGAAATTTTCTGGGGACTGAACCTGAGTCAGCGCTGCTTTTAAGTTTAGTGAGGATGGGACCTTCTGAAAGCTTTAGGAGTGTGCATGTAGAGATACTTTTGAAGTGGTGTCAAGTGGAGCTTCACCCACGAGAAGTTCCGTACACAAGACCATTGTGCCCAATTGACTCAACTTGGCGTAGAATGATATTCAAACAAAAAGCGACTGAAATTGACAAATGACAGCCAGGTATCTGGCATATATTTCCTTGGAATAGAATGAAGCGTGGTACTTTGTATCTATCTCAATGCATAGATGTAGGACAGTCTGATATGGCAACAGGTGGCTTTTCTGGAAGTTTAGCAAAAAACAGGCTTCTAGGAAAAGCATAGTACTTTTGGATGCCTTGAATTGCTTGCTCCACTGAAAGTTGTTTAAAAGGATGCTATCTAAACAAGAGTAAATGTGGATTCATTTTTGACAAAGGGCTAGGACCAGCAATATTAAGACTGAAGAAAATATCCTTGAAGAGATGGCACGTCCAAAGAATTGAGCTTTGTATTGATAGTGTTCCTGTCTTTGAGATAGCTGTCTTGGAATATGCAGATAAACTTTGTGAAGACAGACCGAAGATAAAAATTCCACCAGAGAAATAGCTGTTAATATTGATTTTAATGTTTCCATTTTGAATTTTAGCTTCCAGATACTTGTAGATTCTTCAGATCCACAATTGGCCTGATTCCTGACAAATGTTATGGGGCTGAAAAGAAAATGGAATATCTTTCACCAGTACTGCTCCTTCTTAAGAACCAGTTTTACAGTTCTATATTCCTCCTATTGGGTGCTCCAAATTAGCTTCTACATTTGATATTTCCTAATGGTCTTATTACCTTTAAGGAAGGTAATGAAGAAGAATTGGCTACAAATCCAATAGACCGTTTCCCCTCTCTAGGTTTTTTCAGCTCCTGATTCAAGGAAAAGCTACTCACTAACTTATAGCAATTAGGAAAAAAAAATTATGCATATGTTATCCCTAAGTTGGTCCATAATGGAGTTTCCTTGAAGCATTTGACTCTGATCCTGTCAAAGACAGGAAATTAGACTAGATAGATCACTGCATATAGCTGTTCCTATATTTTGTAGTAATTTTACTACAATCTGAAATCTAAATGTTAAAAAGGCTGCATTTATACTGCAAAGGGCAAAATCCAGACATTTTTCATAATAAGGAACTCTTCAGAACTACCTGTAAAAAGTATTTGAAATTAGCTTGTGGTAAAATCTAAATCCCATATTTGTGCCTTGACACTATTAGTAAATTACCTAATTTGTGATATAGATTATGTAGGAATGCAATTTCAGAGGTGGTAACCTAGGCTCTATCCTACTGTAACAGTAATTTAGTAAAAAAGTATATTGTTAAAGCACTCTAGCAAATTTTTGCCCTCAGATATGTGCATTTTAAAGAATATTACAATTCAATATTAGTGTAGTAAAACATAAAAGCAGCATAAGAATATTTCTGGGATTGCTTATTAAAAGTGAACTGCACCATTTACTGTTCTTATGTAATACATAAAAGGTATGGTTTTTTTTAAAAAAATCTGTTTTTTTCTGAATGATCAGAAATATAAATCTCAGCCTCCCTGTTTTTTGCTGGGAAGACTTTGGAAGACTAGTGAACTTGGGAGAAGCACTCTCATAAGAGGCTGAAACCTGAGCTCTAACATTTTCTGCCCTCAGCTGAAGAGGAGAGGATGTTCAATTTTTCACAAAGTTTTTTTATCCCTGCAGTTTCTCCAGAGTCAGATCTAAACAAATTTTGATGAAAACAATAAATAGCTTTGAACAAGCTGACTACACGTCTCCTCTCTGTCTAAACCAAAGGCTTTGAAAACTACTACACATATTCAAGTTTTTGCGATATCAGTTCCACTAGTTATCCAATTGTCTTTGGGCACAAGGTAATTCTTGGATTAAGTTGTTTTGTTTGTTAGATTCCTTTCCATTAAATTCTGTGGGATATTCTGGTCAGTTTCACCGAACAATATGGAGATATATGGAGGAAGAGGTATCCCTAGTGCTGAAGGCCTCCTCCCCTTCTATTTCTGCTTGTATCAATTTTCTTTTTAGGTATCTCCAGAGCTGCCTCCAAGGTAGAAGCTTCACTTGGGTCAGTAACTGCTTTCTTTGGCTAATGACCTGTATGACAAAGTGATGAACCAACTAGGAAGATCTCACAGATTTACAGTAAAGAAGTAAACTAAGCTGGACAAAGTAGTCCAGAAGTCAAACAGGCAATGTCATGAACCCAGGCATATAGAATCATAGACTTTAAGGTCAGAAGGGACCATTATGATCTTCTAGTCTGACCTCCTGCACAACGCAGGCCACAGAATCTCACCCACCCACTCCTGTATCAAACCTGTGTCTGACCCACTGAAGTCTTCAAATCATGGTTTAAAGACTTCAAGGTGCAGAGAATCTTCCAGCAAGTGACCCTTGCCCCACGCTGCAGAGGAAGGCAAAAAACCCCCAGGGCTTCTGCCAATCTGCTGTCGAGGAAAATTCCTTACCGACCCCAAATATGGCGATCAGCTAAACCCTGAGCATGTGGGCAAGACTCACCAGCCAGACACCCAGGAAAGAATTCTCTGTAGTAACTCAGATCCCACCCCATCTAACATCACATCACAAGCCATTGGGCATATTTACCGCTAGTAGTCAAAGACGAATTAATTGCCAAAATTATACCATACCGTTATACCATCCCCTCCATTTGGCCATAGATTGCCACATATTGTAGTCAGAGCGGCCAAGGAGGGCTTGGTGGTTGGCAACTCTACTGAAGGCTGGAAGATGAATAAATATTTTGCCCAAACAGATCCAGTCTCATTGAGTCTTTATTCTTAGGCGTAGCCCCAGGTTGACCCTGCCTCTCCCTCTGGTTAACGGCCTCAGCTATGAGGGAGTTTGGGACTGGGTAAGTATAGAGATACTCATAGCCTTTAGCTGGCACAAAATATTTGCACTCAGCCCTTTTTGAGATGGGTGGCAGGGAGAAAGGGGTTTGCCATAGGGTGTTAATTATTTTCGATACCCCCTCGTGTAGGGGTAAAGCCACTCTAGCAGATGTCGTGGAGCAAAGGACATCAAACAGTAAGTCCAACGGCTCCTCAATTTCCTCTGCCTGGAGCCCCAGATTAGAAGCGACCCTCTTCAAAAGCTCCTGATGAGCCATGGTGTCATCTAGCAGAACTGGGTGAGGAGGACCCATAATTGCTTCATCCAGCGATGATGAGGATGAAGCCAGCACCGAGGGATCCACTACATCCCCTGGTGATGCAACTGCTGTTCCCCTACGTCCTCATAGGACTGGAGGGTCTTTCCCTGTGGGGTCTCCACCACCGGAGGAGGGTGGGATGGTGTGGCTGATGGCCTATTGAGACCCCTGCCACTGATTGGGTGGCCTGGGAAGCCTCGGTTAACCGCCATGGATTCCAGGGTACCACACTGCCAGTCATTGGCCTGAAGATGGTTGTGGTGATGAAGTTGACAGTACCACTGGTGCCAGAGTTTGTCCTCCTACCAAAGACTCCTGATCAGCACTAGAGTCTTAAGCGGAGCAGACGCTGCGAAGTGACAATGACTGGCTGGCTTGGCGGCCCTCCTCCCCACGGTGCCAGCCACTGTGCCTTGATGTTGACCTGTCTGACTGGGACGAGTTCCTCCCATGGGACCTCTGGGATCTTCGGCGTATCTGCGTCGGTAGACTGGCAATCTACACTTCACACTGCTTGACCTGTACCAGGATCTAGAGCGGGAATCAGAGTGGCCTGGTTGTCGGTAGAATCTCCCCGATCGAAGGGATTTGCATCCCGGCAATGGGTGCTGGCAGGTAAGTGACCGGTGACCCCATTCCGTCAATCGGTCGCAGGACTAATGCCAACGTGTTGGAGACATGGTGGATCGGTCTCAACACTCATGCTGGGGGGGCGCGTGCCTCTGCAGGTCTGTGCCAGGTTACCAGCGAGCCACGCCTCGAATCCCGCTGTTGGTGCCTAGGGTCTGGAGACTGAAGAGGGCTTCTCTGAGCCTGCCTCCCAAAGTCTGAAGCATGATGGTTCTGTGTGGGCGAGCACTGGTGGGATGTCCCCCGCGATAGGGAACAGCACTACTGAGGTAGGGACACTCAGAATGGTCCCAAGGTGGGTTTACCCCGAGCTTGTGTACCGTAGGAGCTGGTGTGGGTGGCACCAGTAGTCTCAAGATCTCCTGTTCTGTCTGCAGGGCCTCAGGCGTTGATGGGCCTTCGAGTTAACGGGGGCTCTCATCACTGTCTGGTGTGGCAAGCATAGTAGGAGAGGAGCTTGGCCACTTAATGTGAGCTGGGGCACAACTTCCTCATGAAGGTGTTGAGCTGCCCAGCACGGGTCTTGTTTCTATTCCGGTCCTCTCCTTTCCCTTATGGGAAGAGGGAGATTTTCCTCTTGCTGAACTCTTGGGCTTCTTGGCCGGGGAGGGGGATCGGTGATGGCTCATAGACAGCACCAGCGGGGCACTCCATACCTATGCTGCAGTGCTCAGGGCCGAGTCAGACCTCTGCTCTGGTGCAGGAGTCAGTGCTAACTCCATCAAGAGTGCCCTGAAAAGGATGTCTCTCTCCTCTTTTGTTCTGAGTTTTCATGACACAGATGCAACACTTGTCGCTTATGTGTCCTTCTCCTAGACACCATAAACAGCTAACGTGCAGGTCGCTGATGGGCATGGGTCACTTACAATGATGGCATGGTTTAAAGCCTGGGGACCAGGGCATGCCCCATCCCTAGGCTGAGTCCCGTCTGGGATGAGCTGACTAGAACTAACACTAAGGGTAAATAGTAAACTATAAACAACTATTTTACAAAGAAACATTTAAGAGACATACTGAACTAAGCAAAAGCTAGCAGAAGCAGCAGAAGTTCCAGCACCATCACTGGCAGCAAGAAAGAACTGAGGGTGGAGGGTGCCAATCACGCCCCTGTGGCCATATGGGTGCCATTCCAGAGGCTGGTCCTCTATGAATACTGCTAAGGGAAAAACTTCTGGCACCAGTGCATTTGGCAAGTACACACACCTAAATAAGGAATGGACACGAGCAAGCACTCGAAGAAGAATGCTCAGTTTCCAAATGTAACAAATGTACTGATGCCAAGGAAGGTTCTCATCCCAGTGCTTGTGTGGAAGGAACAGTCAGTACCTGGACCTTGTCCTGCATCAGAGGTGAGTTGGCATGCATAGGCACAAAAGATCCCTGGCTGCCGCATATGCCTCAGGCATAATCGGTACCAGTGTAGCAGTGTGCATCACACAGGAAAAAAGAAAAAAATCAAAACAAAAACGATGCCATTCTACATCTCAGCACTAGAGTCAATCTCAATGGTACTTCATGAGGTGCCGAGATAATAACTCTACATTGGTATTCTAGAATATGGTACCAGAAAGCACTTGGCAGAAGCTGGCTTACCTCTAATCTTTGTACTGGTCCTCTTGTGACAGCTTGGAGGGAACGTAGCTCTCAAGGAAGAAGAGGCCCCAGATACTGCTCCACTTTGTGTTGAAGGAAGCCAAAGAGAAGACACCATTCTCCCTCTCCTGTACTGCACAAACAGCCAAAAAAGTCTGCAATTTGGCTTTCTGTAGCCAGAAGACGACTTCTTCCTTGTGGTTCTTTGTCTTTCAGCATGGATTTGGCAAAACAGACTACCATACCCTTTCATTAGCTACTGTTACTATTAAGAAGGGCAGTGCTGGATGTGTATAAAAATACTCACAACCCTTTGATGGGACGTGATATCTTCAATCAGCTCATTTCAATGTAACTGAGATAGAAGCTGGAGTAGCCTCCAATTCCCTTGCTGGATCCAAAATTTCCTTATATGTGAGCACAGCAAACAATCCTGTGAGACTCAATGCAGGATATCAGTTCACATCATGTCTTCTGAACCATTTCAAGAGGAATTTCAAGGGTTTCTGCCAATCTCATGAGAAGTTCTTAAAAGGTCTTGAAGTCATCAATTCTACTTCTACTTTCATACGTCTGCAAGGCTTCTGTTGAACAACTGTACATTGTTCACATGTAAAGAATCACTTGTATTACTGAACCTACCGAAACTACTAGTGCTTCATCTGGAGAAGATGATGAATATGCTAAAGGCACTGGAGGGTTGTCTTCAACTCCTGCATTGTCGCTTTCACTTAGCAGTTGCTGCTTCTCTGGAAGAATATTCTCCTCAGGAGGAGAAGTGAAGATTCTTTGAGGTTAAACTGATGGCGAGCCATCATTCAAAAAAGATGAATTTAAACTGGAGCAGGTCAGAGAATAGATTCTACGATGAACAGGAGGATGAAGTTCCTGCCTTATGAAAGGAAACTGGAAGAGATTAGCTTGTTTAGCCTAGCAAAAAAAAGAAGGCTGAGGGGGGATATGGTTACTCTAATGTATTTCTATAGAGGGGGAAATAACAGGAAGGATAAAGAGTTATTTAAGCTAAAGGACAAGATTAGCACAAGAACAAACAAACAGATATGAACTGGCCATGAACAAATTCAGTCTGTAAATTAGAACAAAGTTTCTAACCATCAGAGGAGTGAGGTTCTGGAATAGCCTCCTAATAGGAGTTGTGGGGACAAACAACTTAATTAGTTTTGAAAGAAAACTAGACAAACTTATGAGTGTGACTGTATGATGGCACTGCTTGTAATAGTAGGGGGCAGGGCTCAGCAGTGATCAAACTCACTTCTGGTTTATGTCTTAAGTTTCTAAAGGCTCATGCTTCAGAGTTACAGCTGGCCATCTGCAGGGGTCAGGAAATGACCTCAGCTCCCCCTCTCACTTCAGTGTATTCTGTCTGGTTTTTTTCATGTCCTTCCTCTGGAGCATCAGGGATGGTCATAGCTGGAAATGAGCCATTGGATGGGAATGGCTAGGGCTCTGAGGCAGAACTAAGCATTTCTCTCTCTCATGCTCGGCTGGCTGGTTCTTGTTCACATGCTCAATGTTTCACTGATCACCATATGTGGGGGTCAGGAAGGAATATCCCTCTTATTCTCTGCTTGTGGCACATAAAAGTCTTCTCTCCTGTGGACTATACAATTTGGTCTAATTGCAATTGCTGGGTTTAGTGTGTGAGGTGGGGTGGGTGGCCTGTGAAACATAGGAGATCAGATTAAATCACTTAATGGTCCCTGGTGGCCTAACTCTATGACTCTGAATGAATGAATGAAGTTGAAAATGTCCAGAATACTGAGTCTGCGGACCCCATTATGGCCAACATGGCAAGCTCCAGAATGTGTAAGTATATGGCATATTGAGCTAAGGAGTTGGGATCCAAGGAGCACAGGGAGTTTCTGGTGCATGATCTCTGAAGAGGAGATGGCAGGGTGCCTATCTTCCAGGATGACTCCTATCGCTAAAGCAAGCAGATGAAATGTGTGCTGATCTTAGGGAAGGATTTCTGCTAGAGGCTCCAGAAGACTGGGAAGCCAAAGAGCTCCCACAGCTTTAAGGATGATCGTTCTAGGGAGAATCTCGGATGAACCAATAACCAGACAGTCAAACAGAAACTATAGGGGAGTAACTAGAACAAAACACAACTGGTTATTCAGAGTTTCAAACAACCCTTCATCCCCACCAAAGACTGTCTCCTAAGGATTTAAGCATATTATTGTGGCAGGTATCCAAAAGCAAATGACTAATCCAATCATACTCCAAATTGACCCTATTCTTCCTAAGAGCCTCTGCAAACCAAAGAACCTGTCTGCATTGCAGTCAATCAGATCCTACAGCAGGATGTCTAACAGAGCCATTTTCCCCTCCACTGTGGCCACTAAGAGCATCAAAACCACAAGAAACGTCTTAACCAGCTACTTCCAAAGAACACATACTGAGCCCTTTGAAATTAGTTGAGACAGTTACTTATGTATAAGGCATACATCCACATGGGTAGACCTAGGTGAGCTTAGGTAGACCTTTAAATTAAAATGTATCCCAGACTCTTGTATTATAATACAAAGAGACTCTTGCCAGGTGCAGGTTCTGGACTAGTCTCTCAACCCTTACAAACTCTTCTTGAGAAGGACTTGTAAACATCAGAGCCCTTGACTAACAGGTCCTCCCTGAAGCATAAAAGGAACTTACATGATTCTGTGGATGTGTGGCCAGGAATGTGACTCTTGATAATGGGGAGACAATGTCATAAAGAAGAATTTTACATACAGGCATGGCCTACGAACCTATTAAGTCATTGTATTTTTCTATCCTCTGCATTTCTGTTCTTTTTTCCACCCTAATCCTCTGGTTTCTGTCCCAAAGTCTCATCTTCCTTGCACTAATTTCTCTTCTAGACCTGCCTCCTTCTCTCTCATTCCTACAAGATACACATCAATGATTGTTTAATGTAATTTAACATTTTCCTTGTTGACTTGATTGCTACTTTAAATGTGTAAACATGAAAAAGAAAAAAGTTTAGTATTTAATATTAATGTGAAATTTGCTGGTTTCTGCATGAAACACTGAGGCTTAAAAACTGCATCATTGCTAGTTCTCGGTGTCACAAAATGCTATAAAAGAACATCACAGAAAAGTAGCCCTAATTTATGGTTGCTTCTCTGGTAGGCCATCTGCCTCAAAGCAAAACAGTTGCCACTGACGCAAGCTGGGAAAGTAGCCAGTCTGGCTCACATACAGCTGTATACCCTAGAGAGCAATTAATAAGTCACAAAACAGTACCCAATTATGCAAGCATTTCTGAATCCTGGGGCTCCAACAGAGTTTAGACAGTATGACATAGTCTGAAGAAACTGTCAGTACACAAGTACAAAGTATGCTCTTATACTATATAATCTTTCCTTCTTAGCAGCTTTTATTCAAGAATAAAGTTGCAATAATATGCATTTTACTTACAAAATATTATTACTACTTATACACATAATAACTGCAGTGACAGTATTAAAGCTACTAGGGAAAATTTTAATAATAAATTACTTAAATCGCTGCATATAAACTAAAACCCAATACCTTTATAAATTCTTTTTAGAGCAAACAAAACACAATCTTACGTGATACTTAATTTTATATAAAAGAAAAAATGAACTAAAAATTTAATCAAGTTAATCATTCAGCAAATATCAGCCAATCAAATACTGTTTTAGGCATCTGATGCTATTTTGCCATAAATGTCTATACTCAAAGAAAATAATATATTGATTCATGATTTTAAAATGTTAATTAAATTGTTTAATTTGTTGTTCTTTTAAAGAAGTAAAATGCTAGAGAGATTAGAAATCCTTTCCAACTGCAAACTGGAAGACAACCAGTTATTTTTTGGCAGCCAGCAAGTAAAGTTCATGCTGAGGGTGTCTCAGTGGATGTGACAATTGTATTATATCAACTGTATTGTTAACTTTCTTTTTTGCATAGAGGAAGCTTCCCTCACTAGTTGCCAAAATCCATCTTTGATAATGTTAACTGATTAATGGTACTGCTTTGGCAATTAGTAAAATTTATGTTCCCTAATTCTGAACCAGTAAAGAATCAGGAATTGTTCCCTACTTTTATTTACCTCTCTTAGAATTACAGGAGGATTGGACTTGCTTCAGTTCTGGGGCCTTGTATTCTCTAGAAAAAAGATATGCTTTTAACATGTGTTAAACACCAGTATAAACAGGTCGATTTGCACTTTAACATTTTAGCTGGCAGAGTTCAACCCCAAGGGGTTATGTTGCTAGACTCAGAGTACGTCTACATTGGCAGAGTTACATCATTGCTCAGAGAGTGCCAAAAGGAAACAGCTGTTGTTGTCCACACTGTCAGCTGCCTGTGCAATAGCATTTTCATGCTTGCGGCACAGTATTCAGAGCAGTGCACTCTGGGCAGCTATCCCACAGAGCATCTCTTCTTCTTCTTCCGTTAACAGTTGTGGGAAGGCGGAGGGGGTCACAGGGCATCCTGGGTCCTGTCCCAATACCCTGTGATGCATTGCTTCGCATCCCAGCAATCCCTGTGCTTCCGTACCCATTTGGCACTATCTTTCAACTGTTTGTGTACTTTGCACCCTGCCTCTTTCAAGCTGCAGGAATGGATCCCGAACTGCTGACCACTATGCTGCTCGCTCTCATTAACATGTCACGAGTGGCAGTGGAGTTATTCCTTAAACTACAAAGGCAAGAGGAGTTTGACATTGATCTCGCCACACATAGTAGCAGTGACAAGAGATTGCTTGTGGCATTCATGGACATGCTGACCACAGTGGAATGCCACTTTTAGGCTCAGGAAACAAGCACTCAGCGGTGAGATCACATTGTCATGCACGTCTGAGATGACGAGCAATGGCTGCAGAACTTTCGGATGAGGAAAGCCACGTTCATGGTACTGTGTGATGAGTTTGCCTCATCCCTGTGGCACAAGGACACAAGAATGAGAGATGCCTTGTTGTTGGAGAAGCATGTGGCATTGCACTGTGGTAGCTGGCTACTCCAAACTGCTATCAATCGGTCGTAACCAGTTAGGAATGGGAAAGACGGCGATTGGATGCATGTTGATGGAAGCATGCAGGGCCATTAATCGCATCCTGCTCCAAAAGACCACGACTCTGGGTAATATGCTTGAAACTGTGGATGGCTCTGCACAAATGTGCTTCCCTAAGTGCAGAAGGGCGATAGATGGCACGCATATTCCAATTCTGGCACCAGACCACCTAGCCCCCTCCCCCGAGTACATTAATTAGAAGGGGTATTTATGGTTCTGTGGGCACTTGTGGATCACCATGGCCGTTTCACAGGCATGAACGTAGGCTGGTCCGGAAAGGTGCATGATACATGCATCTTTTGGAATACTAGCCTGTTCAGAAAGCGGCAAGCAGCGATTTTCTTCCTGGACAAGATCACCATCATAGGGGAAGTCGAAATGCCCACTGTGATCCTTAGAGACCCTGCCTACCATTTAATGCCATGGCTTCTGAAGTCCTACACAGGAAACCTTGACAGCAGCAAGGAGAAGTTCAACAACAGGCTGAGCAAGTGCAGAATGACTGTTGAGTGTGCATTTGGCCATTTAAAGGCCTGCTGGTGCTGCCTATATAGGAGGCTGGAGCTGGCTGATGACAATATTTCTATGCTTATAGCCGCGTACGGTACGCTACATAATATTTGTGAAGGGAAGAGTGAAAGCTTCACTTAGGACTGGACTGTTGAGGCTCAGCACCTGGAGGCTGAATTTGAACAGCCAGAGACCAGGGCTACTGGAGGGACGCAGCGTGGGGCCATAAGGATCAGGGATGCCTTGAGGCAGCATTTGAAGCTGAAAGCCACTAATATTTGTCGCTATGCTTGGGAGTGCAGTGCTTGTAATGCTAGGACGTGATTGTGATTGGTGCAGACAATGCACTATGAAGGTTTCAGAAAAGTACCTGTTGCTTTGCAGTGCTCTGTTTGCTTTCAATTAACAGAATAAAGATTGCTTTCAAATCAAAATAATTCTTTTCTTAAAAAACAATCACCAAAGGAGAGAGACAAACAAAAAAAAAATCACATCACCACTCTGGAGGAGGGGGAAGGGAGGGTCCCAGGACAGGAGGAGGTGGGGTCACAGGACAGGTTAAAGATTTGTGTATGCCCAGGTATCATATGCAACCTTGTCCTCTAGAGTACAGCCAAGCAGGTATTGTACTTCAGCAGGGCTAAACTGCAGAGGGACAGGTGTGAGCGCAGAGGGTACTGGGAGTCCGCAGGACAGGACTGTGACAAGGCAGGAGTGGAATGGACCAGATACAGACTGGAGACAGAAGGTTGATAAGAGCGTGTTGGCGGTGTCTGAGGAGAGACGTGGGAAAGAGTTTTGCAACAGTGGCTGCCGGGGAGGGCGGGCACAGAGCTGGTTCGTTTGCAGGGATAGTGGTGCCTGGAGCGTGTCCATTTGGTGCTCCATAACATTTAAGAGCCGCTCTGTGACTTCATTCTGGTGCGCCGCGTTCTCCTTTCAGTTCCTCTTTTCACTATCCCGCCACGCCTTCAATTCTTGTGTTTCAGCCCTGGAGTGCATCGTGACCTCATGCAAAAAGTCCCCTTTAGTTCGTCATGGCTACTTTCTAATTCTGTGCAACCGTTCAGCCAGCGGTAAAGAGGGAAGGCTGAGCTCCCAAGGTCATATCTATGAAACCAAAATGCAACACTTTACAGAAGCAGTATTGTTTGCAACACAGAGACCACTGATTTAAAACACAACCACTATTCACATACCTGTCACTAACTGGCTGACCCCAGGCAAGCACACGAGCCACAAGACCCCCAAAATGGTGAGTAACCGCAGGAGCAGGGGAAATCAGTGTTCCAGGACCATATTGTACACTGGGCATGTGGCTATTGGGGAGAGCCAGCAACTGTAGGGAGGGGCCTTATAATCATTCTTGTCTCCACATTTTCCACAGGCTGTGTTCATTAGGGAAGATATCTCGCTGCTGAGGGTGAGCAGGGAATCAAGGGAGGATCTTCTCCAAGACTGCGGCTTCTGCCCTGGCCCTTATGTGGATCACCTGTGTACAGCAATGGTCCCCCTCCCCTTCCCCCCGCAGTGACGGCAGAGTGGTGCGGGAAAGTTACTCTTAATGGGGCAAGAAACAAAGCAGCTCAGCCAAAGAATCTGCAGCAGCAGATTGCCCAGTATTTCCATGAGAGTCTGTTGGAGCTCTCTGAGGCAGATTCCCGTGAAGTGAGGGAGTCAGTCAACACCCTGTTCCGCCACTCACACTAGGCATGTGGTGGTACATGCATCACATAGACACCAGCCTGCTTTCTGCAACCCTCCTGCCCTCAGCAACTCACTTCAGCGATTCCCAAATCAAAGCCACTTATCAGTGGCCTCCTCTCCTCTTTGCGCTTCGCCAAGCTCTGACAACTGTGACCGGCTAGCTTCATCCAGGGTAGAGAAGATCTTGCTCCTGGCTCCATGCCCCTTTGACCTCTAAGTCGTCCTCTGCCTCTGAGTCCCCCTCCACATCCTCGTCCATTCCTCCTCCTGGCTCAGTCTGCTCTCGACTGGCATGCAAGCCACTGAAGTGTCCACAGTGGCCTTTGCAATGGAGGTAGGGTCACCACCGAGTATCGTGTCCAGCTCTTTGTAGAGATGGAGCTTGTGGGCGCAGCACCAGAGCAGCGGTTTGCCTCTCATTCCTTGTGGTAGGCGTTCCGCTGGTCCTTCACTTTGACATTGCACTGCAGTGTGTCCCAGTAATAACTCCTTTCTGTCATGCTTTGTGAAATCTGTCCATAGGTATCATAATTCCTGCAGCTGGAACGCAGCTAGGACTCGACAGCCTCCTCTTCCCAAATGCTGATGAGGTCCAGAAGCTTGTCATTGCTCCAAGCAGAGAACTGCCTGGTGCGTGGAGCAGGCAAGGGCACCTGGAAAGACATTCTGAGACCACTGCACGCATCACCGAGCAAACAGGAAGGGTACTTTCAAAATTCCCAAGGAATTTAAGGGCTGGGGCTCACGGCTGGTAACCTGAGGTCAGGGCAGTAGAGTTCAAACCGATGACCAGAGAGACGAGAACTGCCATTGTGGGACATCTCCCAGAGGCCAATCGCAATGCTGTAATCAACCAGGGTGTCTACACTGGCACTGCAGCACTGTAACCCCAGCACAGAAAGCTGTATACCTTGTCGGGGTCGTTTTTTACAGCACTGCAGCTACGCAGTTTCTGTGCAAATAAGTGGCTTGGCAGTGTGTACACCTTGGGAGTTATACCGCAGAAAGCTGCTTTACTGTGCAGAAACTTGCTAGTGTAGACATGGCCTCAGAAGAATAAGAACAACTCTATTCTACTTACGAAACAGGAAAAAAATTAAAACAGAAGCCTGGTATTAAAACGCATACGAATAGTATTGTTCAAAAAGGCACTAACAGCTTTCTGCAAAAATGTTTTACATACAATATTAATGAGTGGTAACTGATAGTACATAGTTAAAGACAAAACTAAGTTTCTATTATAAGCCCCACACAAAATTTACAAAAAATCAGATTGGTCTCAAAATTCATACAGTAGGTCTGCGGCCAAAGATGAATATTTCTACTAGATTTGAAGTGAAACGGCTAACGGGGTTTCTGAATTATGACATTTAAAAGTTCAAAATGTCCTCTAGTTTCTATTTTTCCATGTTGTAGCTAACAGAAAGCGGATAGTTAAAACTTAGTTTACTAGAGTACCCAAGCAGAGATTATAGGACCAAAGTTGAGCAGACTGAAGTCTTATCTCAAAAGTTAACAACTTTTAAAATATGAATGTTGCTATAGCATATTTAGTTATGCAAGCTGTTTGTTTGTCACAGCTCCACAAGCTAGGTAAGAGAGCAGCAAAAGGCAGATGGGGTTGGGATGGAATTGTAAAGAATTTTACATCTCCTGAATGATCAGGTGAACAAGGGAGTGGGAGACATTTCTGCTTGGCATGCTGTCCTCCCTTATGCAGTAAGATCCCCTGAGATCTGCAGTAAGGAATCTTGCTCCTCCTGACCTTATGAGATCTGTGAAGGTGAGCCTGGCTCCTCTCTTGAATGCTTCCACCTGCAGGAATAAGGTTCTTCTCCAATAGACTATAAGACTTAAATTTAAAAACTGGAAATTCCCACACTAAAGAATTCATAATGTTAATGTTTCGAGGTGCATAATGTTAATTACCTGTCAAGACTGTTAAAGTTAAAAAAAAAATAACGAATGTTCAATCCCCAGGAAATTCAGATTCAGTTTATGTACTTCCGGAACAAGACACAGAGGCACACTCAAATAACCACTAGAACCTCAACCATGCCCCCAAAAGACACAACAAAAGCCAGAACTCATACTTGGTATTGGGAACAGCATTCTATTATACTGAACAATCATCAGCAAATGCAAATAAAGTAGATATAATGCTATAGTAGCAGCTGTACTATTCATTCCTGGGGAAGGAGGACCTTGTTAAGGTATATGAAAATGGTAGCTCTCAGATATGTAGGTCTTAGTGTAAAAACCAAAACCCCTCACACTTGTTTGAGCAAAAATCCATACAACTGTAGCACCTGAAGCACTCTCTGGTGTCCTAAATAGCCATCAGCTAACAAGAGGATCTTTGTGGTAAAAACTTCACTAATTAATCTATGTTAGATATCTGAATTTGAATCCTTCCTGCACTATCAGACATCACTTATGGAACATAAGAACAGCCGTACCGGGTCAGATCAAAGGTCCATCTAGCCCAGTATCTGTCTACCGACAGTGGCCAATGCCAGGTGCCCCTGAGGGAGTGACGCTAACAGGTGATGATCAAGTGATTTCTCTCCTGCCATCCATCTCCATCCTCTGATGAACAGAGGCTAGGGACACCATTCTTTACCATTCCTGGCTAATAGCCAGTTATGGACTTAGCCACCATGAATTTATCCAATTCCGTTTTAAACATTGTTATAGTCCCAGCCTTCACAATCTCCTCAGGTAAGGAGTTCCACAAGTTGACTGTGCGCTGTGTGAAGAAGAACTTCCTTCTATTTGTTTTAAACCTGCTACCTATTAATTTCATTTGGTGACCCCTAGTTCTTGTATTATGGGAATAAGTAAATAACTTTTCCTTATCCACTTTCTCCCAGATTGTGAAGAACTTCACAAAACTCACAAAGACTAAGTGATTGGGCACAAAATGGCCAAATGAAAATTTACTGTGGCTTAAATGTAAAGTAATGCACATTTGGAACAAATAAACCGCCAACTATACATACGAATATGATGGGGGCTAAATTTAGCTTACAGAAGTCAAGGAAAAAGATGTACATCTTTTTCCTTGACTTCTGTAAGCTAAATTTAGCCCCCATCATATTCGTATGTATAGTTGGCGGTTTATTTGTTCCAAATGTGCATTACTTTACATTTAAGCCACAGTAAATTTTCATTTGGCCATTTTGTGCCCAATCACTTAGTCTTTGTGAGTTTTGTGAAGTTCTTCACAATCTG
>NC_133772.1:49363268-49605590 GCF_003597395.2 Chelonoidis abingdonii
GCTTTGGTCTTAACTATCTTGAGTAGTTTAGTATCATCTGCAAACTTTGCCACCTCACTGTCTACCCCTTTCTCCAGATCATTTATGAATAAATTGAATAGAATTGGTCCTAGGACTGACCAATTTATGGAATAAACAAAATATAGCGTCTTATAAAGAAACCAGTGAGAAAATGCATAAACAACAAGCCATCAATTAACTAATACAAATATACACATTTAATCGAAGAGTAGTAGACATTATAGGGATTTAATAAACCATGTCAACCTTGTTTTTCTATGTCATTATTTTAATAATTACATTATGGTAGAGCCTAGATGACCCAAAAAGGAGCGAGACTTCACTATGTAAAGTACTATGAGACACATCTGAGAACACAATCTTTCCCCCAAAAAGTTTATCATCGAAGAAGTTGATATTAAAGCTAAAAATGAACACCTTCACTGAGCAGCCATCTTCTGCTAGAAGTGACCATAAAAGGAGTTTTTAAGAATTAGGCTTGTGTTCTGCCCATCTCATTTTTTTAAAACCTTTCCTCTCCTTTTTTGAGATTCTTTGTATTTCTTAAGTGAAAAATCTGGTTTTCCCTGACTTTACTGGAGGACTTTGGGGGATCTCTAAGGACGTATATTGTTAGTTCTCACATCTTTAATGGAAGTAGTGGGTGTACTGAACCTTTAACAAAGGCTTCTTTTCTCCAAAATATTCTTTAGGCATTGAAGTTAAATAGATGGCAAACAATAAAAGTAAAGTTTGTAAAGTCTCACTAAAAACTACTTCTCTCAAACCACTCGACTTTCATTTTCTTGGCCCTTGGGATATCATTTCACTAGCTTTTTATCTATCATATGATGAATGTTCCAAGCAAGAAAAGACCTTAATTTCTAATGTAAAGACAAGAAGAGGGAAAAAAAAATTTCTTTAATACATCAAATAGAAGCAAAGGCATCACAATGTCAATTTTGTTTTCCCTTTTATAAGTCACCGTTTATATCTTCTGAGCATTTCTCTAATGATCAGCTTTCTGTGGTGTGGATGGTGAATACTAAAAGGATATTGCACTTCCAACATCTTAAAAGTTTTAAAATTTTCTTAAAAATATATTCTCAACCACACAGTGTTCAAGAGTTTATTAGTTGGAGTTCAGTAAATTATGTTAAATTCAGTATTCATTGAAGTTACATTAACAATCAATGCCATAGGACTTGGATATGAAGGACTTAAACTGCATTACCAGAACATGACATATATAACTTATCTGTGAACCTAGCCTTATAAAAGTAGTAAGTGTCAGAAACCTGGCTTTCAAAATTATATGTTTTGACAAACATTTCTTGCAGAAAAGACAAAGAAAAGAAATATAGTAAATATCCACTCCAGATTAAAATTTGCATTTAAATCAAGACTAGATTGAGGACAACATGAAGAAAGAGAAGCTTATTCACCTTGTGCAGTAACTGAGGTTCCTTGAGATGTGTGCTCCACTTTAGGTGTTCATGCGCCCCTGTGCTCATAATCAGAGATTTTTGGAAGCAGTGCCCAGTGGGGTCACACATGTGCAGTCCCCGTCTCATGCCACTTCAGGTGGTTAACTGGCACTGTGCGAACGACATCCCCCCCACACCATTCCTCTCTACCACAGAGCCTAAACAATAAACTCTGAAGTAGAGGGGAGGAGGGATGGTAGGGAGCACCCAGAGGGACACACATCTCGAAGAATCTCAGTTACTGCACAAAGTGAGTAAGCTTTTCTTTTTCGAGTGCTCTCCCTGTGGGTGCTCCACTTTAGGTGACTTCAGAGCAGTACCCTCCGGTGGAAGGAAGGGGTTTCGGCGTTGAAGTAGTAAGAGAAGACAATACGGTGAGCCCAAAGGAGACATTGGAAGTGGCCTGTTGTTGTGAGGCATAGTGCTGCATAAAATTATGGACGGAGGCCCAGGTTGCAGCTCAACAGATGTCCGTGATGGGTACATTGTTAAGAACTAACAGAAGTTGATAGGGCTCTGGTGGAATGCATGCAAATCTCCTCAGGGGGTTGCTGGTCGCACTGGTGGTAGCATAGTTTTATGCAATTGGAGAGCCACCTGGAGAGCCTCTGGTTGGATATGGCGCTCCCCTTGGAGCATTCAGTGATGGAAACGAACAGTCTGGGTGATTTATGAAAGGATCTCGTTCTGTTTATATAAAAGGCTAATGCCCTCCATATGTCGAGAGTATGGAGTGTGGACTGTCTTCTATCCTCATGGGGGTTTGAGTAGCACATCGGTAGGCAAATGGCTTGGTTAAGGTGGAGATGACTTTTGGTAGAAATTTAGCATGTGGTCTCATGGATACTTTATCTTTAAAGAAGATAGTGTATTGGGAGTCTGCCATGAGAGCACCCAACTCTCCTAGTTGTCTGGCAGATGTAATGACCACAAGAAACACTACTTTCACAGAAAGGTGTAGTAAGGAGCATGCGGCCATAGGTTCATATAGGGAACTGGTGAGGCCTGGAGAACTAGGTTGAGGTCCCATGGTGTGGTAGGGGCGCTTAGGTCAGGGTAAATGTTAGTGAGACCTTTAAGGAAACACTTGGTGAGTGGGTGCGCAAAGACAGAAAACTGATCTACTTTATGTGAAGGGCTGTGATAGTGGAGAGCTGCACTCTTACTGTACTCATGGAGAGGCCTGACCTTTTAAGTTCTAAGAGATAGTCCAGTATTAAAGATAAGGAGGCTGAAATGGATGTTAGCTGTTTTTGTTGGCACCAGATATCAAATCGCTGCCACTTGTGTAAGTACGTGCAGCAGATCATTGCTCTCCAACTGTTAAGTAATATGTTTTGAACATCTTCTGAGCAGGTCATCTCAGGTCCCTTGAGCCATGGAGGAGCCAGACACTGAGATGGAGCCTTTGTGAGTCCAGATGCAGGATGTGACCTGCGTCTTGCAACAGCAGGTGTGGCAGGAGTGGGAGAGTGCATGGTGGACATACTGTCATCCTGAGAAGGTTCAGGTATCAGGTTTGTCGGAACCATGTGGGGGCTACTAAGATCACTGTGGCTCTGTCCCGTCTGATCTTGTGGATCACTCAGGTCAGGAGAGGAATAACATATAGGAGGGGGGTGTTCCACTCCAGAAGAAAGGCATCACCTGTAGAGTGCATGTTGAGACCTGCTCCAGAGCAAAAAACTGGGGACATTTGGTATTGCATGGGGTTTCAAAGAGGTCTATCATTGGGAATCTCTACTATTCAAATATGTGCAGAAGCATGCAGTCGTCGAGCCATTTGAAAGAATGGGTGATGGCAGTAAAAGGTAAAGGTTTGTCTATACTTGTAAATTAACTCAGATTAAGGTAGGCTGTGAATTTAAAGCACAATACCTATTGCAGAATAACTCCATGTGTGGGTATTAAGAATGCTTTGTTCCAGTTTAAATGTGTCTTAATCCACATTAATAACTAGTTCCAGTTTAGTTTACTCTTATTCCATAATAAAAGTGTACATATATGAAATTATTCATGAACAGCTATTCTGGAAGAGTTCCACATGTATACAAATCCTAATAAATAGCTTTACACTGTCTGGATTTTGAGTAAACACACACCACCTCACTCAGTTTAATGTACTGAATTCCAAAACTGATAAGGAAACAAAAAAATCCTGTCTCACTGGTACAGGATAGCTGTTAGCAACAGGAAGTATAAATATTTATAGCTCAAACTGCTCAAATAAAACTTAAAAAATAGCTTCAGATGCTATTTTCTGTATGAGCACACCTCTTCCTGTACCAAAAAAACCTCAACAAAACAAAATCAACCTCTTTCTGTTCTGTGAGTTCTTAAACATGAAAACAGTGAAAATAACAGTTTCCTGAATCTATGCTACATAATGACAAAGGTAAGGTGATCTTAATTATTGCCATTGTTACCTATACCACCTATGATAAACTTAGCCTTGCAAAATTGTCAATTTTTGACAATGGAAGCACAAAAATCTACTTGCCCACATTTAAGCTGATGAAGACAAAATAACAAATCTGTCAAAAAAAGGATCAGATATTTAGATGGATATTAAGAACAGTCAGAATTAGACAGGATACATATATACAAGGGATATAAACCTTCATGCTGTAAGACATAAGCCAATGAATAACGGTGTGAGGTCAGAAAAAACTTCCTATGTTGTGGAATTGTGGCTTAATTACATGTTCGTTTGAAGCCAGTGCTCCTAACGCAAGAAGCCATTACTGTCCGCCTCCAAGAGAACCCAGATGCTGGAGGGCCATGAGGAGAAAGCATGGAACCAGCTACACTAGTCTTACTCCAGCCAAGCACATCCCTAAGGTTACTTTGCATTGTTCTGGTACACTTTACAATGCTCTGGTGCACAAAATGGTCACAATGTAGGACAGTATGGGGCCAGAAATCTTCATTTTAATAACATTTTCTTTTGGTAGGAGCTCAGCTACTACTATAATGAGTATGGTATACATATTTTATATGGTGTATGACTAAGTTCTAGGGAACAGTAGCATCCTGCAGTTTTAATATAGTAAATTCCACTCCAACAATGAAGTCTTTTAATTAAACTAACTTTCACTGAAGGAAATAGAATTCCGTTATAAGATTTACAGGAGATAGCAATTTTTATTTGCATGGCTGTTGCTGAAACAAAATACAAGATTTTTTTAAATTTCTTACTAGAGTAAAATAAACCTAGCCAATATTTTTCATTTACTGTAACAACATCAGGCTAGTCTTTGAGCTAGGAGTTTGCTTTTCTGGCTTGTGCTTGTATGTTTAAAAAAATATAGTCAACTTAATGACAAACACATGTTTGCAGGGAAAAAAATGCCACTAGCTGAGGAAGGTCATAAGTATTACGTCAAAGATGAACTTTGTCCCATAATAGCACATTTCAAGCATGAACACCACATTTCAATTGAAAGCAGTTTAGCACATTTTTATCAATCAGTTTTTCAGTGTAACAGGAAAAAAATCTTGATGACATTTTTTTCATACATCAGCCATAGCTTTTTTGCACTTTGACTGGCACAATTTTCCCTAAAATGCAGTAAGGAATTATACAAGTTACTAAATAATTTATTTTAAAAATTGTTCAAATAAGGTTCCAAATATTTAGCGGGACTGCAAGATACCCTATTAAAGTTAACATTCTACATACAGCATGATTTCTCTTTTCCTTCAAGAAAAGTCATGACTGAACAGAACAAAAATTTCAGTCTGTCACTAGGAATTTCTTCTAAGAATTTGTGAAAAATCAATTCCCAGTTACAAAAGAAAGCCTTCCTACTCTTACAATTCCCAGATTAAAAAAACCAAAAAAACCAAAAACTTGAATTAACCATGGAGTTATAATTAGTACATAACAGTGACTGCAGTCTCAGACTGGATAAAACTGCTTTTTAAAAGACAAACTTTCCTTTCCATTTTTTACTCACTATGGTACTTCATGGCAAAGTTACAATGGTTTGGATGCCAAAACTTTGCATTTCCATGGCAAATATGTCTGAATTTCTTTTAAGTTAAAATTAAAGTCTGAATTGTTTGAGTTTGTAATGCTTGTTCGGGGGATAATTACAACATCCCTTTAAGGCTAAAAACATTATATTATTGATAGGCACTCAAGCTTAGCTCCAATTTTATGCTGTTTTTGTTTGGGAATTTCCTTTTTTGAGTTAAAAATTACATAAACATTAAACCTAAGCAAAATGTTGCCATAAGATTTCTAACAATTTTGAGATATGTAGTACAGACTTAAAAAACAAACAAAAAAACTTTTAGCATCAGATTCACCAGTGTGCTCTTAGCTGCATTACCCAACTCTCGAATTGCACAAAGTGGCAAGAGCCAATTTTCACCTCCCTCTTGATCCCCTCAATTCCTAGTGTCTCTTCCACACCTGAACTTTCTCTTATTGTTCTCCCTGTTGAGTACAACTGATTCAAAACATTACTTTAGGATTCATGGTAAATTTTTGCCATTATTTTCATAACTAAAAGTTTCTTCTTAGGCAGGGACCAATGAATAATTCCTTTTTATACACAATTTCACAATGAAGTGTTCTTTTTCAAATGGTCTGCCACCTCCTACCATTCTTAATTGGACTGAGGCCACAGAGGCCTTCATAGTTAACATTCCCCCTTCAAAATGGACACTGCCTTCCATTTTTCCAATGTCGCAGTGGCAAACATTGCTAAGAGGAGCTGTGGCTGACAATACTGTAAACATGAAAGTCCTCGAAGCATCATAACTGATGTCAATATGAATAGTAAAAGCTGCTAAGCCTCATATAATTGGAGAAATACTGATTATACCCTGGGTCTCAAAGATCATTTATGTGAGGTTGGGATCTGCTATTGCCGTCAAGTCAAAGTAATTCCCCTCTCCAGTGACATAACTAGCTGACACAATCATGATATGACAAAAAATCTTCATTTCTTGAACATCACCCATTGTATGCAAAGTTCATTAAGATGACCACTGCACATTCACAATCTTGGAATGCATCAACAGTACAGGTTGGACTGGTGAAACCTTCTAGTAGCAGCATCCACTGGAGCACTCTCATGCCTCCTAAGGCTCAAAGGACAGGGCTCTGTTCCTTTCACTGATTCCCTAAGTCCAAAAATTGAAATAAATACACTTAGTAAGAGGAGAGGGCAGGCAGGGAGTGTGAGTGTACAAAAGTCATCTTGACGAACTCCAGTTTACAGGGAAGTAACCTTCATTTCTCCTTCGGGTGGCCTCTGTAAATTCCCACACTTGGGAGTCTGGCAACCAGTGCTACTCTTGCCAGATGGTAGGACAACGTGGCCTAGTTAAACAGAGACTCTAATACTACGTTTCCGAATTGTATACCAAATCGATTTGCCAAATCTAAGGAAACTATTAAATGAGCTCCAAGTAACAGCTCTACAAAGTTCTTATATGGGACTATGAGTATGGCTACACTTACAGCTGTACAGCGCTGGGAGTTACAGCTGTCTTCGTACAGCTGTGTATGGAAAGAGCTGCAGTGTGGCCACATTTGCAGCATTTGCAGCGCTGTTGGGAGTGGTGCATTATGGGCAGCTATCCCAGCGTTCAAGTGGCTGCAACGTGCTTTTCAAAAGAGGGGGGTGGGGTGGAGTGTGACAGGGAGCATGGGGGAGACAGAGAGAGTGGACTTTTGGAGCTGACACTGTGTCAGCAACCTGCCTTGCAAATTCTAAGGAAGGGAAGATACACAGCACCAACCTTCAAATCATTTTAAAAGTTTGGACTCCTTCCCCCACCCCTCTCTTATTCACTAAATGCAAATAGCCTTCAGACCAAATAAGCAGCTGCTCCAAAACGTACTCCCCCCTCCCTCCCGCCGTGTTGCTTCTCTCCTCAAGCAAACACTAGCTGTGAACATTCCAAAGGAATACCCTTGCCAGCCTCTGCTCGAGCAAAGAGGAGCTGTGTTTGTTTTTTAGATAAGCAGCTCCGGGACAGCAGAGTGGCTGAATAGGCATTCTGGGACACCTCCAAATACCTCGGAGGCCAATTACAGCGCTTTTGGTGGCCACACTTGCGGAGCAGAGCTGCATCACCAGCGCTGCAATCCTTATACCCCAGGCAGAGCAGGAGTACAGTCAGCACTGCAGCCAGGGAGATGCAGCGCTGTATGTGCCTTGCAAGTGTGGACGGTGAGTAAGTTGCAGCACTGTAAACCCACCACTAGCGCTGCAACTCTCCAGGGTAGCCATGGCCTATGTCTAAGACAGGCCATAGAAATGGGCTTCACTCTAGTCAAGTGTGCTCTAAGCACATCTGAAAGAGAAACAGCAGTGTATTTATAATAATCTTCTCTGCAAAGTTTAACCACTTAGAAGGGCATTGGGATGTGATTGTCTAATCTCTGCTCTGTTCCTCATAACAGCCTAACAGTTCAAACGATTTTATGTATTCCTCACATCTGTTCAAATAGAAGGCTAATGCTCTCTTTGCATTCAGGGTGTGAGAATGCAGCCTAGGAAAAAATACTGGCATACTTATGAACTAGTTAAGATGGAATTATGTTCTCACCTTGGTGGGAAATTTCCAATATGGAAAAAGGACCTATAAGTACAGAAAATCTTAGTGAAAGACCATAAAAGTGAAGTCCACCACAATCTGGAGTATGCTCAACAATTCTAGAGGATGTAATGGCTACAGTAAATCCTATCTTAATTAAGAGATAAACAGAGAACATTCTCTCATCATGGGTTCAAAGGGAGATTTCATGTGATGAATAAGTACTAGAGTGAGGTTAAAAGTAGGTGTGGGTTTGCTAACCGAAGAGTAGACATTCATTAACTTTATCAAGGATCTTTTTACAGTATCATGGCTAAATACAGTCTTTTGCTTCATGAAGCAGTGATAAGTAGATCTGACTGTGAGATTTATTTTTGACAATATGGAGAGTCCCAAATATTTCAAATAAATTAAAGGTGCTCTAATATGGATTAAATAAAAGATGATGCTGGGTTATATTATTGTTGGTTGCCCACAAAGACAAGGTTTTTCCACTTACAATCGTAACAAAGGCAAAATGACTGCTCCCTGAAATTGAATACGATCTATTGTACTTCTTCTGAACAGGACAGTTCCAGTTTTGTCAAAGTACTACCACCCTTGCTCTCAAATTGATCCAGAAAACAAATATGACCTCTCCGCTGGATCAACAGGTTTGTAATTCTGGAGAGGGACAGAAACTCCTTGCAATAGACGCAATAGATCTAAGAACCACTGTTGTCTCACCTAGGTCAGAGCAGTCAGAATAACCTTGGCTTTGTCTTGTTTGATTTTTCTAAGAACTCTCTGAATTAGAGGATTTGGGGATGGGATAGCTAAGGAGAACACACAGACAAGACCTACCCTTCAGTTTAGCAGGGGCGGGTGGGGAGGGAAGATACACATCTGAGAGGGACTGACTGTTCTTCAGAGCAGGAGCAGGCAAACATCTGACATATGGAGTTGAGTCTTCTTGCAAATATGTCTGTCTATCTCCAGATACTCCCACAGGAAGATGCCAGTCACTATAGCATAGTGATCACTCATGCTCAGTTAATGTGCCAGTATATTGACCTTGCCTGCAAGGCGGAGAGTTACTGGATAATTTTGGTGTACCATAAACTGCTCCCATAGATCTACGGACCTTTGGCACTACAGGCTCAAATATGCTCCTCTCCCATTTGTTCATATAAAACATCACCATAGTACTGCTGACAACTACTTGGATCACTCTGCCATATCGCTAAGGGAGAAAGACTTGAGGTCAACATATTACTCTTAATTTTAGAACTCTGATATAGATTTTTTTTTTATCCCAAAAATTCCAGTGACTGACTTCCATCCCAGATTGGAAGCAAGTATAGCTGGTGGAGCTGGAGGATTAAATGCAACTCTTCTGAGGACGCTGTTATGTTGATTCCATTAGAGGAGGGAAAGAAACATCCCCAAGAAATGCCAATTTCACAAACATGCTGTCTGTATTTAATATAAAGTGCCATGCTAGTCAGTGTTTATAGACATCTCATCTTTAGGCATGCATATGGAGTTATGTATGTTGTCAAAGCTGTAAGGACCGTCAGCCAGAGGAGGAACATCACTGCTTGCTACGAGTTCTCCTTTAGTACTTCTATTGCTTTAAGAATTTTTAGGAAGAAAAGTTCTGCCTTTTTTAAAATCCAGAACTGTTCCAATAAAATATATGACTGTGATGGAAATTGTATGTGATTTCTTCACATTTATCTTGAACACCAGTGTCTGGAACAGAATCATGGGACTGGAAGGGACCGCGACAGGTGATCTAGCCCAGTCCCCTGCACTCAAGGCAGGACTAAGTATTATCTAGACCATCTCTGACAGGTGTTTGTCCAACCTGTTCTTTAAAATCTCCAATGATGGAGATTCCACAACCTTCCTAGGCAATTTAGTCCACTGCTTAACTACTCTGACGGTTAAGAAGGTATTCCTAATGTCAAAGCTAAACTGCCCTTACTGCAGTTTAAGTCCACTGCTTCTTGTCCTATCCTCAGAGGTTAAGGAGAACAATTTTTCTCCCTCCTCCTTGTAACAACCATTTATGTACTTGAGAACTGTTATGTTCTCTCTCCATCATCTCTTCTCCATACTAAACAAACTCAATATTTTTCAATCTTCCCTCAAAGGTCATGCTTTCTAGACCTTTAATAATTTTTGTTGCTCTTCTTTAGACTTTCTCCTGTTTTTCCACCTTTTCTCCTGAAATGTGGCACCCAGAATTGGACACAATACTTCAGCTGAGGCCATATCAGTGCAGAGTAGAGCAGAAGAATTATTTCTTGTGTTTTGGTTACAACATTTCTGCTAATACATCCCAGAGTTATGTTTACCTTTTTTCTTTTCTTTTCTTTTCTTTGGCAACAGTGTTACACTGTTGACTAATTTTTAGCTTGTGATCCACTATGACCCCCAGCTTGTGATCCTGCAGTACTCCTTCCTATGCAGTCATTTCCCATTTTGTATGTGTGCAACTGTTTGTTCCTTCCTAAGTAGAGTACTTTGTATTTGTCCTTACTGAATTTCATCCTATTTACTTCAGACCATTTCTCCCATTACATGCACAAACCAACTTCTCACCAGACCGGGCTCACGGAGTCAACACTGTGTTTAGGGTCAGTCCTCATCAGGGAACTGCCCTTATGCCCATGGCCATACTTCTTATGTTCACAGTGGGGCTCCTGTGGTTGCGGTGATACTAGGGGCACCAGTGCACAGGAGAAAAACAGGAGGGCTTTCACTGTCAGAGATAGACACTGCTCCTGCAGATCTGCCAGTCCGGAGTCTAATTACGCATGTGGGCACATAGCTTCCTCCATTAGATGCCTGTGGAGATGAAGCTCTCTAGCTTCCCGAGTCCAAGGCGGGAAGAAGCAGCAGACAAAGCAGTGGGCAACGATGTGGACTTCACCAAGGCAGTAGAAACAACATTGTTGCTCATGGCTCATAGAAAAGAATCACAGCTTTTCAAGCCGGCTTGGCAGAGCTTAATCTCTGGGTAGGTTGAGCAAGGTCTCACTGCCAGAAGACGAAATCTGACGAGGGAGCCTAACCAATTGTAGCAAAGCCAACTATATACAACTAAAACACAAGAAAGCTATATACAAGAAGTAGGAACTGACAAAGAGTTCTCTTAGGAAGCTAATAACATCGATGAATAGGGTTCCAACTCTGGCCATGGGGTGGTAAGAAGGAACTGGAGCAGTGTCGACCCACGCAGCCTCTTATACCCTTGAACGCAGCACACGGACGACGCATGATACACATGCAGGTCAACTGACACTACTACAAACATTTTCGGCTCCAGGATACTTGGATAAATCTCTTTGCCATGAATGTTTCTGAATAAGGGGACATGTAAGGAATCCAGCAGCAGCCAAAGACAATTACTAGATAATAGAGTCCTCATCCATGAGGTCTAAGAAACAAAGGCCTCTACCACTGGAGCTAAGAAAGAGCTCCGTTTTTAACAAAGGACTACTGAGCACAGGGGTCTCTTGCTCTGGCAAAGACTGATTCAGTCGGTATAATGATCAACTCCGCTAAGGAAGCTGCTGACGTTTTAGAGAAAACCATGGACCCTACAGCAAGATATATAGCAGAGCTGGATTATCTTTAAACTAACTATCATATTTCTGATACTTAGGAGACAAATATTTACTCAGAACCTTGCAAAAAGAACATTTCTCAGTCTTAGTAGTGAACATTTTAGTCTTTGGAAACATATTAAGACCAGGAGTCAAATTGTGAAGGATAGAAATGGGAACGTATGCTTTTTCCCTTGAAAACAGATCCTAGAGCAGGTGATGCATAGCATCAAAACAGAACAGACCAAGCTGCACTGATGCTAAGAAGGTCAGATAAGTCTAGAGGAGAAGAATAGGAAAACAGCTTGAAGGAAAGGGAACCCACTGAGTAATTAGAGCAGAACCAGAGATCAAATAGTTTAATTATTGTAACTGAGCCAGTCCCTCCAGAGTGCAGTAGGAAGGAAAGCAGTAGATGAAAGGCATAGGAGGAAGTAAGGCAGCAACTACCCTAAAAATCCTAAGAAATGCTCCAGTAAAGTCAGACCAAAGGACCTGGAGGGAGGTTAGGGCGGAAAGATTGTTTCAAGACACCTGTTTCCTCAGAGATCACACCTATGTTGGGGAAATGTTTAAAAAAAAAAAAAAAAAAAAGAAGAAGGTTACCCACCGCTACTCATATTGGTTCTGCTACCCTAGCACTAAGTAATTCTAGCATAGTCATGCCTCTGGCTATCACTGGTGATGTAAAGCACCTTTAGACCTGTTCTGAAAGCAGTCAGTATGGATTAGGCTCCCAACTTTCCTAAACTCAGGGAGTTGAACTGGTATAAGCAACGTTGGTGTGTTTGTTTTTGTTACCCACAACTTCTCTAGTGTAAACAAAATCCAGAGAGAAGAAAGGATCACAGTGCAATTGCTTCCATGAGCAGAAACTCCCTAACTGGAGAGCCTCCCATTTCACTCCAGGTTATCCTCTTCCCACCAAAATTCAGAGACAGTTATTTATGTGGAACAGGAGACGATACAAACCAAGCGTTAATCACACAGACTGGTGGAGGATGCCCATCTGAAAACAGCAGAGGGAAAGAAGATATGTGAAGGAAGAATGGGGGAGGGGGGAAAGGAAGGCCAATAATTATAAGAAGATTCTTTTCAACAATGCTTCATCCTTAACTCTTTATGCAGTAAAACATACCATTGCTATCATGAAATAAGCAATAAACAACAGTCATGAAACAATTATAACATTACTAACTGCTCTGCATCTTTCCACTAATTAACACTTTCAAGGACAAATAATTTTCATCTTGAGACAAGTATACTATACCTACAGAAAACAAATGAATGTAGCTCATGAAGCGTTATCCCAAAGGAATTATTCCATTTTTCCAATGCTGTATTGCAATAATAGTCATATGCTAACCTATAATGTTGGCTGTTAGTAAATGTGAAAGCTCTTGCATCGAAGTACCAGATTAGTATCATATATCCTAAACAATACTCCAGAAAGGAAAAATACAACACAAACACAATGGTGGTCTGATGTATTCATCAATTGTCATACATGATTTGTCCATTACATCTGACACGTCATTCCTCAACATGAAGAATAGGGAATGAACTTACATTATAATAATATTCTATATTGACTATACTTCTAGAGAGTTAAAAAACAAAACTAAGATAGCTCAATCAACTGTTAAGAGCAGTATGGATATCAATAACTTCAAGATAAATTTATGTACTCTTGCAACTGACATGTTTCGTAGTGAAGCAGTAACTGCAATATGTAAGAAAAAAGGAAAACTACCTTGTAAACTAATGTTCTGCAAAGTACCCACCAGTCTGTTCATGGGGTGTGTCGTTCCTCATTGCTAGGATACAAGTAACTTCAGGCGCTAATATTACTAAGTTTTTAGAAGCCAGCTGTGCTCTCCTTCCTTTCTGTCTCTGAGAGACAAGATGAATGAGGTAATCTCTTTTCTTGGACCAACTTCTTTTGGTGAAACAGATGTTTTCAAGCTTACACAGAGCTCTTCTTCAGGACTAGGAAAGGTATTCAAAAGTGTCACAGCTAAATACAGGGTACTGGATGGAACTGATTGTTTAGCACAAGGAGTTAACCACATGTTGCAAGAGACCAAGGTGAAGTGGGCAGTTAACACCTCTGCAGTCATAATGGGTTATAGATTGTTGTCATGAGCCATAAAACCAGTGTCTTTATTGAGTTCATGACTTTCAGTATCTAGCAATGTTATGTATTTTGCACTGCATGCATCCAATGAAGTGGGCGGTAGCCCACAAAAGCTTATGCTCAAATAAATTTGTTAGTCTCTAAGGTGCCACAAGTACTCCTGTTCTTGTTATGAATTTAAGCTCCCAGGCTCATCTTTTGATATTGCTATGCAGGTTTTATTTGAGGATGGGGACTGAGGTGTCCAATATGAGATCATCGTTTTGTGAAAAGTGTTTGCCAATGGGTGAGATAATGTTATTCTCTTATCATTTTTCTGTGTGAGTTCATTAGTTGTTGAGGCATTTAGTGCACTGAATTAGATAGGTAGCCCATATGTTGTGAGAGGCTTTTATAGGACCAATGAATCTTGAAAGATGTGTTGTCGGGGGTACTGATCATTGTAGCAATGGAGTTATGTCTGCAGGTTTTGCATCTGTTATGGCAGGGTCCGGTGCTGATTTAAGTTGGTGTGTTCTGGTCTCCGGGGAACTTGCTTCTGACAGCGCGGTTAAGGAGATGTTTGAAGGCCAGAAGGGGGTGATGGGAAAGATTTCCTTTGGGGTGTGGCCCCTACTGAGTATGGGTTGTAAGTGTCTAATGATACCCAGGATGGGTTCCAGTGTGGGGTGGTAGGTGAGAGTTGGGTAGGGTTGTACAGTTGAATAATAAGCAGGTTCTTTTCATAGAATATCAAGGTTGGAAGGGACCTCAGGAGGTCATCTAGTCCAACCCCCTGCTCAAAGCAGGACCAAACACCCATTTTTTTTTTCTCCCTAGATCCCTAAATGGCTCCCTCAAGGATTGAACTCACAACCCTGGATTTAGCAGGCCAATGCTCAAACCACTGAGCTATCCCATTCCATGATACAATCTCTTCTCTGTTGGAGTGTCCTTATTTTGTGAAATCAGTTTTAAGTGTGTTAAGGTGCACATCTCAGACTTGCTCCTCAAAGAAAGGGGATGCCCTCTTAGTCCTCAACTGTGATGACTACATCAACAAGGCCAACTGACAACTCTCCAACACCTCCTACTATGAAGAACTCAAAGAAGACAACGCACCAACATTCACCCAGTAGTTTAAGGATATCACCAAATCTTTCCCCAAACAACTCCAAAAACAACTCTACAAACTCATCGCCCATGAACCTACCCAAGAGACCTTCTACACAAACAGTAACAGAGATTATTCTTTAAAATGCAATATACATAAGGCAGTTATGACAGAAGAAAAAGTGTCCACAGTGAAAGTACTAAAACACTTTAGTTAATACTGTACTTCAGATCACAGTAACACCATCACATGCTGATGTGTTATAAACAGAACAATCATTTCAATTACATGGATAATGGATTTTTTTCCGCTGGATAAAGGAATGAAGAACAACTGGGTAACTACCTTTGACATTCCTTTTTAGTGATTCTTGTAAGAACATTCTCCATCACTGACTCAATGGAATAGAATGCACTTTTAAAGATTCAATTCATGAAATGTATACCTGATATAGATGCTATCACACATTGTGGAAACTGTCAGCCTCATAAGAGAGCATCACACTTAAACACAACACTCCAATTGTCTTAGGCACATATCAGTATAAAACTACAAATACAAAGCAGCCAATGCATGCAAATCTGTTCACATATTAAACACTCTCAACTAAAAGGTATATACACGACAATATACAAGTGAGCTTCTGATAATGACATTTTGTTACTCACCTATGAATATAATAATTATGAATTGCGTGACTGGAACAGACTCATTATCCATCAATCCTGTAACCTGTCTTTAGACAGACTGTGCGAATTTGATGAACAATTAAATATATTGTTTTCTCCTCATTGTTCAATGTGTGGTCCCCAAGACTTCATTACTACATTCTACTCAGACTTGAATTTAAAAACAGAATTATTCATTTCATCATGGGCTTTTCTATGGTGTTCAACATTAATCTGAATGCTACACAAACAATTTATTTTCACACTATCCCTGTAAGATGAGGGGCTAATATTAAACCCATATTACAGATGGAAAACTGAGGCACAGAGAGCTTAAAATCAAACATATCCCCTAACTTTAGATGCCTAATTTGTCAAAGACCTGATTTTTTAAGAGTACTTAGCATTATATTTCATTTTCTATGTTCAAAGTACAGCTCCCATTACCTTCAACTGCAGCTCTGAGTGCTCAGCATTTCTGCAAACCGGACCTCCAGGTCTCAAAGTAAGGCACTCGAAAATGAAGAATACACAATCAGTGACCATCTGTGAAAAAATTGGTTTAAGTGGCTTGACTAGCATCACATAGGAACTCTGTGGCTGAGGCAAGGATAGAATCAAATTCTCTTGAGAACAATTCCACTGCTTTAACTATGAGACCATCCTTTCTCTTCCTGCAATCTCCTGGCTCATTTGTTATATACCTGTCAGCTTCTGCAACAAAAGAACTAGAGATCCCACACACAAGAGCCTCTTTCAGTATATTCATCCCTCCTGTGCACAGAATTAGGCATAAGTCTCGTAGTAAAAAATAGTATGTGACCATATAATTAATGATGCACAGAAAACCTTAATTCTAATATTGCCTAACTTTTGAGCACTTTTGACTTTACAACTTAATTATGTTTTTTAAAATGTGGTTTTGCTTGTAATTTTCTACATTTAAAAAAAAAAACTGAAAAACCCCAGAGATTTTATTATGTAGTATCACATTGATGCCCACGTCATCAGCAAAATTGAAACCTTCGGATTTACCACACAAAACTTTGCCACTTGAGCTAACGGAGCTCAGTAGTAGGTGCCATCTTCTATGTGGATCAACGCTGGAGAGGGATGGACCATTTTGCTGGTGGATTTCACAGACATTTGCTGATGGCAGAGGAATAGTACGATTCAGGGATAATGGGTTCCACTCCAGATTCTGGAGGAGTGTGTGCTCTAGTCGGCACAGACTTTTCTGTCCATTTCCCTCAAACCCAACCTCTTCTGCCTTGTCCTCTCCAACTTGTCATTGCCCCAAGTCCTGTCTCTCCCTCACCCGTGGCTCCTCAACCCAGTCCCAGTTTCCTCACCTAGTCAGTCCCAATCTCCACTCTACAGAAATTTTAGCTGTAAAAATCTAGAAAGTCTGTACTGAGCAAAGGCTTATGACTTGGCCAAATTTACACAGATTTTTATAAAGATGAAAAAGGCTACCCTCCCTAGCAAATTTTAAAGCCTTCTGGTTTTTCAAAAATAACTACCATTACCGGATATCAGTTAGTTTAATTTATAAAAAAAAAACAAAAAACATATGGGAAATTGATATGTTTGCCAAGTAGAAGAGAACACTACCATTGTGGGAATAGCACTTGGGAAAGGCATGCATGACAGCACAGTTTCTAGGAGAAACTTACTGCTACGGGAGCTAGAAGAGACCAAGAGCCAACATGGAGGCACAGCGCCTCCTCTTGGACAGCTTGGCCTCCCACAGACTTCCAAAATTCCATGGGGTTTTGATGACTGAATTGGTTGAGTACAAACTCTACCATCTCTAATCACTCAGCCCTAATCATCATAGTATCTTAGTACCACACAAACACCAAAGGATTTGTCCTCATAACAAAAAGTAGGAAATTGTCTAACTTTTTTTATAGATGAGCAATAGCCTAGATTTAAGTCACTTGCCCCGCTCCAAGCATGTGGGGCAGGTCAGGATGCAGGGACACTCATTTTTCCAGTGGCCCCCAATTGGCCAGGGCCCCTGGGCATGGGCCCCATTGGGCCAGTGGCTAATCCCACCATTGTCCAACAGAAACAGAATATCTGAGTAAGGTAGGAATTTATACCAGTTTATATTGACACAATTGGTGTTTACTTGCACCAGTTGGTACAGTGGGGTTAGCAGGGTGACAATGCTCTGGAAAACAATTACTCCTCATACTAAGTCTATCACCATCTCACCCACATAGGCCATTTCCAGAGAAGCATCCATGTACTGTCAGGACACACGCCTTTCACAGCTCATGCAGCTAGTATCCTGCACTTTATGCATCCATCTATTCACAGACTGGGAAGCATTTGTACCTTAACACCACTTGTTTTTCTCAATGGTTATCTCCTCCACTGGTATTCACCTGCTCCATATCCTGCAGCCATCTGTGTACTTGCTTCCTGCTTTGCTGCATAGTAGAGACACCCCAAAGAATCTCTACTCTTGGGAAAATTCTGCACCAAAAATTAAAAATTCTTTGCACTATTTTGAGGTCTGTCAATCACAGTTAACCCATTCGATTAACTGAAAACAAACTGAAGCTTTTTTTTTTTAAACAAGCATTAAGTGCATATTTTGGGAGATGGGACTTGGCAGTGGCCAGTGGGGAAGGAGGCATCAGCTGCAGCAGTGAGTGCCCAGAGACAAGAGACTGTGGGACATCCGGGAGAGCCAGTTAAACACTTATCGGGGAGTGAGAGGAGCCTAGCCCCCTGCCACCTGCACCATGCCCTTCCTGCTGGACAGGGCCAGTCTTAAGGGGAGTGATGGGGGCCACCATCCAGGGTGCCATGTTCAGGAGGACGCCCCTGTGTGCTTCAGGGGCAGGGTACCCCTACTCCCATTACCCTGCTTCACTGTTGCTTCTGCCTCCTCCCCTCTCAACCCATGGACAAGCTGCTCCAGACTGAGAACCTGCCTCTTATCTTCTGCACAGAATAGGCGCAGGGTGGAGCGGGCGGGCTGATGTCAGACTGTTCCCCTCTCCCTACCCATATAACCCGGTCACCACTGAGCTGGGGTCGGAGAACTGGGGAAGCCGGTCTGCTACAGCTGGCTCAGGACTGAGTGCTGCTGATAGCTGCTGCTGCTGGCTGAAAAAAACATTCAGGCTCTTGAGTGCTCTGCTGAAACAGACAGCACTCCCACAAATAGGCACTGACTCCATGGGTGCACCAGGGCTGGAGCATCCATGAGAATAAAATGGTGGGTACTTAGCACCCACCAGCAGCCCCCCATCAATACCTCTCCCTCCCCCCCAGCACCTCCTGCCCACACATCAGCACCTCCCCCTCGCTCCAAGCGCCTACTGTCTACCACGGATCCACTGTTTTACGGCATCAGGATGGAGGCACTGGGGGGAGGGGGAAGGAGCAAGGGCACAACACACTCAGGAAAGGGGGTGGAACTAGGCGGGGAACAGGCAGGGCAGGGGCAGAGCAGGGGTCAGAAGAAGCAGGGAGGAGTGGGGCATTGGGGGAGCAGGGACAGGGCATGGGTGAAGTAGGGGGGAGCACCCCCCCAGCAGATTAGAAACGTGGTGCCTATGCTCACACACACAAACACACACACAAATATTTGTAATAAAAAAATATAAAATAAGCATTGTACTCTTTGTATTCTGTGTTGTAACTGAAATCAATATACTGTATTTGAAAATGTAAAAAACATCCAAAATATTTGAATAAATGGCATTCTATTATTATTTAACAGTGCAATTAAAACAGCAATTAATTGTGACTTTTTTATAATTCTGTGATTGTGATTAATTTTTTTTAATTATTTGACAGGCAGCTCTAATTATTTTGGTAATTTATTTCAAAATATCTGTCAACAACTATGTCTGTTACAATATAGACAACAAAAACATTCAGGAAATGTTTTTTGAGAAATAGATTCCTTACTAGGTATATTAATACAGAACTTTGAGTACAAATTCATTTAAACTACAGTACAGAAATATATTTCCTGCACCTCTGAGAAGCAGTGCAAAGACTTGAGGGAGTCAGGGATAGCGGAAGAGCTGAGGGAGAGGAAAGTAATTCCTGGGAAGGAGCTTGGGAGTTAAACTGGATGGTTGTTCGGTGTGAGTGAGAGAAGTACAGAAGAGTTTTTGCGGGGAGCAAAGAGATTGTAAGGGAGTTGGGGAGCCTCCCCCATGCAGACCCTGGCTGACCCTTAGCCTCTCCCAATCAGTCAGGCATATCTACCCCGTCCCCATGTGTCCCTACACCTACCCTACCGCGTCTCCATGTATGCCTGAATCCTCACTGCGATACCCCAGGTGTAGGGAGTTCAAGTCAAAATTAGCACCTCACCATGGACCTGTCTCCACTTCAGAAGCACTCTCAAGCTTTTCCAGAGAGCCAGCCTTCCAATTTATACCATCTGGAAACACCTACAGGATAGCATTAAAGCAGTTTTTCAACCAAAATTTGGGAGCATGCTTCCCCCGTGACGTTGTTTGATTAAAATATGATCATGTAGATCAGGAGTGGCCAACCTGCAGCTCCAGAGCCACATGCGGCTCTTCAGAAGTTAATATGCAGCTCCTTGTATGACTCTGGGGCTGGAGCTCCTTTTTGGTGGTTCAGGTTCTGTAGTTTCCACATTGAAGTGTTCCTCTTTCAAGACTCTTTTAAGACTTCTCAAAGCATGTTCCATACCTTATCCGTTTCAGATTTTGGCAGGCACTTCAGATTCTTAAACCTTGAGGCAAGTGCTGTAGCTAACTTTAGAAATCTCACATTGGTACCTTCTTTGCATTTTTTCAAATGTGCAGTAAAAGTGTTCTTAAAATGAACAACATATGCTGGGGCATCATCTGAGACTGCTATAACATGAAATATATGGCAGAATGTGAGTAAAACAGAGCAGAAGACATAATTCTCCCCCAAGGAGTTCAGTCACAAATTTAATTAATGCACTGTTTTTTTAATAAGCATCATCAGCATGGAAGCATGTCCTCTAGAATGGTGGCCAAAGCATGAAGGGGCATATGAATGTTTAGCATATCTGGCACATAAATACCTTGAAATGCCAGCTACAAAAATGCCGTGCAAATGACTGTTCTTACTTCCTGCTGACATTGTAAATTAGAAGCAGGCAGCATTCTCTCTCAATCATAATTCAGTGATTGGCTGAACAAGTAGTAGGACTGAGTGAACCTGTAGGCTCTAAAGTTTTACACAGATGTGGGGGGAGGGCGTTGAGTGCAGTTATGTAACAAAAAAAAATCTACATTTATAAGTTGCACTTTCATGATAAAGAGATTGCACTACAGTACTTGTATGAGGTGAATTGAAAAATAATATTTCTTTTATCATTTTTACAGTGCAAATATTTGTAATAAAAAAATAACACAGCAGGAGCACTGTACCATTTATATTCTATGTTGTAAGTGAAATCAATATATCTGAAAATGTAAAAAACATCCAAAAATACTTAATAAATTCCAATTGATATTTTAATAGTGTGATTAAAACTGCAATTGATCACGATGAATTTTTTTAATCATGATTAATTTTTTTTGAGTTAATCACGAGTTAACTGTGATTAATCGACAGCCTGAATTATAATTTCTGTTCAGAACACTATATCCAATGCAAGATAAAACTGCTTTACATTTCAGGAGGAAAAAATTATACATTTTCACAGCAAGTAGTTTTCATTATATTCAAATTTGAATCCACTCAAGGTTTTGTATTTTTGATTCTTTAGTACCATGCTTCATGAACTATTATTAGCTCACTAAGTTCCCCTAAAAGTATACTTATCTCTTGGCACTCTCTCTTTGAAGGGAAATATTTTATAGTTCTTTCAGCTATGTCTGTTAACAGCTAATGATCCACATGCTAGATTATGAATAATTCTGGTTCCTCTGAAAACCATAAATTTCATTATATAACGGGGTCAGAAACCTTTCAGAAGTGTTGTGTTGAGTCTTCATTTATACACTCTAATTTAAGGCTTTGCGTGCCAGTAATACATTTTAACATTTTTTAGAAGGTTTCTCTGTAAGTCTATATATTATATAACCAAACTACTGCTATATGTAAACTAAACAAGGTTTTCAAAATGTTTCAGAAGCTTTATTTAAATTAAATTAAAATGCAGATTCTATCAGTTTAGTGTGATCCTTGCCCTTGTTTTTCCTTGCTGAGTTTTCCTATGTCTGGCACGTATTTGGATACTTTAGGCTGCACACAGGCTTCTGAGTGATCAGTTGTTAAACGGCTGGCAGGAGGTCAGCGGCTGGAACCCCAAATCGGCAACTGAAGTGAGTGAAGCTGGCGGCTAATAGGGCTGAGCAGGGCCGGAGGCCTGGACCTTGTCTGGCAGGGGAGCTGTGCTGGAACTCCAACTGGAAGCAAGGTGAGTGGGGCTGCGGTGGGGACCCCGGCTGGCAAGGGGCCAGAAGCAGGAACCCCAGAGCAGCAACTGAGTGGCTGAACCCACTGCCGCTCTGGGGTTTTGGCCACTGGCTCCTGCCAGCTGGGGTCTCAGCCCACTGCCAGCCTGGGGCTCCTGCACCCAGGCCGGCAGAGGGTGCTGAGTGGGACTGGCAGCAGGACCCCGGCTGGCAAGGAGCCAGCAGCGGGAACCTCAGAGCGGCAGTCGGCTGCGCAGCTCAGCTCACCCCCGCCCTGGGGGTTTCGACTGCTGGCTCCTGCCAGCTGAGGTCTCAGCCCGCTGTCAGCCTGGGGTTCCTTCACCCAGGCTGGCAGCAGGCGCTGAGTGGGACCGGCTGTGGGACCCCGGCTGGCAGGAGCCGGCGGCAGAAACCCCAAAGCAGCAGCGGGCTGAGCTGCTCAGCTCGCCACTGTGTGCTATCAAAAATTGGCTCATGTGCCACCTTTGGTGCCGACTCGTTATATAATGAAGCAAGATGTACTCAGAGTAAGGTTAATACCGTAACAGCCCATTTAGAACAGATAAAATAATTTTGTGACAAAATATAATACAATTTAAGGATTTAATACAACTTTAGGAAAGCAACATCTAGCACGTTATGCAATGGAGATAAAGCACGTTTAATACCAGAATTAAAACAACAGGTCACTGACACACTGTTTACTGAGATCTCAGGTTAACCCCTTGAAGTCAGCAGTCTAGGTCTTCTGCTATGAAGCATTAACACTACCTTACCAGTGCAAAAGGGTGCACTACTTTTAATACTTCGTAAGGCATAATCTGGAAAAGCATCAAAAAATAAACAGTATAAAAAGTATCTAGCAGATACGAAACAAGGAAACATACAGGCAATGTGACAGGAAGCCAACAAAAAATAGCAGCAAAAATACTGCATCCATTGAATGAGCAAAACCAGGCTTTGTTAACTGTACAACTGTAATGTTGTAACTGCTTTTTCAAATGTATGGCATTAAGTCAATATATTCCAATAATATCATGTATAATATGTAAAAAATACATGCTATACAAAGGAAAAGTACCCTTAAGAAATATAAAGCAAAAAAAACAAAAACTTGCCCTTTATCACCACAAAAAAACTGAAAATTTAGTACAAAAAAACCCCACCAGTTAATGCCAAAAAAAGAAAAAGTCCAATACCATAAAATTAAATGTAAAACCACTGCTACCCCTACAGTATAACAAAATTTGTTTTCCCTCCTACAGTACTGTCTCAAGACAATGCAAGGTCTAAAAAGCCCCAGACTTACATCACTATTTGTACTTGACGAACAATTGCACATGCAGGTGTAATGTCTTATAAACAAAATTGTTGGCATGTAAGTTTGCTCTTAAAAATAAACTTCAAATTGGACAGTACAGTTAAAACGCTGAAACATTAGTAAAGTAAAAACTGCCTATGCTAGTAGTAAGTATTGTATAGTAGCAAAAAAAACCCAAACACTTCTAGTATAAACCTCCAAATTATTTTAATTAGCCTATTTTGTGTCTCACACTTAAATTTTGTACCAATTTTTTATAATTATAATTTCAATAAAAACAATCAAAATAAAAAAAGACTTTAAAAATAAAACAAAAAAATATAAAATTACACCATGATAAGCTATACCATAAAAAATATTGTGCACAGAATTTTAAATGTTTTGGTGCAGAATGCCCACAGGAGTAAAATATGTTGTGGGGGGGGAAGAGGCCCACAACCAAGCTTTCAATTCCAGCAAAGGACTAGCCAGATATGTGCTCATGGCCCATTAAAGGGAATCCACTCTCCGAATGGCCATCCTAGAGATTTCTCAGAGATAGCATGTATGCAATGGGGACTGCTTGACCAATGGGGACTGCCTGATCCCCACGTCACAGCAAAGATCTTTTCAGCAAGCTAGAAGAAAATATAAAAGAGGGGAACTGACATCATCACTTGGCTAATTGGTTCACCCAATCATACACTGTTGTCAGTACTAAGTTTCATATTGGTGAACCCCATGGATAGCCTAAAAATTTACCAGTGCAAGATGAATAGCTTGTTGTTTCACCACTGTCTCTTAATATATGCAGAACAATATTTAAAGCTCATTTTCAACAAACAGACAACTAATAGGAGTCACACACATATTTAAATAGCCGTATTAAGATTTTAAGAGCAGCTTTCTCAGATTTGGCCCCCTCACATAACAGGAAGTCCTAGAAGTACTGAAGGAAATCCAAGAAACAACATACAACTTGCACATTCCAGCAGTGCTAGTTGACAGAAATTTTTAAGTGCCTAGACTTGCTGCTAATGGATAATGTCCTTTCAGGAAGTCTTGCATCCCATCATAAACTAGGCAATGCTCTGGCAAGTACTTAAGGAACTTGAAATAGCTATCCTTGCTCATTACTGGACAACCTTCTTTTCCTGAGCACAATAATGAAAATATTGGCGAAAAGCCACCTCCAAGAATTAAGAGCTTTCTCCAACTAACCTGGACCAAGCCAATATCTTACATATCTCACAATCAAGTATTAACGATACTGATTTTCTTAACAGCATTTAGCATAACCCTTTGTGAGATCATGGGCAGCGGATATAAAAGAGACCAGGGCAGGCTACACCTCTGAAGGAGTGCTGGCCTGCCACCTTTGCAGCACTACCACCAAAAGTATGTCCAGGCTGTACCAGGGAGGGGAGGGGGTGAAGAGGCACGAGCAGCAGGCAGGGGGGCCTCAGGGGAGTGAAGAGGTGCAAGCGGCAGGCAGGAAGACCTCGAGGAAGGGGGCGGAGAGGCATGGGCAGGGGGACCTCGGGGGAGGCAGCTGAGCTGGAGCAGGGCCTGTGTGAGGTGGAGTGTGGGCAGGGCCTCGGGGAGGAGGCCGAGCGGTGGTGGGCCTTCGAATGGAGCCATGGTCCAGGCACCAGTTCCCCACTCACCCACACTTCTAGGGAGCTTCCAGCGCTCACACCCAACCTTCTCAAATGCAGGAGTCATGTGCCACCCAGGCATGGGATGGTTCTAATTTTTTTTTTTTAGAGATTTGGCAGCATTGAACAACGTAACATTGATATGACTCAGATCATTTCTCTCAGCCAAGTTGCAGAAGGTCATGATGGGCAGTTAGAGCAACTGAACACAGCATGTTATAAGGGAAAGCGTTAGGCATCCTCAACAACAGGCACTGCTACCAATCTGTAAAGCCCATAGCTCTAGAACCCAGGCCTGCAGAGCTGACAGGTAGCTGACATCTTCATGCCACCACGTAGTACGCACTGCAGCCAGCCTGTGCTCCACTGCCCACAACCCACAGTGGACACATACCTTGGGTTTCCAACTCAGTAATATTTAAAAAACAGACACCCCAGCAGGTGTGCCAGAACCTTTCCTACCCCACCTCTTTCCCCCCAAGGTCCCACCCCTCCCCCAAAGGCACATGCTCTCCCTGCATCTACTCCTCTTCCCCACCCCTTCACTCGCTGCTTTTCCCCTCTCACCCTGCCTGCCCGGGTCACGAGGGACTCACCTGCAGAGCCAGGGTTGGGGGCTGCAACTGCCCCATGCAGGTAGGAGAAGGTCCCGGCTGAACAGGGGCTGGTGGTGATGACCCAGCACTTCCCTGCCTCTTCCACCTGCAGTAACTGGACTTTGGGTATCTGGTCAATAAAGCTGACCAGACACTGCCAGGTCCCCTTTTGGAGCATATTTGCCAGTTGAAAACCGGGTACCTGGCCACCCTACACATACCATGGAAAAAGTACCACTTCATAGGGTCTAACAGGCTGTAGCTGCATGGCTCCTGCCCTATAGATAGGACTCTACCAAATTCATCGCCATGAAAAACGCATCACACACCATGAAAACTGGTGTCTTCTTCCCCCTCCAGCCCCCCATGAAATCTGTTTTTTTCTATGCTTTTACGCTATACTATGCAGATTTTACTGGGGAGACCAACATTTCTCAAATTGGGGGTCTTGACCAAAAAGGGAGTTGCAGGGAGGGTCACAAGGTTATTTTAGGGGCGATCATGCTATTGCCACCCTTACTTCTGCACTGCCTTCACAGCTGGGTGGCTGGGGTGGCTGTTGGCTGGGTGCCCAGCTCTGAAGGCAGTACCCTGCCAACAGCAGCACAGAAGTAAGGGTGGCAATACCATACCATGCCACCCTTATTTCTGTGCTGCTACCTTCAGATCTGGGCAACAAGAAAATGGCAGCTGCTTACTGAGGGCCCTGCTCTGCAAGCAGAGCGCAGAAGGGTGGCAATACCATACCATGCCATCCTTACTTCTGTACTGCTCCTGGCAGCAGCTTTGCCTTCAGAGCTGGGCTCTTAGCCAGCAGCCACCGGTTTCCAGCTGCCCAGCTCTGAAGGCAACGCTGCCGCCAGGAACAGTGCAAAAGCAAGAGTAGCAGTATTGCAGCACCCCTACAATAACCTTGTGACCCTCCTCCCATAACTCCTTTTTGGGTCAGGACCCCTATAATTACACCACCATGAAATTTCAGATTTAAATAGTTGAAATAATGAAATTTATTATTTTAAAATTCCTATGACTATGAAATTGACCAAAATGGACTGTAAATTTCATAGGGCCCTACCTATATACACCTAAAAGTGTGTTCCAGGAAGTATCCAGGCAATAATTCAGATTTCCTATAGCTGCCACAACCATTCCTGCTCTTTGTTCCTGGCTTCAACCTCAACTTGATTTGGACTTTGCTTTCTGACTTGGACCTGACCCTTGTTATCACCCCAGGCCTGTAACCTAACTATGAATTCCTCTGTTACTCCCAGCCTCAGGTTGCCCCTGCTCTGACTCTTGGTCCCCTGACTGCCTGTGTCTGAATCCTGACACAACCTATAATTCATAAAACCACAAAATGAGACTAAGATATCTAGAAAGACAATGCCAATAATATGGAATCCTTGGACTCCTTTCCTACAGCCAAACAGTAGGTCTTTGAACAGTTGCTGTTACCATTATTTCCAGAGCTCTGAGGAGAAACCGCTTCCTTCTCTCCCATTCCTTCTCTCCCACTTTATCATAAAGAACACCAAATATTGTGAGATTCAAGTACCAGCTCCAGGAGGTAACTAATTACATTAGAATCTGATTTTATTTTTTTAAATATTTTTAGTCCTCATGGTTAATGAGAAAAGCTCAAAAACATGAACTGAGTGTACCCTAAAAGCTCAGAAACCAGAAAGCAAATGGAAAGACCTAAGCATTTATTAAATAATCATTCTGAGGGGCCTGACTCATTAATTTTAATGCTTGGTGTTGGCAATACCATAAAAGACTTAGGCCTTGGCTACACTGGCACTTTACAGGGCTGCAACTTTCTCACTCAGGGGTGTGAAAAAACAACACCCTGAGCGCAGCAAGTTACAACATTGTAAAGGGCCAGTGTAAACAGTGCCCCAGTGCTGGAGCGCGGCTCCCAGTGCTGTAAGCTAATCCCCACAGGGTGGTGGAGTATCTGCAGCGCTAGGAGAGCTCTCTCCCAGCGCTGGTGCTGTAACCACACTCGCACTTCACACTCGCAGCGCTTTGGAGTTTCGAGCGTAGCCAAGTCCTGAGGGAAGAGACTGTTTCTCCTCGCCTTTCTTCATTTACAGACACTAAAAAGTGGCCCCAGGTCCAGGGAAGTAGCATTTCCCCTCCCTAGAGGTCTACAGGGGAGAGGGATAGCCCAGTGGGTTGAGCATTGGCCTGCTAAACCTAAGGTTGTGAGTTCAATCCTTGAGGGGGCCACTTAGGGATCTGGGACAAAAAATCAGTACTTAGTCCTGCTAGTGAAGGCAGGGGACGGGATTTGACGACCTTTCCAGGTCCCTTCCAGTTCTAGGAGATAATAATAATTGGAGATATACCTAATTTTTTATTAGAAAACAGGACACAGATAGAGAAATCCCAAAGGAGAGTGTTGGGGAGAAATTCCAAGTGATGGTAGAGAAGAGGGGATAAAGAAACACCACAAAATGGTGACATGCAGGGGGAGATAGCCATAGAAGGGATCAAACAGAGGGATAAGTTTACAGACAGAAAAAGGAGGGTTTCATATATTCATTCTTTTAAAAAAGATTATCTTTAAATACAATGCTTTACCAAAGAGGCTCTGTCACCATGCCTCTGTGGATCACAACTGAGAATACCAAGTTCAGGACAAGCTGCTGGGAAAAAGGACAGACAAACCTCAAAACTGGTGGTTATTCTTCCACAGGATATACTAAACCAGCAACAAAAGTAAACTTCTGTCTCACCACACTGGCTAACAAGTCAAAAATGCATACCTCCTTAGGTATTCCACTCCTGGATTCAACACTCAGGCATTAGACTTTTAAAACCAATTTAATCAAACAAAAGGGTTCTTCTGATCCCAAAGGACCAGCCAAATACCCAGACCAATATATAACTCAGATCTTACCAAATAGTCATGCTGTTGCCAATCCTTTAGTATCTAACGCCTAAAGGTTTGTTTATAAAAAGGAGGAAAGAAAGGTGACAGTAAAATTGGTTAAAAGATTCAAATACATACAATAATTGCAAAGTTCTTGGATCAGGGTTGCAGCAGCACTGGGATTAAGAGCTGTCTTAAGTCAAGTCTCCGGTTGCTTCCAAATCATTGGAAGGTCCGCAGTCCTTTGGTTAGAATGCTCTCATTAGCATAAGTCCATAGTCCAGAGGTTTGAGCAGGAAAGAGGCAAAATGGAGATGTTTCCAGGGCCTTTTATAGCTTCAGTTGAAGTGAAACCCATTGTTCTAGTTTGTGGGAAATTACAAGTAACAAGATGGTCTTTGGAGTCACCTGGGCAAGTCACATGTCCATGCCTGCTTTGCTTAGTCATAGCAGAGGCCATTACTCATATTCTAGTTAGAACACTCACAAGAAAGTCCATTAAGTATAGATAGGCATCTTCCACTGTGAGTTAAGTGTTCTTTGATGGGCCATTCAAGATGTGTAGGCTAAATACCCTGTGGAGTTACCACATGAGCAAACATTTGAAATACAGGTGGATAGTTAATATTCATAATGTCAGATACAAAGATGATAAATGCATACAAGTAGCATAATCAATTCAGCAAATCATAACATTTCCTTAGACACCTTACTTGACATACCCTGTACAAGATTTGTTGCAATTATTCAACAGTGGTAGCAACGATGATCTACATGGTCATATTTTAATTAGATAACGTCACAGGCTCATTCTGCAGTCATACAAGACTGGTAACATTGTACTCCTGATCCACAGATTCTATCAAAAATAGTAATTTGGCCCTCTACAGTATGACACCCCTTGATTAGATAAATGCAAGGTTGCCCTACTTCTATCTTAAGTGCAGTGCAGTTTGCACATGAATATGATTTGTTGCTTCCTACTCCTGTCATGACATGGAAATTTGCTTTGAAATCAGATCACTTTGTGGGCCATTTAAAATAAATGGTTCAAAGCACTAAACTTTCAATCTTTTTTTTCTATTTTGTGGTTTAAGTGCATACTGATAGGTCTACGCTAATGTAGAAAATGAAGGGGTTATTTGAAATACTGGGTATATAAACTCAGTCAATCAGGAACTCTAAAGTATTTCACAAGTTTAAATCAAGGAAAAGGAACATATCAAGTATAAAGTTGTGGACAAATTCAACTAATAAGGAAGAGCTACTGATAAAGATTATTGTGCTGTGATGGGTCTGCTGAGAAGCAAGCTTACTCTTCTCCTCCCACACCCTTGCTCAATACCCTCTAGTATAAAAGAACAAAGTTCCCTCTCCTAGCCAATAAGGATGGAACTTCTGTGGTATATTTAAAACTCTGTTAAAATTGTGATCACTTTAAATTCTCAAGATTTTTCCTGGTGCTGGTTGCAGGCAGGAGGCTTTGTGAGAAAGCTGCTGATCAGAGTCAGCCAGCAGACAGCAGTTTAGATTAGAGTGGGGTGAGATGTGCCTCTCTGCTTTACGGCATAGCCTGCTCTCTCTCTGTTTTGGGTTCTTAAGTGTCATCATTCTGAATTCTAAGAACTAAAATAGTATACATGTACATAGTTACTCAAAAGGAGAAGGGAACTCTGGGAAGGCAACAGTGGAACAGCACTATCAAACATCAGGAAATGATCCTGCCCAGGAAAACTACAGGTTACCTTATTGCCTTAGAGGAAAGGTATTAAGTATCAAGAACCCTAATCTTCTACTGGAGTGCTGCAGAGACAAACCTACATATGGCTAGGTTTACTTTAAAGTGTAACTGCTTAAACCATTGTACTTAAGATATTTTCTTTTCTGCCAGTCCTAGCAAACCTGTTAGCCAGCTGTCTGAAAGAATGCTTATTGAGACGCACTAGGACTAGAGTCCATTGGACATACCTGGTAAAGTGCCTGCAGTGCCTGCCTCTGAGAAGTGTCTTTATGTACTTCTGGTGTGCTACTAAGTAGCATTAAGACATCTGGTGTACCACAGCCCTCTATTAATTATAGTGCCATATGCATAAATCTGGACTAAATTGGAAGTTTAGTGAAAAATCTGTCACTCCCTTCCAATTGAGGAAGAAGTCTGACTATTCCAAATATAGACATTTGAAGCTGCTAGCACTATTTCTACAAAAACCATGAAAGTTGAAGAGAAATTGTGAAAGGTAGGGTAGATAAAAATTGATATTAAAAAAAAAGTTTTTAAATTCAAACAGATTTATTTTATTTAAATATCTTTTATTTTTAAAAACAAATTTATTCAAAATTAGAATTGAAATTATGACAACCTATATAAGGCCTGAATTTACCATAATCTATTAACATTACATTTAAAAGAAATGACATTTAAGCAGTACCTGTTTGCTGCGAAGTTTTAAGGGAAGTCGTAAACCACTGAACTAGTGACAATCACTGGCTAAGCACATAGAACCAGTCTGTTGAATTGGTAAGCCAGCTTTTGACAGCAGTATCTTCTTCTGAAGGTATAAACTATTTTCTTCATTTCAGTTTATTAAACTAGTTCAGTTCAATGACTTCATGGAAGTTTTAAAAAAAACAGGAAAGCTTTTTTGCATCTTTTAATCTATGAATAAAAACAACAACATGTAAAAGGATGAGATCTACATTCTAAAATCTTGAAGGACATGGTGACCAGAATCAGTGCAGTTCACTAACTACAGATATTCCTTTCTTTGTTTCATATTTCACTTTTAAACACAAAATACGTTTTGATAAATTTACTTTTTTCTTATGTATCCAGAACACTTAACATAACCTCATTTAACTAATAAAAGCTACTTTTAAATGTTTTTGTGCATTTTAATTGAATTCCAATTTCCATCCAAATATAGCTTGACACAAATCACAAGTAAAGAAAAATCCTCTATTAAATAAGGAGTCATTCACCATTTTCTAACATAATAAAATAGTAAAACTTCAGAATTTCACTAAGTGTGTGTTAATCTATATAACCACGTAAATAAATGTGTATAAATGAGATGAAATTCAATAGTACAAAGTTTAAGGTCATGCACTTAGGGTGCACGACCTTACACTTTCTACAACAGCTTCTAATGCAAGCTGGGGTATCCTCAGTTACACAGAGCTCTGCTTTCTCCTGTAAGCTTCAAAGCTTGTCTCTCGCAAACAGAAGTTGGTCCAATAAAAGATATTACCTCACCCACCTTGTCTCTAATATCTGGAACCAACATAGCTAGAATACTACATATACTAGGATATATAAGGCAAGGCATTTTCCATAGATTTAAGATAGATTCATCTGGACTACTGTGTAAAATTCCGGTCATCCATGTTCCAGTTTGAATTTAACTTTCTTGAACAGGTGCAGAGAAGAACTACTACGATGATCAGGGGAATAGAGAGCTTATCTTATCAGAGGAGCTTAGCTTGTTTGATCTCTCAAAAAGGCTGAATGGGGATATGATTGCTCTCTACCAGCGACAGTGCAGAGCTCTTCAAGCTAAAGAACAATGCTGGAACAAGAACAAATGGGTATAAACTGCTTATGAACAAAACCAGACTGGAAATTAGAAAATGGTTTCTGACTATTACAGGAGTGAATGTTGAAGAACAGCCTCCCAGTAGGAGTTGTGGGGGTAAACAACATAATTAGTTTTAAGAAAAAGCTGGACACACTTATTAGTGGGACTGTACGATGGGGCTGCTTGTGGGGGCAGAGCTCAATAACCCTGGAGCTCACTTGCAGTTTATGTCTTATGTACCTAAAAGCTCATGCTTTCCGGGTTTCAACTAGCCACCTGCAGGTGCCAGGAAGGAATTCCCTCTCCCCTACCCCCACCTCAGTATATTCTTGGGATAGGTCTCCTTCCTCTAAAGCATCAAAGATGGCCACAGCTGGAGACAGGACACTGGACCAGGTGATTGTTGTCATGTGGCACCAAGCATTCACAGGTGCTTGGCTGACTGGTTCTTGCTCAAATTCAAAACCCTCAGGTTTTGCTCAGGGTCTAACTGATTGCCATACACGGGGTCAGAAAGAAACTTCCCCCCAGGTCAGATTGGCAGTGACCTTGGGGGGTTAACTGTCTTCTTCTACAGTGCGCGGTTGCCAGGATTGTCTGGGTACAGTTCACTTAATCAATTCCCTGCCATTGCAAGAAGCTCAGGTATTGGGGCACCTCAGATCCTTCTATTCTCTCCCTGTGGCCCACAATAGTTTAGCCTCCAATGGACTGTAACACTTTGGTCTAATTTCAGTTGTTGGGTTTAGTGTATGGGTATTGGGTAGTACTGGTAGCCTGTGATATATAGGTGGTCAGAGTAGATGGTCTGGTGCTCCCTTCTGGCCTTAAACTCTATGAATGTAGGATAATAACTTAAAAGTACAACTGCGAAACAAGATTAAAATTCGGTGATTTAAATCGAGTTTCCTTCTTGTTGATTTAAGTCACTTTGATTTAAAAATCAATCCAACCTGGTGATGATGGAATTTACAACCAAAAGGATGAGATAAAAATTATACTGAATCATCTTTGTTACAAATAGGCAAAAGGATAAAAAGCCTTGTATTAAACCAGGGTCAGTACTAGACTGTTCTATTTCTTATGTTAGTACAACTAACTCTCCCAATGAAAGATTAAAAAAAAAAATGAATGGACTAAACACAATTCTGAGGTAAATATTGAGAAGAAACATGGAGTTAATGGACTTTAAAAATTATGTTTACCAATTTTCTAGGATAAAATAATTGAAAATCACGAAAAAAAATTAAAATAAATTAAAACAAAGATTAGAGTACTGAATATATAACTTTTTTAAAAAAAATGTTAATATTAAATTGCCAGATATAATCCAGTGGATAACAATGAAAAGTGAAAAAGGACTGGCACTGGGACTCCTCGCTAGTCTTGAGGGAAATTTATTTGGAGAGGTTTTGAATTTGAGCGCAACTACAGCTTTACAAACTGATAAAGCATATAGGTTGGTTACTAAGAAACCTAAGAGTTCAGAGCCATTCCTGAAGGTTGTACTGCAGTTAGGAAATATACGTAATACAATGAAAGTCTGTTCCTTTGTCTTAGAGATTAAAGTAGCTGTGGTGAAACTAAATGATTTAAAATTTTTGATTTCTTATTTTATTTGCCTAATTCTAGTAGATATTATAGTACTCTTCATAGTTGTGTTTGTCAAATTAGATAGTAAAGGATGGGAATGACCATGGAGAAAAAACACAATGCTATAGACTATAGTAAAATTTAGAAAAGATAGCCATGTTTCTTCTAAATTACCATACTAGCTAAACTTTCAAACATCTAATTGTTTTTTTCCCCTAATAAAAATTAGCACCGTGTTCCCACAGGATTAGAAAAATCTAACAACAGAAAAAGTTACACAACCCTCCAAACTGAGGGATGGATGACTGAATTTTGTAGCAGTTACTGGTACATATTTTTCATTTAGTCAAAGATAACCACAGCAATGGATTCCCACTCTGGAAAACTAGCAAATTTGAAGGGTAAGTCTAAAATAAAGTATAATAGGAAACTGCACTAGACAATAACAGAAAAACAAAACTTGAAATCTAGGAAAAGCTACTACAGAGGGCTAAAAATACTAACTGTAGAAAGGAGGACAAAAGACACTACTTATAAAATGCAAAATAATGGTTAATACCTTAAAAATCACAGAGAAGACGGTTACTCACCTTTGTAACTGTTGTTCTTCAAGATGTGTTGCTCATATCGATTCCAGTTAGGTATGCGCGCGCCACGTGCACGTTCGCCGGAAGATTTTTACCCTAGCAACACTCGGTGGGTCAGCTGGGTGCCCCCTGGAATGGTGCTGCCATGGCACCGGATATATACCCCTGCCGACCCAACCGCCCCTCAATTCCTTCTTGCCGGCTACTCCAATAGTGGGGAAGGAGGGCGGGTTTGGAATGGATATGAGAACACATCTCGAAGAACAACAGTTACAAAGGTGAGTAACCGTCTTTTCTTCTTCGAGTTCTTGCTCATATCCATTCCAGTTAGGCGATTCCCAAGCCTTACCTAGGCGGTGGGGTCGGAGTGAGATGTGGCAGAATGCAAAACTGCTGAGCCAAAGGCTGATTCATCTCTGGACTGTTGAACCAGAGCATACTGTGAAGCAAAGGTGTGGACCGAAGACCAGGGAGCTGCGCGACATATCTCCTGGATAGGTACACGAGCCAGGAAGGCGGAAGATAAAGCCTGAGCTCTGGTAGAATGCGCGGTGACGTAGCTTGGGGAAATATGAGCCAAATCATAACAAGTGCGGATGCACATCGTCACCCAAGATGAGATCCTCTGAAAGGAAACAGGTAGGCCTTTCATTCGGTCTGCTACCGCGACAAAGAGTTGGAGCGTTTTACAAAAGGGTTTTCTCCACCCAACATAAAATGCGAGCGCTCTGCAGATGTCCAGGGAGTGCAGTTGTTGTCCCCATCACGTTGAGTGTGGTTAACATGAAAGGCCGAAACCACCTTAGGGAGGAATGCCAGATGTGGTCGCAACTGCACCTTGTCTTTGTGGAACACAGTGTACGGCGGATCCACCGTAAGAGCCCTAAGCTCAGAGACTCGTCTGGCCGATGAAATAGCTACGAGGAAAGCTGTCTTCCAAGACAGGTAGAGTAGTGAGCAGGTTGCTAATGGCTCGAATGGGGGAGACATAAGTCTGGTTAAAACCAGTTTCAGGTCTCAGGTCGGGGTTGGGCAGCGTACTTGAGGATATAAGTGCTCCAAGCCCTTGAGGAACCTCGAAACCATAGGGTGTGAGAACACGGAACGGCCACCTTCCCCTGGGTGGAAGGTAGAGATGGCTGCCAAGTGTACCCTCAGTGATGATACTGCTAGGCCCTGCTGTTTGACAGACATGGAGGTAGGCCAAAAAGAAGGGGATCGAGACTCAGTGGGAGTAAAGATTAAGCGTTTCGCACCAGCAGAGAAACGCTCCACTTGGCCAATATGATTGACCGGGTGGAAGGCTCTGCCCTACCCAGGAGAACTTGTCATACTGATTCAGAGCAACGCAACTCTGACTATTAGCAGCCACAGCAACCACAGCCGTCAGGTGAGAGATGCCAGGTCCGGCTATAGAAGCCGCCAGTCCCAATTATGAGTCTGGAGTGGCAAGGTAATGGTTGACTATCGACAGTCTCAAGCAACGTGGTGTACCAGTGCTGCGTGGCCATGCTGGAGCGATCATGAATTGAATAGATAATGTGCGCTCTGTCCCGTGCAGAGAGTTCAGCGACCTTGTGTACGCAGTGGGAATGGTAGGGAAGGTTAGAATAAGGAAGCTGGCTCTTCCATAGCGTACAGGAAAGCATCTGAGATCGATCGCGGGAGAAGACCTTGGAAGGAGCAGAACATCTGGCATTTCCTGTTGCAATTGCGGTACTTTGTTATTACGGGAAGGGAACAGGTCCTATGTTGGAAATACTCCACTTCTGGGAATATACAGATTATGAATAAACGCGGACCGGGCCGGACGACCACACGTTGACACAGGAAAGACCTGCTGAAGTCGATTCCGCCTCAGAGGTGTCCTTCAAACCCTGGGAGAAAGGGACGCGTACTCTAGATCTATCGATGGCAGCTATAACAAAGTCCCAGATATTGTGAGGTCCTCCCGCTGACAAAGGGGGAGGACACGTGTCCCTTCCCTGTTTCTTATATGTAGATACATGGCCGTTGATGTTGTCTGTTAAACATGAGACACAACGACCTCGCAACTGTTGCTGTTAACGGCTGGCAGCCCATGGCGGACTGCTGTAGTTTCCGGACATTTAGTTGTGTAAGCCAAGCTCTGAGATGACCAAAGGCTTCAGGCTTGAGTAACGAAGGTGACCGAGTGAGCACCAACCGCAGCTGAAGATGACGCCTAAGCGTTCCGTCATCAGGGCACCGAGGGTGTGGGCCAGATGGAACGGCAATCCCTGCACACACACCAGGCAGGGAGGTTGACCATCATTCAGGGAGCTAGGTTGCCGGGGAATGTGCGGTACTATGCATCGTGTATCTATTGGGTCCGTTAGCTCAGGCAGTTTATGGCTATGACCGGTTGAGCCAAAACTTGCGGGGAGAGGATTGGAGGGGAGCCTGGCATGTTTGGTTACAAACGTGCAGGCAGCCATGTGACCCAGGAGACCGAGACAGGTGCGAGCCGAGGTCGTCGGGAAAATCATTCTCCTCGGATGACTGCTGCCATTGCCTGAAACCATAGCTGTGGTAAGCAGGATCTGGCTAGATTGGAGTCCAAGATAGCTCCTAGGAAGTCTAACCTCTGCGTGGGAACCAGAGTGGATTTTTCTATATTGATCATCAGGCCTAAGCGTGTGAATAGGTCCTTGACGATGCCCACATACTGAGTGACTTGTGTCTCAGAGGCCCCTTGAATGAGCCAATCGTCCAGATATGGAAAAATGTGTATCCGAAGTCAGCGGAGGTAGGCGGCGACTACAGCCATACACTTTGTAAACACCCTTGGGGCTATAGAAAGGCTAAATAGCAGGACCATAAACTGGAAGTGCTGATGGTTGGCTACAAAGCGGAGGTATCTCCTGTGTGGAGGAAAGATGGCGATGTGAAAGTATGCGTCCTTCATATCGAGGGCAACATACCAGTCTCCAGGATCCAAGGATAGGGATTAGGAAATAATGGGAATAAACCCTCTTGCCCCTTTCGTCCATCGGTATCTCCTCTATAGCTCCCATGGCGAGGAGCATCTGCACCTCTTGTAAGAGGAACTGCTCATGAGAGGGGTCCCTGAAGAGAGACAGCGTGGGAGGGAGGGGTTGAAATAAATTGCAGATGGCACCCATACTCCACTGTGCATAGGACCCAGCGATCTGAAGTTAACTAGGACCACGCCGGGAGGAAGAAGGAGAGACAGTTGGAGAAGGGAGGAGAGGGATCCTGGCCTGTAACTGGTACGCCGCCCTCAGGCGCATCTTCAAAAGTTCATCTTTGGTCCTGGTGGTGGTTTCGAGGGACCTTGATTTTGGCCCCCTTTGGGTCCTGCTGGTCATCTGCGACCACCTCAGCCGCGCTCCCTGCCAAAGTCCTGTCTTTGTCTAGGCACAGAGTATAGGCGGTGAGGCTGGGGACGGAAAGGCCTGCGTTGGGTCACCGGCGTAGGCATGCCGAGAGAGCACATTATGACCCCGTTGTACTTCAGGCTTTGCAGCCTGGGGTCAGTCTTTTCCGAGAAGAGGCTTTTACCATCAAATGGCAAGTGCTGAATGGTATACTGAAGCTCTGGTGGGAAGTTTGAAACCTGAAGCCATGAGATGAACCTCATGGCAACACCCGAGGCCAGAGTCCTGGCTGCTGAGTCTGCTGCATCCAACAAGGCCTGGAGGGAAGTTCTGGCCACCTCTTTCCCTTCCTCCAAGAGGGCAGAGAACTCTTGGCGAGAGTCTTGAGGGAGAAGCTCCGTAAACTTACCCACCGCCGCCCAGGTGTTATAATTATAGCGGCTAAGCAAGGCTTGTTGATTTGCCACCCGGAGCTGTAGGGCACCTGCTGAGTAAACCTTGCGGCCAAGTAGGTCCATTTGCCTAGCCTCCTTCGATTTCGGGGCTAGTGCCTGCTGGCCATGGCGTTCCCATTCATTAACGGACTGGACGACTAGTGAGCAGGGAGAAGGATGGACATACAATTACTTGGTGCCCTTTAGGGGGCACCATGTACTTACGCTCGACTCCCCTGGCTGCAGGAGGGATAAAGGCTGGAAACTGCCATATAGTATTGGCATTGGCCTGGATGGTTCGAATAAATGGTAGGGCCACTCTGGTGGGGGCATCCGCTGACAGAATGTCCACTACCTGGTCCGCTACCTCCAGGACCTCCTCCACCTGGAGGTTCATATTGAGTGCTACCCTCCTCAGGAGGTCCTGATGGGCTCTCAGGTCGATTGGAGGAGGGCTCGAGGAGGATGTTCCTGCCACCGCCTCATCTGGAGAAGAGGAAGAGGAGATGCTGGCGACGAGCGGGTCCTGTGTGGTCTCCTGCTCTTGGGCGACCTCCTGCTCCAGTGGAATCTGGGAGTCCGGTGGGTGAACTAGGGCTTCCTCCACAGCAGTTGGAGGGGGACGGCTAACCGTCGCCTCTGGCACTCGGTGCTCTGATGGGACAGAGCGGAACTACTGATACGCCTTGGGCCTGGTGGTACGCCCAAGGTGTCCAGAAAGACCACCGATAGGGTCCTTGGTCCTGGGCCTGGGTCTCTTGGAAGACTCTGGTGGGCACATCAGAATCGCGGTCCTGAGCATAAGAGCTGTCCGCGTGGGATGACACTGATGCGTGTCTGGATGGCCATGGAGGTGCTGAAAGGCCCTGGGCAGAGTCTCTGTCTCTAGCGGACCTTGCTCTACTCAGCACCAGGGACTGGTACCGGGAGGCATACCAGTACCGGAAATGAGATGGGGACCTGTGACCGGAGCGGTGCCGGGAGGTCGACCGAGATATCGAGGCTCGACGTCAGGAGTGGCTACGGGAGTCACGGTGCCTGGAGCAGTGCCAGGAGCTGGAACGGTGCCGAGAGTAGTGGGCCGGCGAATGGGATACTGAACGGTGCCACGAATGCGACCGGTACCAAGGAGGAGAATGGTACCGGGACTGCGAGCAGCGTCAGGAGCGGGAGCGCCGACGGGACCTGGAACGTCTGCGGGACCGTGATCGTGAACGGTGCCACTCTGCTCTGCTGACAGAGGATGGTCTTATCAAGGCAGGCTTGCCAATAGACTGTATTACCCGCACGGCAGTGCCAGGGGTTGAGGCAGCATCTGACTCTGTCATGGCAATCAGATCCCTTGCCGTTGAGAATGTCTCTGGCGTGGATGGAATAGTAAGCTCAACCACGGCTCTCGCCGGGGAGCTGACAGGCACTGGACTTGACGACCCTTGTGGGACTGGAATCGACGGTGCCGACATCGTCGGTGCCGCGGCAGGTGTCGGTGCCGGGCGATCTGACTTAGACAAGCTCTCTGGCTGCAGTGCAGGTGACACGGACGCAGCAGGAGTCTTAGGCTTTCTTGACCTCGGGGAGAGGGAGCAGTGCCGAGTCAATTTCAGTGCTGGCGACGACCGGAGCCGAGAGGCCTTGGCAGTACCGGCGCGGTCCGGTGCCGAGGAGGCGCTTCTGCCCGCCAATGGACCAGTGCTCAGTGCCGAAGGTGGAGGGGTAAGAGCCGCCTCCATGAGGAGCTGCTTTAGCCAAAAACCTCGCTCCTTTTTTGTTCTCAGCTTAAAAGCCTTGCAAATGCAATACTTATCCGTCAGGTGAGATTTCCCGAGGCACTTAAGGCAGGAGTCGTGTGAATCTCCTGTTGGCATCGGCTTATGACAGGCCGAGCATGGTTTGAAACCCAGTGAACCGGGAATTGGCCCCGGCACCGGGTGCAGGGAAGGGGCTAATCCCCAAACCCCTCTTAATTAAACACTAACCATTAACAATAAAAATTAACTATAACTATATAACTTTGAAGAATATACACAACAAAATAACTAGAGAACTACGAGTAGCTAGGGAGGTGGAGGTCAGTAAAACCGCACTCCACTGTTCCAACGACCAACACGGGCGGTAAGAAGGAACTGAGGGGCGGTTGGGTTGGCAGGGGTATATATCCGGCCCCATGGCAGCACCATTCCAGGGGGCGCCCAGCCGACCCACCAAGTGTTGCTAGGGTAAAAGTCTTCCGACGAATGTGCACGTGGCGCACGCACACCTAACTGGAATGGATATGAGCAAGCATTCGAAGAAGAATAAGGGCAACTGAAAAACAAGTGGGTGTGCTCAGTCTCTTTCAGTCACAATGCAGATAACATGAAATCAGAATCTTGTCCCTCCTCCACACCCCTCTGAACTCTGCAGTTTCACGGGTGTAAAATATTTATTAGTCTATCCTATCTCTCCTATCTCTAGTCACTTAACCCAGGCTCTACATCTGTATGTATCTGTGTGGTTGTGGAACAGAAAAAAAAACAAAAAACAGGTAAGAATTTTTTTTTTCCTGCGGCATAGCTTCCATTATTATAGGAAAATAGGTCTGACCAGAAGTATCCTAAAGGTAGGGAGGGTAATGTAGTTGTTGAGCTGAGATGGGGATGAGGACCGGGGGAAAAGGGACAGATGAACTAGTGATTCAGTACTATGTCCCTTTCTTTTAAGTTCTCGCTGTCCAAATACTGCATCAGTCAATACAGTGAAATCCACCTGGCAATGCTTAGTGCTTGGGCATATTTTTTCCAAGTAACATGCTAACACAACACAGCCACTGAGGATTTCTCAGGCTTGGTCTACACTACGGGGTTAGGTCGAATTTAGCCGCATCACGACGATTTTAAAATGACCGCTTCCACACAACCAACCCTGTTCCATCGACCTAAAGGGCTCTTAAAATCGACTTCTGTACTCCTCACCGGCAAAGGGAGTAGCGCTAAAATCGACCTTGCTGGGTTGAATTTGGGGTAATGCAGACACAAATCAACAGTACTGGCCTCCAGAAGCTATCCCAGAATGCTTCATTGAGACAGCTCTGGACAGCATTTTGAACTCCGATGCACTAGCCAGGTACATAGGAAAAGCCCCGTGAACATTTTAATTTCATTTCCTGTTTGGTCAGCGTTGTGAGCTTAGCAGCACAGGTGGCCGTGCTGTCCCACAATCACAAACAAGCTCCAGCATGGATGAAAAGGGAGACGCTGGATCTGACTGCTGTATGGGGAGAAGAATCTGTGCAGGCAGAACTCTGATCCAAAAGAAGAAATGCAAATATATTTGCCAAAATCTCACAGGGCATGTTGGATAGAGGCTACAGCAGGGACACACAGCAGTGCAGCATGAAAAGGAGCTGAGGCAAGCCTACCAAAAGACAAAGAAGGCAAACAGTCACTCTGGGTGAGAGCCCCATACATGCCACTACTATGAACAGCTGCATGCCATTTTAGAGGGGGATCCCACCACTATCCCACCACTGTCTGTGGACACCTGCAAGGGGGGAGTCTCATGGAACACGGAGGAGGATTTTGTGGATGAGAATGCACAGCAGGCAAGCAGTGAATCCGTTCTCCCCAGCAGCCAGGACCTTTTCATCATCCTGGAGCCAATACCCTCCCAAGGCGGGATGCCCAACCCTGAAGCCGAAGAGGGCACCTATGGTGAGTGCACGTTTGTAACTACAATACATGGTTTAAAATCAATACTGTCCATGGTCACCTGGTTGAAATAGAGGAATTTTTATAAAGAAACAGTAAAAGGACCCCATTCACACTGAGCTGTTTGCACTTGGCTAAAAGGGATCATCCCAGAGAATAGCCACGCGGTGGAGGGAAGGGAAAAGGGATCATCCCAGCCACGCATTGGGGTGGGGGGTAGGTGTGTACTGCACATCTACCCGAATACCACAGCCCCTCCTTTTAAATGTGAAACCCAACCCACTGCTTGCTCTGCGAGGGGGGGGAGGGGCGCTGCAGTTTGAAAACATTCCCACACGTTATGAAGGTGTAAGAAGCCAACCCAATTTTACTCTCCCTTTTTATCTCCCCCCAGATGCAAATGTTTCTACGCTCCCCCATCATCTCTGTCTCTGCGGTTATCGCAGATTAGAAGACGAAAAAAATGCACTCGTGATTACATGTTTTCCGAGCTCATGCAGTCCTCCCGCACTGATGGGATACAGCTTAATGCATGGAGGCATTCGGTGGCAGAGGCCAGGGAAGAATTGAGTGAGCGCAAAGAGTGGAGGCAGGACGCAATGCTCAGGCTAATGAGGGTGCAAACGGACATGATGAAGCGTCTGTTGGGAGAGCAAACAGACATGCTGAAGCGTATGTTGGAACTGCAGGAAAGCCAACAAGAGCACAGATCCCCGCTGTATCCATTGTATAACTGCCCACCTTCCTCCCCATGTTTCATAGCCTCCTCACCCAGATGCCCAACAATGGGTGGCGGGGGGATGGACTCAGGGCACCCAGCCACTCCACTCCAGAGGATTGCCCAAGCAACAGAAGGCTGGCATTCAAGCAGTTTGATTTTTAGTGTGACTACAACAAACAATGTGGCCTTGTCCTTCCCTCCTCCCCTACCCCCTCCGTTATCTCATATATATATATATAAAAGAAAGAATGCATGGTTTCAAAACAATAGCTACTTTATTTTGAAGGAGGGGAGTGGTTGGCTTACAGGGAATTAAAATCAATGAAGAGGGCGGGTTTGCATCAAAGAAAAGCACACACAGCTGTCACACCAAAGCCCAGCCTGTCATGAAACTAGCTTTCAAAGCCTCTCTGATGTGAAGTGCACCTAGCTGTGCTCTTCTAATCACCCTGGTGTCTGGCTCCTCATAATCAGACACCAGGCGATTTGCTTCAACCTCCCACCCCACCATAAACGTCTCCTTCTTACCCTCACAGATATTATGGAGCACACGGCAAGCAGCAATAACAATGGGAATGTTGATTGCGCGGAGGTCTGACCTAGTCAGCAAACAGCACCAGCGAGCTTTTAAACATCCAAAGGCACATTCTACCACTATTCTGCACTTGCTCAGCCTATAGTTTAACTGCTCCTGACTACTGTCCAGGTTGCCTGTGTAAGGCTTCATGAGCCATGGGAGCAAGGGGTAGGCTGGGTCCCCAAGGATAACTATTGGCATTTCAACATCTCCAATGGTAATTTTGAGGTCTGGGAAGTAAGTCCCTTCTTGCAGCTGCTCGAACAGCCCGGAGTTCCTAAATATGCGAGCATTATGCACCTTCGACGGCCATCCCACATTTATGTTGGTGAAACATCTCTTGTGGTCCACCAGTGCTTGCAGCACAATTGAGAAGTACCCCTAGCGGTTTATGTACTGGTTAGCAAGGTGATCTGGTGCCAAGATGAGGGTATGTGTTCCGCCTATTGCCCCACCACAGTTCGGGAACCCCATTGCAGCAAAGCCATCCACTATGACCTGCACATTTCCCAGACTCACTACCCTTGATAACAGAACATCAATGATTGCATTGGCTACTTGGATCACAGCAGCCTCCACCGTAGACTTGCCCACTCCAAATTGATTCCCAGCTGACTGGTAGCAGTCAGGCATTGCAAGCTTCCACAGGGCTATCGCCACTCGCTTCTCAACTGTCAGGGCGAGGGATAGCTCCGTGGTTTGAGCACTGGCCTGCTAAACCCAGGGTTGTGAGCTCAATCCTTGAGGGGTCCTGCTAGAGAAGGCAGAGGGCTGGACTCTATGACCTTTCGAGGTCCCTTCCAGTTCTAGGAGATTGGTATATCTCCAATTATTATTATTATTATTATAGGGCAGCTCTCACCTTGCTACTCCTGCGCTTCAGAGTAGGGGAAAAGTAACTCCCATGGTTCCAGGAAAGTGGCTTTACGCATGCGAAAGTTTCACAGCCACTGTGAATCATCCCATACCTGCAATACTGTGCAGTCCCACTAGTCTGTTCTTTCACAGAATTGGTGTTCCACTGTATCAACCAGCCCCACTGCCGCCATGATGTCCCAATTGCCACAGCCCATGCTTTCAGGAATTTCTGTGTCCACGTCCTCATCAAAATCCTCCTCATGCTGGCATCTCTTAGCCCAGTTCTGCATATACTCCATGATAATGCACGAGGTGTTTACAATGCTCACAACAGCAGTGGTGACCGTGAGCTGAGTGGGCTCCATGCTTGCCGAGGTATGGCATCTGCAGGAGAGCAAGTTGCAGCAGAAGCGGTGGATGACGACCGTTAGCACCGGACACATTTCAGACAACATGGAGTAATCTGCTATTGACATTGAGCTCATTTACAAGAGCAGGAGAGCAGAGTTGCAGCGGAAATGGCAGATGAGAACGGTTAACAGTCCTACTGCACTGTCTGCTGACAGCAGCACCCAGGACACAACAGCAGCAGTGACAGTGAGCTGAGCTGAGCGGGCTCCAAGCTTACCGTGGTATGGCGTCTGCATGGAAAAAAGACACGAAACGATTGATGTTGCTTTCACGGAGGGAGGGGCAACTGACGACATGTATCCAAAACTACCTGTGACAATGTTTTTGCCCCATCAGACATTGGGAGGTTAACCCAGAATTCCCATGGGCAGCGGAGACTGTAGGAACTGTGGAATAACACAGTGCACCACTCCGTAAATGGATGCTAGCCACAGTAGTGAGGACGCACTCCACCGACTTAATGCGCTTAGTGTCGCCATACGCAATCAACTGTATAAAATCGATTTCTAAAAATTGGCTTCTATAAAATCGACCTAATTTCATAGTGAAACATATCCTCAACAACTGCCCTAGTAAAGAGGACATGAGATTCCAGCGCTGAATAAGCATGCTGGATACAGAATCTAATCCATCTAGGGAGTATGAATCTAGACATTGTTTCTTCATTTGTGGAATACTCAAGTAAGCTGGGGACAAAGACCAGGGAGAGAAGTCTCTTGGATGTCATGAAGGTTTTTCGGGGGTGAAAAACAAACAAAAAAAAACCTCACAAGTAGGTAACCCACAAGTGAGGGCACCTTGTTCATCAACTCTGCAGACAAAAGGTGGTGAGCACCAAAACAGACTTTCCAGGAGAGAACAGAGATAAGGACAGGCCACACAAATACAAAAAGATGCAAACATACTTTTTTAGCATAACACAGATTCCAAGGATGAGCTAATTTCTTAATAGAAGACATTGATAAGATACAACTATAGAATCTATAGATGATACAGGAAACCAATCTATCTAATGCCAAGGGGACCTAAAACCTGATGCCTAGACCCAAAAAACCTAGCTGTTAAACCCTTATGAAAACCAGCCTGAAAGAAATCCAGGATGACTGCAGCTTGTTTGGTGTCCTGCTTCTGCTTGCCTTAGTGGCAGCCTGCAGTAGTGGGTACCCCCAGTCGTTGTGTGCATGCAGGGCCCACAATTGAAAGCTGGAGAATGAAGTTGCATTTTTCCTAGCTCCTTTTCCTACTTTTTCATCCTGAAGATCGAGGTAAGTCAAAAAGAACCCAAGAGAGTACCTCAGCCTAGAACACCTGCTTTCCATTGCTAACCAGGAAACAACTAGGAATTTGCCTGCATAGAACTCAGAAGGTTCAAAGACAGGAGTGAAATTTCCTGTACCCTGAATGGATACCATCTGCCTGATAAACAGAAGAAAGGGACATAATCCTCCTTCTAGAGCACAGACAGACAAACTACAGGAAATAATCAGGAAAAAAAGTCAACATGGGAAAATGTACTCCCTTTTCAGACTATTGCAATAATAGTGACTACCATATTTAAGGTGGAAACTGGTCTTATTCTCTAAAGCTTTAGGTTCTTTTTGTGCAAGTGCCTTTTTTAAAAAACAAACAAACAAACAAACAAAAGGGCCCACATACTAAGTGGCTACAAAATCTGGGTAGAAATATTTCAGAGTGCAGGGCAGAAGCCTTTTTTAATCATTAATTTTTGCCCACCATATTCCTAGCACAAACAATTGTTTAATGTAAACTGTTCATTCAGCAAGAGTTAACATATGGAAGTAGTCTTTTCTTTGGCAACATTAACGCCCCTATATTGCAAATACTTCAGCATGTGCTTAACTATTAGCTGTTTCTTTACTGTGATGGGAGGCAAAAGGGTGCATGTAGTTTTAATATAAACATTATCAGAGACAAAAAATTACTCCAATTCTATTCAATACAAAAGCACGCATCAATTAAATCATACTTTAGAGGTACTATTCCTAATTTTTCCAAGATGTTTTTATACTATCTCGCCAAAAATCTCTCCTATTAGAACATATTCTACTGAAGTTAAAAGGTGCATCCCCATTTTTTCCCAAAAATGTTCCCTTTATAATTTTCAGATCTTGGGAAGTCTGTAAAAACTCTCTACTAAGACATTTAAACTCGAGTCATCATTCCACACAAGAAAAAATAAAAAAAAGACAACCAACCTTGTTAAAACAACAGAAAAACAGAATTACTTTTTATTATGTTTGTCTGCTAACTAAAAGAGAGGGTGCAAATAATGGAAGATGCAAAATTTACTTCCAAAATAAAATTTAGCAAAAATTAATAAACTCTGTATTGCAAATAGTATGTATGATTATTAAATGAATAAACCTCTTTGGACTAATTGAGCTTCATACTTCCGCCTTGTCCGAGAATCTGCCCTCAGCAGATAAACACACAAACCTTCTTGTGCAGCACCCACTGACGTCAGCGGTGGCTAAGGAACAGCATTTGGTGCAAGAGTGGTAAAGCTGAAACTGTATTTACAATTGAAAAAGAATGACAGTATGCAGGCTTGACCATAGCTTCAGGGTAAGAGTTACAAAATTACAAACAAAAACTACAAAAGCTCCTTTCTAAAAGGTTCATTACATTTTCAAAGAATGTTGTTCTGCCTATATAGCTTGCAGTGATTGCTCCACCATGAGTAATGTAATAGACTTTTTTGTAATAGAATTATTTTTCTAAAGGAAAAGCCATCAGTTTTGGAATGTGAACTTTCAGCTTCTATCACTCCTGTTTAATATGTAAAGAAAAATGCAAATCCAGCAACAACTTCATTGAGTAACTATTTACAGGCACGGAGCCCTGTTTTCCCACTGCAGGAAACAAGAAACAAAAGAGCTCACAAAACAACCTGCAGCTGTAGAAATCATAATTCTGTTCCTGTCACTATTTTCTAGACAGTAAAATATTCAAAATGCCAAGTATTTCATGAAAATGGTATTATGGTACTAATTTAGGTAATATAGCACAAAATTTATTTTCAAAAACTTCAATCACGATAAAATATTTGAACTATTTGATGTTGCTACACCATTACACAGGTTGTTAACTTACTGGAACGTTTGTCAAATACATCAAGTACTAAAAGAAATTTGTAATGTAAATTAAAATTAACATTTTTAAAGTTACATAGTGTCAAGCTAGTGAGGATGCACATATGCAAGAGACACAGACAGACACATAGTTTTGTAGGTGGAACTGGTAACAAAGCCCGAGATTAAGATTACCTAACACTTTTCATTATAAAGACCCTGTACTCAATTGCTTATAACTTTGTCAGACTTTAAAGCATTTAAAATGAAACTTTTCAGGCTGGGTTTTTACTGCAGATCTGTAGCTCAGGTAAATTTAGGTGGATTTTCATGAAGGTGGCAAAAGAATCATCCCTGACAGCAAGGTGATGCCTCTGCTCTCACCAAATTTCAAGGACCTGCACCAAAGCTTAGAGCAGGCCTGCACAACTCGTAAAGCAGCGAGGGCCACATTACTCCAAAGAAAACAGCTCAGGCCGAAACCCTCCAAGCCCGTGGAAACACGCCCCCTCCTGCCCCCAGGACCTCTCGGCTCGCAGAAACACACCTCCCCAGCACTGCCCAGACCTGAAGAAACAAACCCTCCTTCCCCAGCACCGCCCCACCAAAACAGCTGTGGGCCAAAAAGGAAGGTTGGAGGTGGGGATGTGATACTTGATTTTAAATCAACCAGGGGCTCCCAGCTGAAGAGGTGGCTGGGAGCCCTCAGGGGCAAATTAAAGGCCCGGGGCTCTGGCGGCTGGGGGAACCCGGAACTCTGCGGGGCTGGGGCAGGGATTTAAAGGGCCCAGAGCTCCTGCCGCTGAGGGGAGCCCGAGCCCTTTAAATCTCAGCCCCAGTACAACCGCTGGAGCCGCCGCCGGAATTCAAAGGGCTCTGGGCTGCCTGCAGCCATGGGGAGCCCTGAGCCCTTTAAATCTCAGCCGCGCCGGGAATCTCTGCAGGCAGCCCAGAGCCATTTGAACCCCAGCCACGGCCAGCTGGAATTGAAAGGGCTCTGGGCTCCCCACCGCTGCGGGCAGCCCAGATCCCTATGAATTCCAGCCACGGCTGAGATTTAAAGGGCTCTGGGCTCCCCGCCGCTGGAGGCAGCTCAGAGCCTTTTGAAACCCAGCCGCAGCTGGGGTTTAAAGGGCTCAGGGCTCCCCGCCACTGCCAGCAGCCCAGAGCCCTATGAATCCCGGCCACAGCTGAGATTTAAAGAGCTCTGGGCTCCCCGCAGCTGTGGGCAGCTCAGAGCCTTTTGAGTCCCGTCCGCGGCTGGGATTTAAAGAGCTCTGGGCTCCCCACCGCTGCAGGCAGCTCAGAGCCTTTTGAGTCCCAGCCACGGCTGGGATTTAAAGGGCTCTGTTCTGCCCGCAGTGGCGGGGAGCCCAGAGTTCTTGAAATCTCAGCCATGGCTGGGATTCATAGGGCTCTGGGCTGCCCGCACAGTGGGCCGCACAGTGAGCCTCCGCGGGCTGGCCGTATCTTGTGCAGGCCTGGCTTAGAGGCACTGGAGTGTTTCAATGAAATTGTTGTAAGAAATTTTAATGTGGAGAAAAACAGCGTTTTCCCCTTATCTCATTCTCAAACAGCTGAACGATTTTAGTTGAGACTTGGGGAAAACCCAAATTTACCTGGGGGAAAAAAAGCATAGTTTGCACATGCTCAGCAGAGGTTCGTTAGAGGCTGGCAGCTTCTCAAAAACTCCATATGTACCAGATATTCTCTAGCCCAGGGCTACAGGAGCTGAGCCAAAAAAATTTTCTGAAGCTGTTCTTCCAAGGATCCAGGGGCAGCCTGCTGGCACCCAAGCAGTACGAAGGAGGAGGAGTTGGAGGAAGCAGCTAGAATGACAGACATGGGCTGCAGAATTAGTTTGGCAAAAGTTATAACAATGGTAACAGAAAATATTTCTTCTGAGGTGAAAACTTGAGCTTGATAGTATTTTTACCCTTAGTCCTGGCCTATGATTCACTTCCCTAGCACCATGTGTCTGTATTTATTATGATTCCAAGATACTCCAGAAAATATATTGTGACATTGCAGTCTATATGATTTTATACAAATATGCTAATAAGTGAACATAATGCAACTGGAACATGCTTCATGCAATAGGTCTCTTGTAAAGTATCATTACAAAGTTTATAATCTACTGTGTGTGACCATCCTATTTGTATAAATGCACCACTCTTGTATCTGAAACTAAAAATATGAAATATAACTCTGAGGGCCTATTGTAATTATGCAAATATAACTCTGAGGGCCATTAATGGTGATTTGGAATCTTGTTGACTCCCATTAACAAGGACAATTGTCTGCAGATGGCTGTGTTTTACCTGTAAGTCCTCCTGTATACGTGTATGCTGGCAAGTGGGCAATGAAGTCTTGCAGTGACATATGATCATGTCACCTGAACTGGAATCCATCTTTAACCTGGTGCCTTTCCATTGAGAAGGAGGGAATGGGAACCCAGAGAGGGACAAAGGATTCTCGCTTTATGCAAAAGATACATAAAGGGGTGGAACAGAACAAAGCGGGAGGAGCCATCATGAAGAATCCCCTAGCTACAATCTGAGCTGGAACAAGAACTGTACCAGGGGAAGGAATTGTGCCCAGCTCTGGAAGGTGTCCAGTCTGATGAAAAAAACTTACTGAAGCATCTCTGAGGGTGAGATTATTTGTGTTCAGTTTGATTAGACATAGATTTACACATTTTATTTTATTTTGCTTGATGACTGACTTTATTCTGTCTGTTACTACTTGAAACCACTTAAATCCTACTTTCTGTATTTAATAAAATCACTTTTTACTTATTAATTAACTCAGAGCATGTATTAATACCTGGGGGTGCAAACAACTGCGCATCTCTCTCTCTCAGTGTTATAGAGAGCGAAAATTTATGAGTTTACCCTGTATAAGCTTTATACAGGGTAAAATGGATTTATTTGGGTTTAGACTCCATTGGGAGTTGGGCATCTGAGTGTTAAAGACAGGAACACTTCTGTTAGCTACTTTCAGGTAAACCTGCAGCTTTGGGAAAAGTAATTCAGTCCCTGGGTCTTTGCTGGAGCAGACGGGAGAGTCTGGCTCAGCAAGACAGGGTGCTGGGGTCCCAAGCTGGCAGGGATAGAAGTAATCTTGGCACATCGAGTGGCAGCTCCCAAGGGGGTTTCTGTGATCCAACCCATCACACATATCACTTGCGTTTGTTTCAGCTTTCTCATTGTACAAGGCCTGATCAGAAAAATTGTCCAGAAAGAGAGAAACATCAGTTTCCTTCTTCCTGTAAGCTAACTTTCTTCCTTTAAACCATGATCCTCAAAAAGACATGGGGACACTTGCCAGATCAAAGCTCCATGATCAAAATTGGGGGGGAAAGGCTGCCATCCATATGCAAAATGGAAGAAATATCTGTGGGATAGTAAAATGCAAATGTGAGAATAAACCTCCATTAGGAATGTATTTAGATTTTTCAGATGGAGTCCTCTGTTTAATCCTTATTCTAAGGCTAGAAACAGGATGGACAGCAGGTTGTATTGCTCTCATCTGAAGTAAATGGAGTCAATTTCATTTATGCAGTGGCATTTCCTGGCTTGAGAGTGAGAGACTGGGACAAAGCTGTTCTTGTGATTCTTGCACAGCTCTATAATGCACCTCCTCTGAACAATGTTCAGTTACCTCATTTTGTCTCTCTCACCAACAGAAGTTGGTCCAGCAAAAGATATTACTTCACCCACCTTGTTTCTCTAATATCATAGGACCAACACAGCTACAACAATACTGCATAGGATCTAGCATTGTGAGTCAACTTTTCCAGGGACTCTGAATTGCCTCAATTTTCCATAAAGTTTCCTTTTATAAATATGTCCTTGTATATAGAGCCCTGCAAATGTGTGGATATCCGCAGATACCGACATCCACATATGCAGCTAGTCGTGGATCATTTTTGTGGCTTGGATGCAGATACAAATTTTGTATCCACACAAGGCTCTACTTGTATACACTACAAATACTTTGTCAGTATAAAGAACAGGAGTACTTGTGGCACCTTAGAGACTAACAAATTTATTTGAGCATAAGCTTTTGTGGGCTACAGCCCACTTCATCGGATGCATGCAGTGGAAAATACAGTAGGAAGATATATTTCAGAGTAGCAGCCATGTTAGTCTGTATCCACAAAAAGAACAGGAGTACTTGTGGAAATTTGTTAGTCTCTAAGGTGCCCAAGTACTCCTGTTCTTTTTAGGAAGACATATACACACACACACACACACACACAGAACACAAAACAATGGGTGTTATCATACACACTATAAGGACAGTGATCAGTTAAGGTGAGCTATTATCAGCATGAGAGAAAAAGAACCGTTTGTAGTGGTAATGAAAATGGCCCATTTCCAGCAATTGACAAGGAGATGTGAGGAACTGTAGGGTGGGGAGGGAATAAGCATGGGGAAATAGTTTTACTTTATATAATGGCCCATCCACTGCCAGTCTTTATTCAAGCCTAATTTAATGGTGTAAAATTTGCAAATTAATTCCAATTCAGCAGTCTCTCGGAGTCTGTTTTTGAAGTTTTTTTGTTGTAATATTGTGACTTTTAGGTCTGTAATCGACTGCTACTCTGAAATTTGTCAGCATAATTATGTTTGCAGAATTCCCTAGTGCAAATGCAGCTTATAACAAAAGGAGTTTTTCCCGCCAGTAGAGTAATACCATCTGCCCAAATGATATTAGCTATGCTGACAAAAGCACTGTTTTACCATCTACACCAGGGGAAATTTGTTGGCATAGCTATGTCAGTGAAGGCATGTGTGATGTTGTGTATTTATTTATTTTTAAACACAAAACTGAGCAACATACCTATGCCAACAAAACTTTGTACTACAGACCTAGTCAAAGAGAACTGGGAACTCATTTGCCTAAGCATCTGTTTTCAAAGACCAAAGGTCCACAATTTTGCAAGAAATGGATTTGTATCCCACTCTCTTTTCTCAGGCCATGCATTTTTACTCTGACAAAGACCATATTTTTCATACTGTCCACCCATGTTAGCATTGCTTCTGAAAGCATGTGGAGGCATTTAGGATGTCAGATGACAAACCCAGACTCTTTCTTTTGCATCTGGCTTTTCTTAGCCTAGTGTTCTCTCTCTCTTTGTAGTGTGAAGGTCTGATAGCAATGTGGAAATATGCATCTTGGAAATCAAGAACTCTAAACCAATCTTGGATCGGTAGGGAGGAGATAAAAGAATTGTAGAATCACAGAACTGTAGTGCTGGAAGGAACCTTGAGAGGCATCCAGTCCCCACACATTAAGGCAAGACCAATTAATCTAAACCATATTTGACTGATATTTGTCTAATCTGTACTTAAAAACCTCCAACAACGGGAATTCCACAACCTTCCTTGGTGATCCAGACCCAGTTTTTTTAGCTTTTCCTCATAGGTCAAGTTCCCTAAACCTCTTATAATTTTTGTTGCTCTTCTCTGGAATCTCTCCAGTTAGTCCACATCTTACCTAAAATGTGGAGCCGAAAACTGAACACAGTATTCCAGATGAGGCCTCAAAAAGGCTGAGTAGAGAGGAACAATTATCACCCATATCTTAGATACGACACTCTTATTACTACACCCCAGAATTATATTAGCCTTTTAAACAATTGTATCACATTCTTGCTTATACTCAATTTGTTATCCACTATAACCTCCAAGAATCTTTTTTGCAGTACTACTGCCTGGCCTTTTATTCTCTAATTTTGTACTGTTGCATTTGATTTTTTTCCTTCCTCAGTTTCTTACTTTGCACTTCTCTTTACTGAATTTCTTCTGCTGCTTTCAGACCAATACTCCAATTCATCAGGGCCACTTTGAATTCTAGTCCTGTCCTCCAAAGTGTTTGCAACCCCTTCAAGCTTGGTGTCATGTGTAAATTTTATAAGCATGCTCTCTATCCCATTATTCAAGTTGTTAATGAAAATCTTGAATAGTAACGGACCCAAGAGAGACTCCTGTGGAATCGCAGTAGATATGCCCTCTCAGTTTGACAGCAAATCTTGATAACTACTGAGTACAGTCTTTAAAGCAGTTACGTACCCACCTTACAATAATTTCATTTAGATCACATTTCTCTAATTTATTTTTGAGATTGTCATGTGGATTCATCAAGATACATCATGTCTATGGCTTCCCCACATTCACTAGGCCAGTAGCCCTGTCCAAAAAGGGAATTAGGTTAGTATGGCATGATCTGTTCGGGACAAATGCAAGTTCACTATTGTATATCATCCCATTATAGTCTAGGGTGCTTATAAGTTGATTGTATAATAAATTTGTATCTTTCCAGGCAATCAGGTTAGGTTGACTGGTCTACAATTCCCCAGGTCCTCTTTGTTTCTGTTTTCAAAGGTAAGTGCTGTGCTTGCCCTTCTCCAGTTCTCTGGGACCTCACCTGTCCTCCATCAGATCTCAAAGAAAATTACTAAAGGTTCAAGATTGCTTTAGCTAGTTCATTAAATGCCCTGGGATAAATTTCATCAGGTCCTGCCTAACTGAATATATCTATCTAAATACTCTTCTACATGTTCTTTCCCTGTTCTGGCTTCTTCTCCTTCTCCCTTGTTGTTACTATTCACTGTGCTAAGTAGCTGGTCACAACTAACCTTTTTAGTGAAAACTGAAGCAAGATAGGTATTAAATACCTCAGCCTTTTTGGTGCTGTCCATTATCAGCTCTCCAATCCCCTCTTAGTAGTGGACTACAATTACCTCCATCCTTCTCTGGAGCCTCAGTAGGACTCCCTTTGGGGCTTGAAGTCCCCAGGGACAGACTTCTTGGAAGGAGATCTAGAGCTCCTGCTCCTATCAGCAGCCATGGGACTCTTGTACCACTGTCATGGTGTCAATACTGGATCTGTGACCAGGACCCAGATGTGGACAGAGTAGCAGTAGACTTCTACCTTGAGGATCTCAGTGACTGAGACCCAGAGGTAGACAGAGTAGCAGCAGCCTTACTCTCTGGTTTCTGTGATTGGGATCTGGAGGTAGATAGGGCACTATGGACAGGGGACTTCTCAGAATCCAGGTCAGAAGCTGGTCATAGCGCTTGTTCCATCATGGAGGAACTGGAATTTTATCTCCCAGATTTTTCAAGATTCGCTTTTGAATGAAGAGCAAATCTTATACTTCAATGGTATACAGGGGTTTCCGAAACACCACAGGCACAGAGAGTGTCCATTGCAAATTAGGATAACTTTCTAGGCACAGAAGACAACACTTAAAGACTGGGGATCCCGAGGAGGAGGAGGAGGAGGAGGAGGAAGTCTAAACTAAACTAAGTATACTAAATAAAGCCAAGAGGGCCTGCTAAATGCAGCATCTCAGGCTGAAGGAGGTTGAGAAGGAACTGAGGGCAGTTTGCCAACACAGACCTATATATCCTTGCTATGGGGTATGAGAACATGTAGGGCACATGCACAGGCTGAACAGACACTACAATACTACTGAAAATCTCTGATCAAAGGCACAGGGGGCACATGCACAGCTGAAATGGCGCACCCATAGGAAAACTACTCAAAGAAGAACTTCATCTTTTGTTGGGGGGCGTGTTGGCTGTTGGGGATAAGCTGCCTTTTTGTTTGTTTTGTTCTAGTTTGGGGACACTTCAAGCTTTGGATGGATGCCCTCTTCTCTCCCTCCCCCAAAAAAATCAATCGTAAGAATTTTTTAAATAACCACAACTTTTGAGTTAGGCTATCTCAAGCTGAAAGTCTGAACCAATAAACCACGTTACCAGCTGGCAGTACATATCCTTGTACAATGGATGATAATTGACTTTTTCATGAATTCCTTTTCATAGCAATAGAAGAAAAAAAATATAGGGAAAAAATGCACAGGAATCTCACCTACTAATTAAACCTCATACTTTCTAGCCTTTCATAGAAGAGAAAATCAAGTAAGAATTTCTCTCCCTTCCACTGCACAGGAAACACCACCAGCCTATCCTCTCCTTTTTTCTGCAGTCCCTCTCTTTCTACTCAGGTATCCCCAAATTGGACTAATGGGATATTCTTCTACTCTTTGACCTAATGTGGTACCTATGCAGCTTTCTTTTACAACCCACCATCAACTGTCGAGAAACAGTATCGTCTCTACTTTGCACTAAGTCAACAATTCTTCAATCAAATGCCTCCTGATAATGACAGCAAGTAGAATCATAGAATATCTGGGTTGGAAGGGACCTCAGGAGATCATCTAGTCCAACCCCCTGCTCAAAGCAGGACCAATCCCCAGACAGAAGTAGTCACTTTCTTCTCATAGTTTTTTCTCCTATTACAATTTACACTATGAAGGCCTAGAGGCATGATCAGAACCATCAGTGAGAAAGAGGATTTGGTTCCTCTTGGAATTCCCACCCTCAGTTAGCATGCTTATGGAATTGTTACATACTCAAGTACTTATTAACTTTAAATACAGATGTTAAATCTTCTCCCGTGAAGGGGGGAAAAAAACATACACTTTCTACTGAGCTTAAAAGACCATCTTGTCAAAACTGCATTGAAAAAGCTCATCCAGGAATATGCAGAATAGCAAACCTAGCAATTCAGAGAAAAGAAAATATCAGGTTTATATGCACACACACTCTCTCTCATTTATGTAGGCAGATTCATGATTCCTGGTATAGAATTTTTGCAGCAGCAAAAATCCAGTGGAGAGACTATGAAAGTTAAATAAATATGTACAAATGTTAAGCTATATTCTTTTATTTTATTTTTTAAAAGAAGGATTCTCTGCTGAAATTTATCTGTAGGAGGCTGTATAACCAGCTTGCAATACCTGGAGAAAAACAATTGCAGATACATGGCAACATAGGGCACTGACCCTTTGTACCTTACTGCAGTAAAAAGGTAACAATAGGAGACAAAGAGAAGCTGATTTCTTCAAAGATTTGCCTTCTCAGGTAAGTTTGGAGAATTGTTACACAGCTAAAATATGCTATACCTTTTCCTGTGTATGAACAGTATTAGAACAATAGGATAGGAAGATTGCTTCCTGAAAGCATTTCAAGATCACATTTAAAACTTCAGGGATAGAAAACAAGTCTAAAGACACCACCTTGGAATGTTGCAAAGCTGAGCTGATCATTCACAGAAAAACCATCTTAAAGACAATTTAAGTGTGCATATTGGAGAGATTTAAACAGACTTCTTTGATACATTTTTGATTCTGCCCATCACCAGTAATTCACATCAGTTCCTCGCAAAAACGATGAATCAAATTAAAGTGTTTTACTGTAGCACATTGGTCTATTACAGTAACTCCTCACTTAACGTTGTAGTTATGTTCCTGAAAAATGCGACTAAGTGAAACGATGTTAAGCGAATCCAATTTCCCGATAAGAATTAATGTAATGGGGGGGTTAGGTTCCAGGGAAACTTTTTTTTTGCCAGACAAAAGGCATTATATACATTTTAAACAATTTTAAACAAGCAATTTAATACAGGTATAAATTTTAAACAAAACAATTTTAATACTACAAATATCATTGCTGAGTATGAAGCAATGGGAACATCACTGCTGAGTATGAAGCAATAGGAGGTGCCCCTGTCTTACCCCACACAGGCACAGCCCACTGGCACTGCAGACAATGAGGCAGGCAAGGAGGCTAAAGGTGCCGAAGGCTAGAAGAAGCACATTACACAGCAGCAGCTGCAGCTTCCCCTAGTGTGCAAGCACCAGGGGCAGGGGGTTCAACCCTTGGCCCACCCACTTCACCCCTTCTCCCAAGCCCCCACAATTAACCCGCCTCTTCTCCCCGCCTCCACCTCCTCCCCTTTACTCCACACGCTGCATCCTCACTCCTCCCCCATCCCTCCCCTGCCCACAGCAATCAGCTGGTCTGCAGGATCCAGGAGGGAGGAGCGAGGACTCAGCAGGCTGGCCCCCCTCCCTCCCCTACCTCCTGAACACTGCAAACCAGCTGATTGCTGCAAGTAAAGGGCAGGGGAGGAGGGTGAAGGCACTGATCTGCGGGATCCACCAGCAGGCGGGAGGCACTGGGGTGGGAGCAGCGCATAGGGGAGCTGATAGTGGGGCTGCCAGCTGCGGATAAAGCAGGCAACCAAAAGACGTTATAGCGGAGCATTGCACAACTTTAAATGAGAATGTTCTGTAATGGAGCAGAGACGTAAGATCGAAACAACGTTAAGCGAGAGGACTTTAAGTGGGGAGTTACTGTACATGTAACCAGTTTTACTTTATAGTAAGAAAAGGAAAAATACTTCATCTCAGTACATAAAAAACTAGAGTATGTAGTATTTTCACCTGTAATCATTTTCAACACATAATTTATGTAAACATTTAAGTGAACGCAGTGTATACACTTTACACAGATTATGAAACTGGACAGAATATTAAGCAACGTGTTCTAAATGTCAAAGATAAAAGTTGCAAGTTTGACCTTCTGACTGTCCTCTTCAAAGTTTCTATCAATGCTACCCATGTATGCAAATATCCATTTTTTTAAGAAGAAAGTATATTTTTAAAATGATTCCAGATTATTAAAATTTACACTCAAATGAACAAAGCATTTAACAATATTCAACATGTATCAGAATAAATCAGTGATTCAATTCATAGACCTGAGTACAACTTGGGAAAACTAGAAATTCTATCTGGACAATTCTGTCTACTGGATAACAGACTTTGTTTTAATCTGGAATGAACTTCTAGAATATTTCAAAATTCCCTTTAAGAGAGAGAGTTTTAAAAATACCAACAACCAGCAGAGGGTATTACTTAAGTCCTTACATAAAGTTAACAACAATTAAAAAGCCATACAGGCACAAAAAAGTATGCTAAGGAGTGATAAACTCAAGTGTAAATGCACTTTACAGAATTTCTGGAAAATCTTAATAGTGTAAGGCAGTGGTCCCCAACGTGGTGCCCATGGGCGCAATGGCGCCCGCTGGGGCATTGATGTGTGCCCGCCTAGTGCCCAGCAGGGGAGAGAAGCTGCAGACCCACGCCTGCCAGATACAGAGAACTCCAGGGCTACAGGCGTCGGTGTTCTCTGTCCCCGGCATGCACGGGGCCACAGCTTAAGCAGGAGAGAAGCCACGGCCCCACGTCTGCCGGGGACATAGAACTCTGGGGCTGCAGGCTGCGGGTGCCAGTATTCGCTGTCCCTGGCAGGCACGAGGCCCACCTACTGCCCAGCAGGGGAGAGAAGCCAGGCCCCACGCCCGCTGGGGACAAAGTACTCCAGGGCTGCAAGCTGGGGGCACCAGTGTTCTCTGTCCTCCCAGCTTCTCTCCAGCTTCTCTCTGCACTGCCAAGAACTGGCGCCAAAAAACAAAAACAAAAATAAAAAAGCACTCTGACTCTGCAGAATGGATGGAATGCCGCCCCGTAGCATGTGCTGCCCCAGCCACGTGCTTGTTCCACTGGTGTCTGGAGCCGGCCCTGTATGTGAGTAATTGCTGGCGCCCGCCACACTTTTCTGTAAACATCAATGCGCGACTGGCCACAAAAATGTTGGGGACCACTGGTCTAAGGTTTCATATTCAAAAGTTGAAACATTATCAGTAGTTTGCAGAAAGCTCTCTCACAAGACTTTCCTCTTGTAAGGAGAAAGGCCTTCACAATTTATTTCAAGCATGTACATGAACCCTCTGCTACTCATGTAAAATGTATGAAAATAGAAAGAATAGAAGTTTGTTCTATATAATGAAACATAAGGAAATCCAGAAGTGGAACCAGTTTGTTTAACATTACTTATCACAATAACAAAATATGATTTCTGTTTCAGAGATAATGTGCTCTCTGCAACTGCATGCGGTGGGTCCTTGTCCAGATGGCTGGAAAGGGTTGTTGCCCCTTTATGGGCTCCCTTTGCAGAGGAGGAGGAAGGGGAAAGATTAGGGATGGAGCAGGATGCAGCTGGCCCAGGTGGAGGGGCAGGGGACATCCACTGCCTTCCAGCTGACCGGAGTAGTGGAATAGGCAGTGGTGCTGGAACTAATGGTGCTAGGGATGCTACCATACCCCCTGGCTTCAAGTAGTAATAACAAAACACCAAATACATGGTTTCCATGATCAGCACTCCCATTATAAAAACTGTGCCAGCACCCCTGGGGTGAGGACAATATTTATATTCTATGCAGTCCCAGAGAAGCCCTCTTTTAGTAAAGGACAGCAAGAAGAGCCATAATACTACAAGAGCAAGGGAAGGCTGGGATTTGCCCAGTCAAAGCATTACAGATTGCCTTAGTGTAGGTGCCACTCTTTCCTCACTGGGAAGGGAGTTATCTTGGAATTAGAAACTTCAAATAATGGCAGTGTAAATCATCATCCAGAATCACGAGCTTGCCTTTCTGGTTCTAAAAACAGGGGTGATCATTTATCTTAAAACATTTAAAGATTTTTTTAAAATATATTTTCTAATGTTATTGTGTGTGTGTGTGTGTTTCAAATTGATGTTCCATGGAATGTGCTCTCTAAATGAGTAAGCCTCCCCTATTTCTGAATATCTTTTTTTGTTCAGTGTTTGTGGTACAAGTTTTTATTTTTCATCCCTAGTATTCTGTAGGATCATGCCAAATTTGAAAATGAAATGCTTGGAACTGGATGTATACTGAAAACATTTCTAAGTGTCATATGGGAGGAGAGAATGGGAACTAGCCTAGACTATAAGATGATAGATTTGCACCTTGCAACCTACAACAAGGAAAGGGCAGCTCTTGGTGTAGACAAGCCTTAAGTTGGCATCACGTGACCTCCTTCTCCACAGATTAAACTTCTGAAGGAGCTATGGAAACAACAACAGCTCCTCTGATCTCCCATTAGAACTCTAAGAAGAAAGGTGGAAGAGGAACCCAGTTCCTGAAGAGGGCAGGACATTAAAAACTCTTTTCCTTCCCTCGTAAGTGTTATTCTTTGCACCCCTATACAGCTTCAGTGCCAAAGTGAGGTATTTGGGAGAGGCAAGGCTGTGAATTCCCCCATTCTCTTTCTTCTTCTGCTCCATCTCTGGCTGTGAACCAAACTGATCTGTGGGGAAGGGGCTGTGGAGTTTCCAGGAGGCTAGTGGGTCTCCTTTCTGATATTCTGAGGGGGGGCAAAGACTACATGTGGAGACCTTTCAAGGGACATTTTCCTACTATGCTGGGGCTCCCTTAAACACCTCCTAGCTCATCCCTTCTTCAGACGATGAATTAAACTCACAGTTCAGACACAAGGGTCCAACAATGCTAAGCCAGGACAGGGTCTCGTAGCACATACACTTCTTTGTCTTGAACTGGGTTAGGGCCCTGCAGTAGTCAGTCACATTGGATGCCTACTAAGGAAGACTCCATTGCATAAAGAACAGGATCTAGATGCTGTTAGTGCCTCATATGACACTGACAAGAATATAGATTCTCCAACCTCCTGGAGACCATTCCAACTTAAGTCTGAAAGACTGGTCAACTCTTATGTGAGGTTTTTTTGGGGGTTTTTTTTCCTTTTTTTGGGCCGGGGGGGGGGGAGGGGAAATAATCCAAAAGAGAGTATTCTGACTCCATCTTCTGGTTGGGATTAACTAACATAGAAGACAAAAAAAACGCATCATGTAAGTTACTTATTACCTTAGACTAAACAAATCTTATCTAAAAATGTGCTCAAAGCTTTTATTATTTTCATTATCCAAACTTATCTCTTCCTTGAAAGATTAAAATCTCTCCCCAATTTATTGATAATCTTTTCTTTAGCTTCTCTGCCATTTTTTTGTATTTTAAGTTTTATTTTTATATTTAATATTGGTATGTCAGACAAATTAGAACAGATAATTAGCTTAGGTAACCATGTCTGGAATAGATTAACTAAATAACAATTTTCTGTTTCTGACTATCTTACTGACCGACCATTTTTCATTTTGTTTTGTTTTAAATCCTAGTTGAATGTTATACAAGATAAAGAAATACTTTGGTTAAGCACACAAGAACAAATTGTGTCAAACAATTTAATAGCCTTCTTTCATGGGGTAACAAGCCTTGTGGATGGGGAAGGAAGCAGCAGATGTGGTACATCTCCACTTTAGAAAGGCTTTTGATAATGTCTCGCATGACCGTCTCATAAACAAACTAGGGAAATACAACCTAGATGGAGCTACTATAAAATGGGTGCATAACTTATTGGAAAACAGTTTCCAGAGAGTAGTTATCAGTGGTTCACAGGCAAACTGGAAAGGCATATCATGTGGTGTCCCGCAGGGATCAGTTCTGGGTCCGGTTGTGTTCAGTATCTCCATCAATGATTTAGATACTGGCATAGAGTACACTTATAAAGTTTGCGGACAATACCAACCTGGGAGGGATTGCAAGTGATTTGGAGAATAGGATTAAAATTCTAAATGATTTGGACAAACTGGAGAAATGATCTGAAGTAAATAGAATGAAATTCAACAAGAACAAATGCAAAGTACTCCACTTAGGAAGGAACAATCAGTTGCACACATACAAAATGGGAAATGACTGCCTAGGAAAGAATACAGGAACTCTTCACTTAAAGTCGTCCCGGTTAACATTGTTTCTATGTTAAGCTGCTGATCAATTAGGGAAGATGCTCATTTAAAGTTGCGAAATGCTCCCTTCTAACATCGTTTGGCAGCCACCTGTTTTGTCCACTGCTTGCAGGAAGAGCATCCTGTTGCAGCTAGCTGGTTGGGGGTTTGGAACCAGGGTGGACCAGCAGCCCCTCTATCAGCTTCCCACTCCCCTAAATTCTCTGTGCAGCAGCTGTCCCTTCCCCCACTACCATGTGCTGCTCCTGCCGTCTGCCTTGGAACTGCTCTCAGAGACTCCTGTTTGCTGTAAGGGGGGAGGGGAGGCTAATGTCAGGGTCTCTCTCCCTCCCCTCTTCTCCTTCACCCCACTTACCCTATCTTCCATAGAGCAGGGGGGCCACACGACGGAGGGAGCTTCTAGGCTGGGGTCGGCAACCTTTCAGCAGTGGCGTGCCGAGTCTTCCCTTAGTCACTCTAATTTAAGGTTTTGTGTACCAGTAATACATTTTAACATTTTTAGACTGTCTCTTTCTCTAAGTCTATATTATATAACTAAACTATTGTTGTATGTAAAGTAAATAAGGTTTTTAAAACGTTTAAGAAACTTCATTTAAAATTAAATTAAAATGCCCGGACCTGGGCAGTGTGAGTGCCACTGAAAAATCAGCACACGTGCCATAGGTTGCCTACTCCTGTTCTAGGCAGTAGCTGCAGTCTCAGGTCTCAGCAAGCTGATTTAATACTCATATTTTACTCGTCAAGAACAGTAATATAACAAAAGGAAGAAAGTGAAGGGGTTAAACCCTCAAGAAACTAAATCTAATGGAAGGTAGCCCTGAAACATAAGAGGATTCAGACACAGCTTGTGACCCAAAATGCAGAAAGGCAACTTGTTAAACAGAGAAAATAAGCAAGTAAGAGAGAGAAACAGAAAAGCCAAGAAACAGAACCATAAGGACGTTGACACTAACGATGAATCTGAAGAAACAAAGCAAAAAATGTTTTCAGCCATCTCTACCAATTGAGAAAAATATCAAGGAGTATCTTTTTCAATTTACACTTCCAAATGCTATTCAAAAATGGACAATAGAAGTCACGAGGGAACGTTACAATCAGTGAGTGGCTCTTTAAATTTAAAAGACCCCTTGAAGCTCAAGGAAATGGTATTATGGATTGGAATTGAAGCATAAGGAGGAAGGATAGGAAAGAATATGAATCTGTGTTGATAACAATGAACAAGGGTGAAGAAGGGGTGGTTCCAGAGATGTGATTTAAGTCAGGATATAAAGGGGAGGGATGGGGGTTGAAATATGGCTCCGAGCAACAATTCCCACATATATATATATGATTTAAGCCGGGGTGGGGGGGGGCTTGAAATATTGCTCTGAACAACTCATCCAAGGCATTTGTATTTTTCTCTAAATAAAAGAGTACCATAACATCAGCAGGAGTCATGATTCTCTTGAAGAAGTTCACCACACTGGCAGAGTGAGAACTAACCACCTAGCTCTTTCTAGGTCTATACACTAACTCCACATTGTAGGAAAAGGTGTGGGGAGTGAATTTTATATCATGGATTGTTCAGGGATTTGGAGGGAGAGGGGGAAGTCTAGATAAACAAAATAAAAACAGAACACTACAGTGTTTTTTCTATTACTTACAATTATTTTGTTGCGAGGGAACTAGAGAAACAAAAATAAATTTGCAGGGCAGCAGACTGGGGGAATAAAAAGTTTTTTAAAAATACAGATCCAAGCAAACAGTACTAATCTTAGAGAATGGGAATGTTATGTACAATCCAAATGATGTTCATGATCTAAAAAAATATTAAGGTTCCTGAGGGGAACAACCATGTAAGCAGAAAAAAATATATACATAGTAAATATTGAAAACACTAGAACCAAAACTAACTGACCCAAAACTTTATTGGTACAAAGTAATCCAACAGTTAGCAATTTCCACCCTATATACACAAGATAAGGAGATGACGGTTTGCCAGCTGTCAGATACACCATTCATATGTGTTGATTTTTTCTGAAAATTATATGATGCATAAGAACTACAAAGAACAGGGTACTCATCTGTTGCATCAAGGATCACCATCACAAGGTAGCTGAAGAGATGTGACTCTCCTGGATGAACTGACTGGTTAAAAAAAAGTACAGAAAATACTAACATTAGAAAAATTGGCCCACCAAGTCAGAGTTCTACAGGGAAGAAAAAAAAAATATATTTACCTAGAAACCTGGTGGGATTTCCTGAAATTCACTGAAAAAGAATCGTCTCCCACCAGGATAGCTGAGAGACAGAGGATTTTTTTGAATACTGAAGATGGGAGAAATTGTTAAACTGCTACCTTCCTAGTCAGCCACCGCCCCCTTGTGTTATGGACTTCAGAAGGCTACTTTATGTATTGTAACTTATACATAAAGCTTCGCAGAATTTTTAGAGTTAGTTCTAAAAATGTTTCTATAACAATTTATTGAATCTACTAATTTTTTCTTAAAGGGCCAGAAATTAAGGTTGGCTAGGCAATCTAAATGTGGCTCTGCTCTGTGCATGCATTAGGATAGTGTAATTAATTACATGATCTCATACTGTTTTTTCCACACTACCCCTGCCTTATTCAATGCACAGGATGGACAGTGCTCACTGAATGTGTAACTATTCAGTTTTTTTCCCTCCTCATTCAGTTTGTGGCCCCCCCATCTTATTTACTGCATATCCTGTAGGTCATTCTGAATACAGCATTAATTTCTTCGTATAGCATTCATTATAGAGTGCTGAAGTGCTACACAAACATTACTGAATTTATTTTTATAATATACCTGTAAGGCAAGATGGCGCTGTCTCCATTTTACAGATGGGGAACACCGAGGCACAGAGAGATTAAGAAAAATATGCAGATGTACCCATTAATTTTGGGTGCTCACCTTGCAATGTCTAAGTCCTGCTTTTTTAGAATACATAGTAGTTTATCAGCACTTTATAGGTTGAAAGCCTAGTCTCCACTGACTTCAGCTGAAGTTGTAGTGCAGAAGAACTTGCACTACTTACTTGCAGAAGAACTGAGGCATCTGAAGTTGAGTGCCCAGAAAGTGAGGAGCACATGATTCGTAAATCATATTTGAAAAAAAAACTACTTTTAAGTAATTTGCCGAACATCACATAGGAACTTTGTGGGAATGACAGGAATAAAATCCAATTCTCTGGGGTGGCATTCAGTTGTTTTAACCAAAAAAAAAATCTAATCTTTTCTGGCCATTCACTGCCTCATTCAATACATGCTTTTCAACTTCTGCAACAAATGAGACAGAGGGCATATAGTCAACAGGTTCATTCACTACACAAAACCCATTTATTTTCTATGCATAGTCTACCCTGTGCAATAAATGAGCCAAGTGTCCTGTGGAAAAGTCCCAGGCCAAGCAGAGAATGATCACCACAATAAGTATGGGTAAAATTTGAAATTCAACACCAGTGACAGACCTCACTACAGCATTCTGCTAATATTTCTGAGACTTGGCAAGAGACCACCTGTTTTGTGTAGATTAGTGAAGTTCTATGTATCTTCTCAGGATAACACACATTTACTGGATTATTTGAGATGGTGGGGTTACAAACTTTTTTTTAAAGTTGTATTTTGCAAACATCCAAGTCTCACAAGCACCATAGCTACAGAGTCATGCACTAACAGTCTGAGCTGAGGCCAGTCTTTTTCTTTACTGCAGTCAAGTTCAGCTTGCACAGCTATCAAAAATAAAAGAACTGTAGGCTAATTGCTGGCAAGTATGACGCAAGCTGTTTCCTAGGCAACAGCCCAAGTTCTGGAGTGTCTGTTCCAGCATTTCCTCATCTGTTTGCACTCACACCAGCAGTCTGACAATGTAGTCACTGCATCCTGTTTCACTCAGCAGCCACTGAAATATACCAAGAACACAGCTTAACCCTTTACAAACATCTTTACACTTATTCTAAAACTACAGTTGCTGCTGTAGGTCATCTTTCATAGCAATATTTTATGCATATTCTTATTTTCTCACAGGCATATGCAAGAGGTAAAATGCATGCACAGATAATAAATATTTTAAAACAAAATACTGTACCCACAAGAAAAATGAGATAAGAAAACAGTTGTAAAGTCAATAACTAAGTATAACTCTCACAACACATGCTTTTAAACCACAAAAACAGCAAACTATTGCAAACATCTAACAAATTTAACAGAACAATATGAGTTTTTCTGTATATGTACTGCATAATATGTAACATACACAACATTCCTAACGTTCAGAATACCCTGTAATATCCAGATGGAAAAAAAGAAGTTAGCAATAGCGCTTCAATTTTAATTGTGCAATTCCTTGATTTCTCACGTTTACATATTATTCCTACTATGCACTCACAATATATATTCTAAGAAGGCCTGCCAAACCTTATAGAGAAACCTGCAAAAAAGTTTTAATATATTTTTATTAAACTAATGTTATCCACATTTTATCCACAAGGATTTATAGAACAAATACATATTTTAAAAAAATCCTCAAAATAGTTATTGAGCACGCACAATACACTTTTCTAAACCTGAATAATTTGGATATTTTGATATTTGGCCCGGAAAACTCTTGAGAGCATGGTCCAAACCACTGATGAGCTACACTCTTAAGATAAATGCTTGCTGAGTTCTAAATGCATGTTAAAGTAGCAAACAAAGTAACCAATATTTATATACTTTTTTCTTTGTCTGAAATAATTTTACATGACCATTGTGAAGGTTGCTGAGGGGTTTTATTCTAAAATTTAACATGGATTTGGATATTTTAGGCCTCTAAATTTAAAAATAAAATACACCCAACTTCCACCTTGCCTGCTTTATAAACAATATTTGTTTCAATCCCATTTGAAATGTTTAGCTGTTTCTCCATATTATGGAAGGCTTTAACGGAACAGGGAATGCAAAGAAATTGATTGATTCAAATGAAACACCATATTTTGAGGGACAAGCTCTGGTGCAGGCCTCAGAATCATTTTATCTAGGAAAAAAGCATGTAAAGTTTACTGATAAAGACAGACAGACAGACACAGACACACACACACACCAATCCCATTCACTAATTGCTCTGATTGATGTAATTACTAATGGGAAAACCACTTTAACAGAAAAAGTATAAGGACGCCTCCCCCAGACATTCTGAAGTAGGTCTGGTGAGAGCTTGTAGCACAGAAGCATTATGCTGGTCTCCTGACTGGAGGTCCCTGCAGACAGGCAGATCTATGGAACCAAAAAATATGATGATCCAACAAAAACAAAACAAAGCGCTAAAAGTACTGGGAATAAGTCACATAGCTCCTAACTCAGACTTGTGCCTTCAGGAAATTTGTACTCAGATCAAACTAGAGCTCATCTAAAAGAAATACAAGTTACTTACCTGTAACTGGAGATTATTTTTTTAAGGTGGATGCAGCATATTCACACTCAATGGGTTGCACCAACCGGCGCAGCCTCGACAGTGGAACTTCCTCCCAGTAGTGCCTGTTAGAGCACTCACACACCCCTAAGTCTCCTTTCAGCATTCCTGAATGTTCTGAGTGGGCGTGGTGTGCCCTCTGCTGTCTCAGTTCCCTCCACCACTGCCTCAGAAGATAGATTTATTAGGACTTCAAGAAGAGGGGAAGGTGGGCGAGGAGTATGTATATGCAGAGTCCAAAGAATTCCAGTTATAGGTAAGTAACCCTAATTTCTTCACGTGTCCTCTGAATATTCCTATACATTGATGTCTTTGCCATGCAGGAGCAATTAAAATCATTCTGGCTCCACCCTATCTTATCTCTCTCACCTTCTTCTGCATCAGCTGCACGGGGGGGGGCAGGGAGAAGTGTACAACAGGCCTTTTGCCCAATTTAGTAGAAAAACGTTTGATATGGACAGAACAGAATCGGCAACACTTTGTGTTGTGCTTATTGGCAAACAGATTTATATCTGGAAATCCCCAGATCTTGAAGATATCTTATTTCTCTCTTTATCGACCATTCTTAACTGATCTGCTAGGTTGTTGTTCTTTCCTGCCAGATAAAAGGCTATAAGATAAATATCATGCTGAATACACCAGCCCCTAATCTGACTGCTTTGGCATGCAGCTGGGATGAATGAATGGACTATGTGTTGCTTGTTAATGTAACACATGGCAGTCATGTTGTCCAAAGCGACTTGAGCTACTTTCCCCTTGATGTGAAGCAGCAAAGACTTGAGAGCCAGATGAATCCCTCTAACCCCTACTGTGTTTACATGTACCCTCTTTTCCTGAGAGTTCTAATGCCCTCAGAATGATAGAGAAATCTGAATGTGAATGAAATGATCCCATTGGAGACATCCAGCAGTGGATGGGGGTGGGGATACTCATCAGTGATGGAGCTGTATGGCTAAATAACTTCCTTCTTAAACTATTTGCACTCCGAGTCCACCATGTTAAGCAAGTCAGCACATTTCCTGGTATGGTTAGAACTTGTTTGCACACAGTCCATACTTGGTCTGTAAATTACTGCCAACAAGTGCTGTAGAGCTCCCATTCTGAGATGAACATAAGGGGTGACATAAGTTGCTAATACCATTAGGCCCATATGTGCTGGGAGCGGGAGAGAATAGTTTTCTAATACACCGATGATGAAGCATACCTATAATTACCTGAAGTTTCCCAAATCTCTTATTTGCTGCCTTTCACAGCATCTAGAATTACCCGCATAAATAAGAATATCTGTCTGGGGCACAGACGTGCCTCTTTACATTTATTGAACGCTCCAGGTCCTTGAAGAGGGGACACACGTACTGAACGTCATTGAGAAGGCTCTCATGTGATGTCAGTTTGAGCAGTCAACTATCTAAATATGGGTAAACAAAAATGCCCCATCTCCTTAGGTAAGCTGCTATATTAGAAGGATACTTTGTAAAAACTGTGAGGTCAGAAGAAAAGCCAAAAGGAAGGACCTTGTATTCAAAATGTCCTTGACCCATCAGGAAGCAGAGGTACTTGCAATGACTTGACCTTATGGAAATATGAACATGGGCATCCTTTAGAACAATAGCAGCAAACCAACTTAGACTGGAAAGTGAGGTTATACAGTAACTCCTCACTTAAAGTCATCCCAGTTAACATTGTTTTGTTATTAGGTTGCTGATCTACCAGGGAACATACTTGTTTAAAGTCACGCAATATTCTCTTATAAGGTCGTTTGGCTTGCCCCATTCCACCTGCCTGGTGCTCCTGCCAGGAGGCCGGGTCAGGGTGCGGGGGCTTACCCTACTCCACCATCTGTCATTCCAGCCAGGGAATGTGCAAGCCCCTCAGGAGAGGAGGCAGAGCGGAGGCAGAGGTGAGCTGGGGCGGGGGGGCGGATGGGGAGCTGCCAGTGGGTACGTTGCACCCACAAATTTTTCCCCGTGGGTGCTCCAGCCCCGGAGCACCCATGGAGTCAGCACCTATAACTTATACTGTATATGTATGTAAATATCTTTTGTTTGACAAAAAAATTTCCCTGGAACCTAACCCCTCCCTCCATTTACATTAATTCTTAAGCGGAAATTGGGATTCACTAAACATTGTTTCGCTTAAAGTAGCATTTTTCAGGACCAAACTACAACCTTAAGCGAGGAGTTACTGTTCTGGATGCTACTGTCAACGTGCAAAATTTCCTGATGAAGGCACTGGCCTTCCTTAAGTCTAGAATCAGACTAAGCCCTAATCTTTCTTCAATATGAGGCAATATCTTGAGTAAAATCCCTAACTTCTCTCAGAACCTCCTCTATTGCTCCTGCTAATAGCAGAGATCAGAATTCTGATATTAATCATACACTGGCTAGGGACAGTTGGGGAAGTTGGGTAGAGGTAGGGTTTCAAATTGAATTGCATACCCTTTAACTGTTTACACTTCTATTACTTCCAGGATCCACTTGTCTCATATTGTTGACTTCTATTTTTTGGTAAAAATCGAGATAGTCTGTTCCTGAATAATCGATAAAGAGGGTCTGTACTAATTGGTTTGGAGCTCTCAATTCATATGTCATGGTCTGGAATTTCAAGCAGAAGTCGAGGCTGAAAGCTACTTCCTTTCATTCATGGCTGAAAGAGACTTCCTCCTCTGCTGTGTTTGTTAAGAAACAGGCTGCTACTGGTGGAACTGCCTCAGAGAAATAATATAAAGACAACAACAGTGGATAAATTGTCTGTGATATCTTAATGTAGGACCTCGGGTGGTCTTCCTTATAGATGGAAACGTACTCAACGATTGGGCAGTAAATACTGTACCTCATTTTTTCCAGTATCTCATTCAAATGGGAGGTCCCCTATCCTAAACATTGTTTCAGGAAGACAAGTAGGCCATCTCAACCATGCATGCCTTCTTAATGTGAATACAAATGGTACTGCTCTAACTGAGAAATCTGAAGTGTCTGAAGATTCTCTGAAGGCATGTTTTGCTATATTTTGACCCTTGTCATTATAGCATTAGCCAGTGTGTTGGCTCCTGGCAATATTTTACTGAAATTAGTAATCTGTTCCCATAAATAGAATTGATAGCGACATTACTGCCTGGTAATTTGCCAGTCCATTCCAAAGGATGCAGCAGCAGAAAACACTTTTCTTCCTAATGCTTCCAATTTGTTGTTTTTATCATGAGGCATAGAATGTGCTTGTCCTCCACTGCATCTGTTAATTGCTGCTGCAACAACTAGAGAATTTGAGTTGTGATGCATATGAAAAAAGGAGAATCCTCCATATGTAACTGATAATTTGTCTGCCTTTTTAGAAATTGGTTGAGAATACCAGCGTAGACCAAATAATCATAGCATGTTGCAACAATCTGTCCAAGACAGGGACAGGACAGACAGATTTTATTCTTTGATGGGACAATAATAATGCTGAAAACTGCATGGAAGGTTTCTTCTGATGCCAGAGATGGAAGTTTTAAACTTATGGCCATCCTTTATACAAATGAATGAAATTTCAGTACATCCTCAGAATGAAAGGAAGCAGATGTCATTCCCACATTCTCACAGAGAGATTATTAATCTGTTTCCAGTGATTAGTACTCCACCTGAGGAACTAGTTCCTCCATCTCCACTAAAACAGTATCAGGCACAATAGCAGAAGAGTGCTTTAGAAAAACAGAAACAGTCATGTCTGGAAAGCCAATGGATGAATCTTCCCTCGTTTTTTACTCAAAAGATGATTCATGTTTCTAAAAAAATTAAAAAAAAATACTGAGACATCTCCGTACAGTATCTAGACAATGGCCAATGGTGTCACAGCCCATAGTGGCCAGTCTTGCAGCATTTGCTGTCTGGTAGCGATTCATAGCCCAGAGGGTGAGAAACTCTGAAAACATCAGGTCTAGAAGCATACGTCAACTTTGAGATAGAAATCAGAAACTGGTTCCTGTAGCTTAGCCCAATCTTGTTGCTCTTCTGATTGCAGATCCAACCTCTGATCCAATGCAGATACAATGAGAGGAAACACAGGATCCAGAAAGTGTGTAACTGTGAATGGTAAGATAGTTTCCTGTGAGCCTGAAGGAGTTTTAAGAGGAGGTAGATAAAACTCTGAAGAAAAATAAGAAAGTTCATTTTTCAGGAGGTGGAGATCTGAGTAGCAACCTCCGAGGGAACTTTTCCCTTCCCTTCCTTAGACTGTATGTCCTCTGGATCTGTGTGATGGTTGCAGTTGAAGAACACAACTGTGGTTCCTGTATGCAACAGAGATGAAGGACCTGCTGCCAGAACTGACAACAACTCTGGTATTATCTCACGATCCAAAGCTATTAATGGATCCACCAATTTCAATCTATTGCAAGATTCTTCCTGATGGACTCAAGATCTTAACTTTCAGTTTTGTAACCAATGTAGTTACATCCAGGTCTGACAGATTTAAAGAATCTCCCACGTGAAACATGGCCCTGATAAGAGGGGCTCTTTTAACTTTTGCCATATGTCTCAGAATTGATGGCTTCTCCCATGGCTTCGGTTTTGTTGCAGAACCTTAGTGACTTTCCACTGTGACAGATTCAGTGTCCTGTGTGCTAAGTGTGAGGCAGGCATGGAAATTGACCCTGGCACTGAATCTGAAGCCTTCAGAGAAGCAGTGTTCTGAGAGAGCTGACACAGGTCCTTTTATCTTATACTCAGAACCCTTAGAAACACTGGATCAGAAGTTTTGCTGCTAAAGCTTTCTGAAGTAGGAGAGCTTGCAGTCTATTCTGATGTTACTTACATGCCTTAAGGAGCTAATATCTTAGAGAAAAGTCTCCTGATCCAAAGGATCTGAAGAAGTTCAGATCTGTCTGATGTTGCAGTTGGAAGGAACTGAGGCAGTGAAGGGTGTCATGTCATCTTTTATAGCCTTGACCTCAGAATGTTCAAGACCATTCAGGAAAGGGTAGATGGGGCATGTGAACACATTAATGAGCACTGCTGAGAGAAAGTTCACTGCCTAGGCTTTGCCAGGGGGCACAACCCAAATGGGAATAAGCATAGGACACACAAATAAGGAACTCAGGAAGGAACAATCACGGAACCAATATGGGAACAAATCTGCCTAGGAAGGAGTACCGCAGAAAGGGATTTGGGAGTCATTGTGGATCACAAGCTAAATATGAGTCAACTGCAAAACACTGCTGCAAAAAAAGCAAACATCATTCTGGGATGTATTAGCAAGAGTGTTATAAGCAAGACACAAGAAGTAATTCTTACTCTCTACTCTGCGCTGATTAGGCCTCAACTGAAGTAATGTGTCCAGTTCTGGGTGCCACATTTCAGGAAATATGTGGACAAATGGGAGAAAGTCCAGAGAACAACAACAAAAAATTATCACAGGCCTAGAAAACATGATCTATGAGGGAAGATTAAAAAGTTGGGGGAGTGGGGTTTGTTTGTTTATTTATGCAGAAGAGAAGACTGAGGGTGGACATAACAGTTTTCAAGTACATAAAAGGTGGTTACAAGGAGGAGGGAGAAAAATTGTTCTCCTTAACCCCTGAGGATAGGACAAAAAGCAATGGGCTTAAATTACATCCCCTCTTGTTGGTTCAGCAACTACTTGGTGAAGGAATCCATCAGCTATCACATCTAGGAAAATCTGAGCCCGATGATTATTACTAGCACTTGTCCTCCAGTCTATATCTGGGAAGTTAAAGTCTCCCATGATCATACAATTCCCATTAGTATTTACTTCATTAAAAACATTAAAGAGGTCTCTATCCATATCCAAATCAGTTCCCAGTGGTCTAAAGCACACCCCAAGCACTATCTCAGGGGAGGCTCTAGTATTCTTTCCCAATGTGATTTTTGCCCAGACAGACTCTGTCTTATCCATTCCATCACTTCTTATTTCTTTACAGTTAACCTCATCATTGATATACAATGCTACTCCACCACCTTTGCCTTTATTTCTGTCTTTCCTAAACAGCACATAGCCTTCAATACCTGTACTCCAGTCATGACTACTATTCCACCATGTTTCTGTTATCCCTATAATATCCGGTTTCACTTCCTGCACCAGTAGCTCTAGTTCCTCCATTTTGTTACCTAGGCTCCTCGCATTAGTGTACAGACATCTTAATTTTTGCTGTTTGGCTTCACTGACATTCTTTACCCATTAGGCACAGACATTCTACCACCAGTATCACCTATTAGACTGGTATCTACACTACCCTTCCTCCTTTATGTCCATTTCTGCCCACGGCTGTATCCTCTCTTACTTTGTTTTCTTCCCTCTCAATGTTAAATTCCGGCGTGGAGATTACCTGGACATCTCCCAACCATCTCCCCCAATTCCTAGTTTAAAGCTCTCTTAATCAGTTGTGCGAGCCTCCATCCTAGAAGTCTATTTCCCTCCTTACTCAGGTGAAGTCCATCCCGAAGAGAGAACAGTCCTCTGTCCATGAATGCTTCCCAGTGGCCATACATCCCAAAGCCCTCCTTATAGCACCACTGCCTGAGCCATCTGTTGATCACCATAATCTTGTCACACCTTTGTTGCCCTTCTCTAGGAACAGGCAGAATCCCACTGAAGATCACCTGAGCCTCGATTTCCTTAAGCATCTTCCCCAGTCTGGCATAGTCTCCCTATACGTTCCAGCGAGAATCTAGCCGTATCATTCATTCCCACATGAAGGACAATCAATGGATTCTTTCCCGCTCCCATTAGGATCCTTTTCAGCCTCAGGTCCACATCCCGTATCTTAGCACCCTGGCAGACAGCACACCCTTCTGTTCTCCGGATCAGCTCTAGTTACAGGCCTGTCTATTCTTCTCAGTAAGGAGTCCCCAATCACATAGACCTGCCTTTTCCTGGTGACAGTGTGATTCTCCAGTCTATCCCTGTTCCCACTGGCTGCAAGTCCTCTCGATTTCCTATTCACCCTTGCAATCCTCTGCAACCCATCCCGTATCCTCCTGGGGCTCATATTTGGTGTTGTGTTCTCTCCATTGACTCTTCCCCTCTTCCTATAGGACTAGCTGCTCTTCTCTTCTTCCTTGCCCTCTCACCTTCAGTGACCACCTGTTGTGCCCCTTCATTTTCCAACTCCGCAAACCTGTTCCTGAGCTCTATTTCTCCTTCACTAGGCAGTTCTTTCCTCTTCCTGGTTCTCTTAGTCATATGCTTCCACTGTCCACATTCCTCACCCAGCAGTCTCCCCTCAGAGTTCTTTGGTCCTGCTTCCATCTGCAAGTCTGAGCTTTTCCTTTCAGACTCCTCAGGTCTTTGCACCACCATCTGCTCGAACCCCATTCTAAACTCAACCAGAGTTTCCACATGCAGCTCCAATCCTCAGATCTTTTCCTCCATCAGCTCTATCAGGCGGCACTTCATGCAGAAGAGACTCTTTTCAGGTACCCCCTCCAGGATCATGTACAGGCCACAGCTTCCACATCCAGTCATCTTCATTGCGTCTTCCATTGCTTGGGTCACTACCACTGCTGCCTGTGTATCTGTCATAGGCCTCCCACCTAAATCCTATAAGTCTGGGAAACAAACCAAACCAAACCATACCACCACCACCCACAGCAAAACAAACCCCCAACGAGCCCCAAAACACTGCTTGAACACCACACACTCCCTTTACTAACCTGTCTGTTCCTCTGCTTGCCTCTTGGTCTTCACAAAGCAGTTTTACAGAATGATCCACAAGCAATAGCAGCTAACAAGATTACTGATAAAGCAACATGTAGAAAGAGGCAAGGTTTACATCAATAAGAGCAAGAGTTAAATAGTTTTAAAATTAGGAAATGCTAAGGCTATGCAGACAAAAAAAAAACAAAAAACAGAAAAACAAAGGAACATTCAGAACAAAGAGAGATAGGGATGAGCTATATTCTTAGATTAAAAACTTTTACCCAAGCTTACCTGAAAAGACCTTACTCTACTTGAAAGGTCCACAGATACTTAAAAGTCAAGCAAGAAGTCTAAACATTAGGTGGCACAACTAGCTCTGTCAGTCACTTGCACAGGGGAAACTGACAGTCTCTAGGAGCCCACTGGTTTGTGATAAGTTAGATTTGTAGTAGCAGGTGTTAGAATTATCAGTTACATTAAACCCTGTACACTTTTAAAAAACAAGGAACATAATCTCATCTCTTAAACATATCAGAATCTATGTTCTCTTCTACCTGAAGGCTAAAATGATGCAATTAGATTGGTGGCTTTGTGGACCATCCCACTAGAAGAAAGGAAATTTTTAGGTAAGCACAGAAAGTCCACAAATCTTTAACAATGAGATGTTAACAGCAACTAAAACCCCAAGAGAGAAAATGAGGTAAGGTAAGAGCCACCATGTACCAATATAACATTATGGAAGTGCCAGTCACAGCTCCACTGTTAAGAATGAATTGAGTTTTGCAATTGAAGCAGGTAATCCAGGCCTTCGTTACGTATGAAAAATAAAGCTTATCCTTCCCAACTTATAATACTTACTCTGAGTAAAAATAATTATTTTTTAAGTATTTACAAATAAATGTTCATTTTTGTTAAAATTTCTTAAGAAATTTAGCACCTTGTATCAGGTTCTTTTGTCCTAATGATCTTCCCAATGGATAAGAGATTTCAGAACTTCCTCTGTAGTTAAAATCCACTCATATGTTATGTTTTGTCTATGTTTGATTTTTTTAAGGATTAATAATCTTTTTTGCCATTATTCTATATAACTGGAAGTTCCTTCTTGATGAGAGGCTACAGAATTGTGTTCTACTTCTGAGAATTCCATGAAGAATTTTCAAAGCAGCTGCCATCTCTTATTATTCACCATGGTGCTAAGACCACCATGGGTGGCCCTTAAAAGAAATAACTACTCCACTCCTCTGTTCATAGGGCTCTTCCCTCTCTCTCGACAACATAGGAAGCCACCTTCTTCCATGACAGCAGCTTGGCTGCTCTAATACTGCAAACACTAGGAAGCATTGGACATTTCGAAAGAAGGCAATTCTTTATGAGTTTCTCTGAAGAATTAATTCTTCAGTCTCTGCTGACAGACAAGCTTTCAGTTATGAAAAATAATAGCAAAAGAATAACCATTAATTTCTTTAAAAAAAAAATCTTCCCATTGTACCAGATCTCAACAGGGAGGGCAGAAGTGAATGGAAAGATAGGGTCTGTGTGTATATGCACATAGGAAAGTAGGAGACAAAACAGGAAACCTGTGGTGTGCACACACAGGGTAATGTCGAGGAAAGAAAGAAGCAGGCAACTAGGATGTGTATACACTCTGCCTACTTTGTGCTGCTCCAAAGCAGCAGAAAAGCAGCTAAACAAAGCATACTGGTTATAAGACCCTAAGTAATTTATGTTGATATTACATTTCTTCAAACCATTAGAGATCTCCCAACATAACAGTCTCTCTCGGTTTCTAATCATTAAAAAAAATACCAAGCAAATTCCCAGATAAAAACGATGTTAAAATGGACTTAAGGTGGAATGTGCATATAGGTAATTTAGGGTAAAAACCATTACCCTAATGGTTTTAATCCCCAAAATAAGATGTTTTAAACCCAAAATAAGCATTATAAACCAATAAAATGCAGAGTTAAGGTTAAACTTGAAATAAACCCTATATGTTAAGTAAACATATGTAAATACACAGCTAGGGCACCCAACCTTAATTTAGCCATGAGAGAAAATATGGGGGGGAAGGAGATCTAATGTGTCTTTAAAAAAAGTTTCATCTAATCTGTGACTGACAAACAATAAAATGCCTCAGTCATAACAACACTACAGTGCAGACTTTAGGCTGCTTGGTGCACTATTCCAGTCAGATGAACGACTTTTGAACCTGAATTCATACTTCCTTCCCCCTCAGCACCTGCCATGTACAAAAAGTACATTATAGAGACCTTACATGTTTGTCTATATGGAATGTATTCTCATCTAGATGAAGTTGAAACTCACATTACACATTTGAGAGCAGTTATGAGGAACTGGATGTGTACACTGAGACTGATTATATATTGGAATTGCAAGAGCATATATGGAGGAGCTGAGGAGTCTGAGTAAATTTGGACGGTAATGCATGTGAATTGAGGTTGATATGGACATTAATCAAAGAAACTAGTCCAATGGAAAATATCTTTGTGTCTCAGATAAAGCAACATTGAGTTTAAAGTCTGCTCAACTACATTTCTTAACTCTAACATCATTGAGGGATTTTTTTAGTGTGGAAGTTATTTATCAAGCACTAACAATACAAAGACAATTCCTGTTCCAGAGCATACTCACAAAGTTATAGAAATAGTTCTCATTTCTACTGCTTGCAACAATTACAACCTTATTATTAAGACGCTAACACCTTTGGAAAGCAAGTACACTATAGAATCCTTACCACCATTTCATTCATTCATGTTTAGCATGTTAAGAAAAGGAAGTCTCTTCTCTCCTATATCTAAGGTAGATCAATCATTGGATGTTAGAAAAAGCAGGTAGGTTTGAGTTTGTATGAAAGGATACAAAGTGGTCAGAAAAGCCAAAATTGTTGGGAAAAAAAACTGTTCAGTACCAGTTCTCAAAGTCACGTTACTATCCAACACAACAATGTAAATTCCCCCTGCATTTTTTAAAATTGCCCTGTAGGCCTCTTCCAGAGAAGGGAATCACAATTACACTCCAGATGCAGCCACTGTCCAGTATTGCTTTCCCAAGTAAAACTGATCTGAAAATAAGATTTGCCACATGGGGGGTCTGAAATGTGTAAATTCTAGTTGTTGACTCAGAAGCAACATGGGAGAGGGAAAACAGCAGGAAAGATTCAGGAGCATTACAAAGATATAGGGTAAAAAAAATATTCTTAACTTTCTGTCCCGGAGGAACTGAAATAACAGTTACAAAAATTCCCATAGCAACATTATAATACCAGTCCCAGATAAAATAAAAATCCACCAAGTTAGAACACAACTTTGTCTAAGGTTAACCAAAAGTCTTACTGACCTAGTGCAAAACTCTCAGGCTTCGAGGCTAAACTAAGTTTTAGGTCTTTATCTACATCAGGCTCCCACAATGACCATTTCTTCCAAAGCTGGAGCAGGCTTCTATTTAAGATACACTGCAAGCCAGAGTAAGGAATTTTTTTTTTTAAAGAATCTAAATTACTTAGAAGTTTCAGAACTTCTCTACATGGGAAACTTTTATTCCCGTGTATGAATGCCTTTTTTTGGTTTAGCACATGTTGCTTTAGAATGGGTTTAAGATAAGAGTGGGTTTTTCAGTTTATTCCAGAATAAGAATATCCATATAGGGAGTTATACCAGTTTAACTATACAAGTTTAACTATTACCGGTTATACATATAAAACTTTCCCATGCAGACGAGCCCTAAGTTCCACTGAAAGTCAATGAAACTTAGCAACCTATGTCACCTTAGATGCTATTGAAATTTTTACCCTAAGTCTTTTAGGGCTGGAGCAAATTTTTCAAGCTGGGTAGACCAGACTTCCAGACTAACTTTAGTCCCAGACTAACTAAATTTTCCAAACCTGGAGTAAGCCTCTATCCAACCCACTTCCCCTGGAGTGCCCCACTTCACCTTAATGGTGCTGGATATATATCCCAGTCGACCCAGCACCCCCTCAGTTCCTTCTTGCTGGCTACTCCGACAGAGGGGAAGGAGGGTGGGTTTGGAATGGATATGAGCAACACATCTCGAAGAAAAACAGTTACAAAGGTGAGTAACCATCTTTTCTTCTTTGACTGCTTGCTCATATCGATTCCAACTAGGTGACTCCCCAGTCTTACCTAGGCGGTGAGGTCGGAATGAGACATCACTGAGTGCACAACCGCTGAACCAAATGCGGCATCGGCTCTAGACTGCTGAACTAACGCATAGTAAGCAGCAAAGGTATGTACCAATGACCAAGTGGCAGCTCTACAGATCTACTGTATTGGAATCAGGAAAGTGGTCGGTGAGGCTTGAGCCCTCGTGGAGTGGGCGGTAAAGTCGGGACACTGGCCAAGTTGTAGCAAGCATGGATACAGGCCGTGATCCATGAGGAGGAGTGTTGCAAGGAGACCAGTAGGACTTTCATCTGATTGGTCACTGCAACGAAAAGTTGGGTCGTTTTCCTGAACGGCTTTGTATGCTCGATATAGAAGGCAAGAGCCCTACGAACGTCAAGGGAGTGCATATGTTGATCCTGCCACATAGCAAGCAGCTTCGGATAAGAGACCAGGAGGAAAATGTCCTGGTTCACATGAAAAAGCAAATACCACCTTGGGGAGAAAGGCAGGGTGGGGGCGAAGCAGCACCTTGTCTTTGTGGAAAACTGTATACGGCGGCTCCGACATGAGGGCTCTGATCTCACATATGCATCTTGCTGAAGTGATGGCTACAAGGAAGGCTGTCTTCCAAGATAGGTAGAGAAGTGAGCAGGTGGCCATCGGCTCGAATGGGTGCCCTGTGAGCTTGGAAAGGACCAGGTTAAGGTCCCACGCCGGAACTGGTTGTCACACTTGTGGGTAGAGGCAATCTAAACCCTTCAGAAATCTAACGACCATTGGCTTGGAGAAGACAGAGGAAGCATGATCTCCTGGATGGAAAGCCAAGATCTGCCAGGTGCACCCTGACAGATGATATCGCCAGGCCCTGCTGCTTTAGGGGTAGGAGGTAGTCTAGGATGAGAGGTATCGAAGCCTGCAAAGGGGGCGTGGCACACTGCTCACACCAAGAAGAATCACCTCCATTTAGCCAGGTATGTGGCCCGAGTGGAGGGTTCCCTGCTGCCTAACAGAACCTGCTGCACCGATTGTGAGCAGAGTAACTCTGACCGAGTTAGCCATGCTGTAAGGTGGAGCGATTGCAGGTCGGGACGATAGAGGCGCCCATGGTCTTGCAAGATCAGGGTCGGCCACAGTGGGAGCGCGATCCAAGGCTCTACCGATAACTCAAGGAGCATGGTATACCAGTGCTGCCTGGGCCATGCTGAGGCGACCAAAATCATACATGCCTTGTCCCTGCATAACTTGAGCAGGATTCTGTGGACTAGTGAGAATGGAGGGAAGGCATAGAACAGCTGGTCTTTCCACAGAAGTAGAAAAGTGTCCAGTAGGGAACCTGAAGAATGTCCCTGGAGAGAACAGAACAGTTGGCACTTCCAATTGCTGCACGAGGCGAATAGGTCAATTTGGGGAAACCCCCACTTCAGGAAAATAGAGTAGATGACATCTGGGCGAATCAACCACTCGTGAGGCTGGAAGGACTTGCTGAAGCGGTCTGCCAGTGTGTTCTGGACCCCCGGGAGAAACAACGGCACCAGATGTATTGAATGGACTATGCAGAACTCCCACCGGCGAATGGCCTCCTGGCATGGGGGGACAACCGGACTTCCCCTTGCTTGTTGATGTAGAACATAGCTGTGGTGTTGTTTGTGAGGACTGCCACACAACGGCTATGTAGGTGCCCGCAAAATGCCTGATACACTAGGAGTACTGCCATCAGCTCTCGTACACAAATGTGCAGAGTTAGTTCGGAAGTGGCCCAAAGGTCCTGTGTTTGGAGCTCCCTGAGGTGGGCACCCCATCCCAGAGATAATGCGTCTGTGACTAGGTACAAGGAAGGTTGCAGGGTGTGAAATGGTACCCCTTCGCACACCAACGTGCGGTCCAACCACCAGTGGAGGAAGGTCAAAACTGATTCTGGGACAGTTACCACTATGCCCAGGCTGTCTCGACCTGGTTGATATACTGTTAATAACCAGGCCTGAAGCAGGCAAAGCCGAAGTCTGGCATGCCTGGTTACATAAGTGCACGAAGCCATGTGCCCCAGAAGGCTGAGGCATGTCTTTACTGTGGAAGTCGGGAAGTTTTGAAGGCTACGGATGATGTTCACCATTGACTGAAAGTGTGCGTCTGGTAGGAGGGCTCGAGTGAGTCTGGAGTTTAAGACTGCTCCAATAAACTCTATTCTCTGGGTTGGTTCCAGAGTCAACTTTTCGTTGCTGGGCAGGAGGACAAGCTGGCGGAATGTGCTTAGGGTGAGTCGAACGTGGGATTGTGCTTGGTCCCTGATGTGGCCCCGAATGAGCCAGTCATCGAGACACGGAAACACTTGAATCCGTTGTCAACGAAGGTAGGCTGCCACGACAGCCATACACTTGGTGAACACCCTGGGAGCCGTGGACAGGCTGAAGGGAAGGACAGCAAATTGGTAGTGTTCATGATTGACCACAAAGCGAAGGAAGCATTTGTGCGCTGGGTAAATCACTATGTGGAAGTACGCGTCCTTCATGTTGAGGGCGGTGTACCAGTCTCCAAGATCCTGGGAAGGAATAATGGTCCCCAGTGAAACCATGCGGAACTTCAACTTTACCATGAATTTGTTGAGTCCGCACAGATCTAGGATGGGCCGAAGCCCACCTCTGAGCCTTGGGAATTAGGAAGTAGCAGAAGTAAAAACCCCTGCCCCTTAGCTCCCTTGGAACCTCCTCGATCGCCCCCATGGACAGGAGCGTTTGGACCTCCTGTATAAGGAGTTGCTCGTGAGAGGGGTCCCTGAAGAGGGATGGGGAGGGAGGATGGAAGGGAGGGGAAAAGGAAAACTGAAAAGAATATCCCTTTTCCACAGTGTGAAGAACCCATCAGTCTGAAGTTATACAGGACCACGCATGGTGGAAATGGGAGAGACAATCTCAAAATGGAGGGGAAGGATCCTGGATGGTGACTGGTATGCCGTCCTCAGGCGCACCTTCAAAAGTTTTGCCTGGGCCTCGTTGATGGTTTGGGAGGGCCTTGGTTCTGACCGGGTTGGTGGCTGGTGGATTTCTTTCCACCACCTCATCCATGTCTTCTATAAAAGTCCCGTCTTGGACCGGGGAGGATGTAGAACCATTGAAGCTGCGGCTTAAAGGGCTTCCGCTGGGTAACTGGGGTATGCATTCCCAGGGAGCGCATGATAGCCCTGGAATCTTTCAGGCTCTGTAGTCTAGAGTCAATTTTGTCTGAGAACAGGCGCTGCCCATCAAATGGCAGGTCCTGCAGGGTCTGTTGTAGCTCTGGCGGTAGGCTAGATACCTGCATAGCCATGTGATGCATCTCCTGGCTGCCCAATGCCAGGGTCTTAGCCACAGAGCCTGCCGCATCTAAGGAGGCCTGTAAGGAGGTTCTAGCCACCTTTTTGCCCTCTTCCACTAAAGCCCCAAACTCGTCCCTGGACTCCCACAGAATTAACTCCTTAAGTTTCACCATGGAGCTCCGCAAGTTATAGTCATAACGGCTCAGGAGTGCTTGTTCGTTTGCGACCCTGAGTGAAGACACCCCTGCTGACTAAATCTTGCGCCCAAACAAATCTAGATGCCTGGCGTCTTTTGATTTGGGCTCTGGAGCTTGTTGACCATGCCATTCCCTTTCATTCACTGAGGACACCACTAGTGAACACAGCTGATGGTGAGTACAAAGGTACTTGTACTCCTCGGAGGGGACAAACTATTTCCTCTCCTCTGGCCGTTGGTGGGATAGAGGCAGGGGTCTGCCAGATTGTCTTGGCATTGGTCTAGGTGGTACAGATGATGGGCAATGCTACTCGGGACGGGGCCTCCACTGAAAGGACGTCCACCACTGGGTCCTCCAATTCCACTACCTCCTCCGCTTGGAGGTCCATATTACATGCCACCCTACGTAAAAGGTCTTGGTGGGCACGAAGGTCTATCGGGAGAGGACCCGAGGTTGTTGTCCCCGCCACTGCCCCGTCTGGAGAGGATGAGGCTGATGCCACAGGGGCCAGGGGATCCTGTGGCAGATCATGTTGTGAGGGGTCCTGTTGCTCAGGATCCACTATACTGGGGTCTAGGGCCTGCGCTGGGGTGGGGTGTAGACGCTTCCATACCCCCCAGAGAAGGACAACCTATGGTGGCTTCTGGTACCCGCGATTCTGAATAGGCTGAGCGGGAGGCCCTTGATGGAACCCCTTGGGCTTGGTGGTAAGCCCACTAGGTCCAGAAGGACCACTGCAGGGTCCTGATTAGGGTCTTGGCCTTCATCTTGCCATTGACCCACATTACCCACACCCTGGCTTGGAGCGGGGTAGGCTGAGCGTGAGGCACCCTCAGACTGCGATGACCATGAGGCGGAGCGCAAGGGGCAAGGTGGTGCGGAGCGTGTCTGTGTCGACTCTCCAGGGCATGGTGCGGACCAGTACCGAGTCACTGGAGAGTGGTGCCGGCGAGGTGCTGGGGAGTGGTACCAGGATTGAGATCAGCATCGATGACTGAGACGGTACCAGGATCCAGAACTAGATTGTGACGACGACCGCCTGCAGGAGTGGTACCGGGATCAGCTCCGGGAAGGAAATCAGTGCTCTGATCGGTGACAGGAGCGACATTGGGAGTCTGAATGGTACCGCAGCCTGGAGCCATGCCGTGAGGCAGATCGGTGCTGTGAGTACGACCAGTGCCGTGAGAGGGAACTGCGTCGGGACTGCGAGCAGCATCAGGATCGGGGCCTGCTCTGGGATCAGGAGCGGAGCCATGTTTCCACGCTAGGAGATGATGGACGTATTAGGGTTGGCTTGCCCCTAAACTGTACCGCACGAGTCGGAGGCGGTGCCATAGGCTGCGGTGGTGCCGGCTCTGTGAAGGCAATGAGGTCTCTCACTACTGCAAATATCTCTGCCGTCGACCACTGTCCGGGCTGGGGGGCCAGTGTGCACCAGACTCAACGGCTCGTCCCTTGGTGCCAGAGTCAACTGTGCCGATATCGGTGCTTGTACCCTCGGTCGCAACTCTGAAGTTGCCAAAGGAGGCTCCAGCGCCAGTTACTGAGAGACAGTCACCTCCGGCTTGCGCTGTTTCTTCTGGTCTGGAGACAGGGAATGGTGCTGAGTCACTTGCACTGGACATGGTGCTGGAGAGGTCCGGTGCCACGGGCCTCTATCTGAGTCCATCCGCGGTCCAGTACCTGAAGCTGCCACCGGAGCACTGCGCACCGATGCGCTTAGTGCTGAAACCTGGAGTGTCGATGGGGGATCCGGGCTAAGGGCTGCCTCCATAAGAAGATGCTTGAGCCTAAAGTCGTGCTCCTTTTCGGTTCGAGACCTGAACTCCTTACAGATCCTACATTTGTCCGCCTGGTGAGACTCCCCGAGACACTGCAAACAAGAGTCATGAGGGTCTCCCATTGGAATAGGCTTTGAGCAGGCTGAACATGGTTTAAAACCCGAAGCCTTGGGCATGAGCCCGGGCGGCAGGCAGGGAGGAGTGGGAGGACCTCTTCCAACCCACTTAATCTAATTACAAACTTAACAACTATACTAACTATAACAATTAGAACAACGATCTAAAACCAGGAAGCAAAAGCTAGGGAGAGCGGAGGACAGCTATGGCGTGCTCCACAGTTCAAACGACTGTCACGAGCGGTAAGAAGGAACTGTGGCGGCACTGGGTCAGCTGGAGTATATTTCCAGCGCCATTAAGGCACCCCCTCCAGGAGGTTCCACAGCCGACCCACTGGGTATTGCTAGGGTAAAAATTCTCCAACAATCATGCACGCGGCACACACACATCTAATTGGAATCAATATGAGTAAGCACTCGAAGAACAGCACAATTTTAAGGAGTTACATTCAGTCTTCTCAGCCAAACAGAGGGAGGATCAGTACAATGCATGTTTTTTGGGAGAAAAGGATAAAAGGGAGTCTAAGGGCATGGTTAAATTGGGTTAGTTTGTTCACTCCAAATGCCCAGAATTAATTATATGAAGCTGAAGTGTGTCCCCACAGTTATGTTACACCAGTTTAACATTTTTCCCTTGTTAACCAGCTCTGCAAATCTCTGAATTAACTAACTACCCAGCATGTTGGGAAGATATCCCATGGTTCAAATATCCACTGTTCACCTCTATGCATTTTGGGATTTCTCCTAACAGCACACTGTAAGATGCCTACTGAAACCTACAGGAATTCTGGAACTTGGACTCCAAGTAAAACTCCTATAATTCCTCTCTGGCATCCATTAACTCATCTATATTTTTCAAACTGCTGTCAGGCAGCACGGAGGACACACTGCTGACTGCCACAATCATAACAGTCATTATTATGAGCAGAATAATGCACATGTATTGGCAGTTGTGGAGCCAGATGAGTTTGGACTGGCAGATTCAGACAGCTTTGGATACCACCCCAGTAAAGCTACAGATGGAGGCATTACGAAAGAATTAAATCAAGCAGTTACCTCCACAGGGCATTTATCTGGAGCTGCTTCAGTTGAAGGAGCACCACTTCCAGTCACAGTCAACTAGCAGCAACTGGTGGGATAAAGTAGTGATGCAGAACTAGGATGGCCAGCAGTGGCTGCAGAAGGTTACTTTCCTAGAGGCCTGTGCAGAACTCACTCTAAAGCTGCAATAGCAGACCACCAGCATATGACAGCATGGAGAAGCATGTGGCCCTTACTATCTGGAAGCGCAAAAGCTACTGGTCTGCAGTAACTTGTCTGGCATTGATTGATAGATCAACTATTTAGGCAGTGCTGCTGTGCCAGCTCATAAAGCTTGGTAGTACACAAGAGGTTATTGACAACTTTCCATGGGTAGGGTTCCTGAACTGTACAGAGGCTACTGATGGGATACACATGCCTATTTTTATCACACACACCCCACATGAGAGACTCAACAGGAAGGGGTATTTCCCCATGGTGCTACAAGGCCTGGTTGATCACCATAGAAGGTTCAACATACATTTATACGGTGTGATCTGGAAAAGTCCAGGAAGCTGGAATCTTTAGAAAGTCTGGCATGTTTTCTAGAATGAACAAGGAAATTGTTGCTCCTCATTACGAACATTAATAGAGTTATGATTCCTCCTGTCATTTTACCCTCTGCTTCCCTGGTTTATGAAGCCTTTTACAGGACACTAGGATAGGAGAAAGGAACTATTTCACTATATTTTGAGTAGCTGCAGAATGACAGTGGCATAAGCATTTGTAAGAAGGAAGGGAAGATGGGGGTGCCTTATGACAAGGCCAGATGCTTATCATTGTGTGCCTTGCGTTATAATTGCTCGGAATATGTTCCATATCTATGACAGCACAGGCGAGAGCCTCACAGGTGGATGGGAGGAGGAGATGGAGAGACTTTCTGAATACCATAGACAGCTGGAGAGGTTGCTTCCGAAAAATGCTACAAATGGTCAGAGAAACAGGGTTAGAGATATATTGTGCTCCCCCTTTTAAGGACAGGATATAGTTGTGATCAACAACCAAGAAAATATCCAAAGAAATGACTGATGGGTCATTGACACGGGGTGTGGGAAGGGGCATGTTAGGTAACTGATGGAGGAAGCAATTCCTCAATGAAGTTTTTCATCGGAGTTGTACAAAAAAAAAAAGTGTATTGAGTTAAATAACATACATAATAAATAATGCTACTTGAATGAAAAAAGTTCATTAATAGCACAGTGCAAACTTAAGATCACTGAAGCGTGGCATGCGCAAACAGTGGAGTATTCACAAATGCCTGTAGGTCAGGAACTCAAAACTGTTCTTCTACACCTCCCCATTGGTTGATTGCTAGTTCTTTCCACACCAATTTGGTTGACTGAATAGAAGGTTCCAATATGGAGTGTTTCTCAATAGTTTGCAGGCCCAGGCTACGCATGTGCTGCACTTGACATTTGTAAGAAAATATGTTCCAGCATAGCCATTTTCCTATGCGTTGTGCATATCCTGTCTCTTTCCAGGACTGTGCATCCTTCCGAGACTTCTGATGCTTTCCCGGAGCAATCTATCCCTCCACCTTTCTGCCTTTATGGCCCTCTCTCTCTGGGGCCACGTATGCAGTTACTACTTCCCTGAACATCTCAAAGACACAGACGGTCCCTTCCAGTCCTATGTTCCTACTGCTACTGTCATCTTTTTTCTGTTTCCTTCAGAGGTTTGTCAGCCTTTCAATGGGAGATTCAGCCTCTATAAACCCAGCTCATTGCATTGCACAAGGTAAGGATTAATTACTGTGAATTAAGACACAAAATAAATCATTGTAAAAAATGTGTGTGGATTCAAGGCTCTTTAATGTGAACAAACCAAGTTAACCCAATGCAACATTTCCTCTAGACAAACTAAGATGACCAGTAAATGAGGAAGGGAATAAAAGAAAAAACATATAGTGCAATAGTGATGGAATGCAAATTCAAGGGAAAGAGAGACAAATTCAAACTTCATAGCTTCATTTCAGCAGAGATAGGAGACTACATTTGTAGTTTTCAGCTACCATTACAATATTTTATTCATGGCAACTGAAAGACACCCTGAAATAAAACTCACTCTAAAAATCTTTCCATCAACACCATTTTAAAAAGAGTGCAAGAGAAACATTCACACAAACACTCCAAACACAAAAATTAAACCCAAGACACTGATATTTTGAAATACAGGAGGATCAAAACCACCTAACAAATTTCATCATATTGTTATAGTATAATAGCATCAAAAATGTAACTTTGTTCACTAGCAATATATATTTAACAGAAATGCAAAAATGAAGTGTATGAATCTCATCAGGTGTATCTTGTGCAGTTACTGATACTCTGAGACTATGTTTTGCTCTAAGGTATCATGGCTTTAAATGAGCAAAAACAACCCTTTACACGTTCCAAAATTAAATGAACAAAATTTAAATAGAAATTATTAATCTATACAGAATTGTAACAGCTGAACTAGAAATACACTCTCTCTTTTTAAAAACCAGGACAACAACATTGCATAAAACTATAGGTACCTCCTTAAAAGAGTGACAGAAAACATGCTGTATCCCAGGGGTGGGCAAGCTATGGCCCATGTGCCAAAGGTGGCACACAAGCTGATTTTCAGTGGCACTCACATTGCCTGGGCCCTGGCCACCGGTCCAGGGAGGCTCTGAATTTTAATTTAATTTTAAATGAAGCTTCTTAAACATTTTAAAAACCTTATTTACTTTACATACAACAACAGTTTAGTTCTATATTATAGACTTATAGAAAGAGACCTTCTAAAAATGTTAAAATGTATTACTGGCACGTGAAACCTTAAATTAGAGTGAATAAATGAAAACTCGGTACACTGCTTCTGAAAGGTTGCCAACCCCTGCTCTATCTAGACTGGCAAAACTCAACTTGCACTCCAACGTGGGGTAAGGAATGATGACGGGGCTGAGTACATTTTGCACTTGGAGTAGTAGATTTTGATGACAACTTTGTAAGGCTGAACTTATCAATGAAAATGTAAACTGTTTTGCTTGAGTTTGGACTTCAATTTGTGTTTTTTCTTATAATGAAAGGCCTGTGTAAACAGTTATACTATTGCAGCCTATAAGCAATCACAAGGGAATTAAACTTACAACAAATATGAGCGTTTTTACATTGAAGTTCATACCTAAATGGTTTGCCAGTTCCCCTTTTAAAGAAAAATATGAAAAATGTGCAATAAGTTTAAGATATTTACCTCTTTTATGGAATTCAGATTTTCTGTGTCCCCTTTACCAAATATTAGATCATCAGCATTGATGGTCACTATACAGACTGCGATTTTAGTACTGACCATTTGAATCAGCAATCTGTACTGAAGACAAAGTCCACACAGGCTTTTTTCCTTTTTCTGAAGTGGTATTAACATAAAGGAACTAGAATAAAAAATGTTATCCCCTTTTGTAGATGGGGAATTCATGAAAATTAAGCTTTCCTATTTTTGGATGCAACCTCTGCTCAGAAATGAGGAAAGTAGGTGCAGATTATAAAGACAAGACCAATTCATGTGTTCTCTCTTGAAGGACTGTTTAAAGGATTCATTTGTAAGTATTGTATCTACTATTTATTTTATTTTCATGTGTATAGAATCATTTGTCTAAGTTTACAGCTGTTCTGTATCTCCCCTGCCAGGCAGGTCACTTGAACAGCTCCTGTCCCAGCGTCTCCCTCACCCCGATCCTGGCCCTCCTTCCCTCTCCATCTCTCATCCTGATCACCATTTTTATTCCTTTCATGCCACCATTCCTACCCTCCCGCCCATTCCCCTGCTTCCCCCTGTCCATCTTCCCTGTCTCTTGCTGTCTCTGATTTCAATCTCTAGTGCTCTCTCTCACTTCCCGTCCTCACAATCACCACACACCTTTGATGACTTCAACTTCCATGTTGATGACCCATCCAACCCCTTTGTTGAACTTTTCCTTGCCCTAACCTCTTTGTTCAACCTATAGCCTGGTTCAACTGTCCCACTCACCAGAAGGGCTGTTCATTTGACTTGGTCTTCACCAAGCATTGCATTCTATCAGATCTCTCTTCTGCTGAGTTCCCCCCTCTGACCCTCACCTGCTCTTTCAGCATCACCCCACAACCACACATAACCCAGACTCTCTCATCTGACCTTTCAGCAACCTTCCCAATCCCCTAATGTTGACTTCTCATCTACCTCTCAGACATCTCCTTCCTTTCTTCCATTGATATGGTGGTTGATTCTTTGTGTTTCACTCTCCTGCATCCTTGATTCTTTTGCCGCTCTCCCCCAGCCCTCCCCCTAGCCCCGCTAACATCCACTACTTCCACTCATGTGGTGGACTATCTCTGGCAGAAATTCCGTGACCAGGATAACTTCCTCCATTCTTTCTTCTTTCAGGTCTGCCATATTCTTAGCTAAACAACACCACTTTTCCAACTAAACTGAATCCTATACAATCACAGCCACTTTGTCATCACCTTTGATTCACTCTTTAAATTCTTCCCACCTCCTCTTCTCTCTCCACACAGGATCTTGATTTCTTCCCCCCCCCCCAAAAAGTGATAAAATATGACAAACTATCCCACCCCTCAGCTTTCCTTCCTTCCTTTTTCCTCCTAAAACTCTCACCTTCTCCCATGACAAAGACACAGATGTTTGTCTGATCTCCTCCTCTAACCCTTCTCTAACTCCATTGACCCCATCCTATCTTCTGATCTGCTTTACTCTTTTTCTTAACCTCTCATTCTCCTTTGGCTTTTTCTCTTCACAATACGAGCAAACTTTAGTCTCTCCAATGTTAAAAAGCACCATCCTTGACCCTACTTGCCTCTCCAATTACAGACTCATCTCCTTTCATCTGTAAACTTATTGGTTGTGCTGTTTATAATCGCTGTCTGAGGTTCCTCTCCTCCAATTCCATCCTAAAGACTCTCCAATCCAGCTTCTGCCCCTTGTACGCCACTGAAACCCCTCTCACCCAAGTTTCTAATGGTCTCTCTTTTCCTGGCCAAAGCTCAGAACCAGTCTTCCATCCTCATCCGCCTTGACATGCTGGCCACCTTTGACCATTCTCTTCTTCTTGAAATCTCCTTCTCCCTTGGCTTCCATTACTCTGTCCTCTCCTGGTTCTGTTCCTACCTCTAATTGCTCATGCAGCAACATGTCCTTCCAAGGATCTTCCTCATTCCCCTTCCAACCTTCTGGGTGGGTTCCACAGAGCTCTGTCCTTGGTCCCCCTCTCTACTCCTTATCTCTGGATAATCTCTATGCTGATGAACAGATCTACCCTCTCTATTCCAGACCTGTCTCCTTCTATCTAAACTAAAGTCTCACTCTGTTTCTCTGATATCTCATGGATGTCTAGCCATTGGCTCAAGCTCAACATGGCTAAAACAGAGTTCTTAATCTTTCCCCTAATTCCTTTTTCAATCACTGTGGACAACACTGCCATCCTCGCTGTCAGTCAGGTCCATAATATAGGCATAATTTTTGACTGAGACCCTTCTCTAGGTCCTCCTATCCAGGCTATATCTAAATCTTCCCAATTCTTTCTGCTTAACATCTCTCTGATATGCTCTTTCTTATCCATCCACACAGCTAAAACTCCTATCCAAATACGCATCATAGTTACTGCAACATTCTTCGTTTGGCCTTGAGAAATGCAATCTTGCCCTACTCATATCTATTCGGAGCACTGTTGCAAAGATCATTTTCCTAGTCCATTGCTTTGACCAGGTCAGCCCATTTTTTTGATACCTCCACTGGCTCCTCCTTCACTTTTGCATCAAACATAAGCTACTTGTATTCACTTTCAAGGCCCTTCACAGTCAATCCCCATCCTACCTATCATCTGTCATTCATTATCAAGCCATCAGTGCTTACTTCTGAGTGAACTACGATTACAGCTTCCACAGCCCATTCATTAAATTTTCAAACAAGCACTTTTGTGCTTTCTCCCATGCTGCCTCACACATTTGGGAAATGCTCCCTGTAAACAACAACAAACTACCTCATTACTCACCTTCAAATCACTCCTTAAAATTCTCTTCTGCCATAAAGTCTACAAAAAAAATTGACGATGGTTAGGCTGCTGGTGTGCTGAGTGCCTTTCATACTGACCAATAGTGTCTTGTGGGGTTTCTTGTACTCTCGTTGCTCTTTCTATATCCATCTGTTGGCTCTTGTCTTATATGTATATTGCGAGCCCTTTGGGGATAGAGACCATCTTTTTGTTCTGTGTTTGTACAGTGCACCTAGCACAATGGGGTCCTGGTCCATGACTAGAGTTTCTAAGCACTGCAATAATACAAATTAATAATATTAATATAAGCACACCTATAAGAATAAGACAGGAGCCCACCTCAAGAAGCTTACAGTTTAAACCAGATATTGAAAGCAAAGGATAATAAGTGGGTGGAGGTACTATATAATGGAGGATTACAGTAGTGATTAGCATAAAATATTCATTGTTATATACAAGTCTCTCACATGTTCTTTTCCCTTTAATATATTAATGTTCATATGTGTGAGGGTGGGGCTGAGGTTAAGACTGGAATATTAAACAAGAAATAGTGTGATCAGAGGACGATTTTAAAAAAAGACAGCAAGCTCACATGGCACCAGAGGGTTTATGAGGTAGCATGGGAAGAGGAGAAAAGTTATTTTGAGAGCATGACAGGCAAGCAGAGTTTAGAGAAATGGGTACTAATGTGGGGGTAGGTGGTAGAGGTCATACATCTCTGGGCCTCAAAGTTGAGAAAGTATATAAATGTAAGGAAGAGGACTGAAAATAAATGTTATATTATGAATACACATTACATTATTTGACCAAGCAACAACGCCAGCAAAGAGTAGATAGGCTTCATCTTATTACTTTGCTTTATTGTATATCTGTTTAAATATTATTATCTTTAACTGTTCTGGTATGAAGTCAAATTTGTTATATTAAGATTAAGTGGATAAAATGAGAAATAATGCAATTTGTCTCTAAGCAAAGGGAAATACGTGAACACTTCCCTTGCTGGTTGGAGTAGACAGTGTGTGCACATTTGTACCTAACTGCTAATCTCATATTTTAAAATGTAAAATGAAGCTAGTAAATATTGTTTTTATGTACAAAAGAAAACAATAATTTAATACAGAGCTTCTGTTAATGACAGTATCACAAATATTTTTGTATAATTACACCTGTTCTCTCAGTCATTGCAACCATTTTAAGAGAGGGATAATTTTAAAAAGCCAGCCTCTAAAATTTGCACTAAATAGTTAAATGACATTTATTATTTATTATTATATGTATTACTGTACTGTTATGGGCTCTAATTGATTTCAGTGTTCTACTTTTTTTTAAAATGCACTGTAAAAATATATAGTAACAGATATCCCCTACTCCAAAGAGCTTACAATCTAAACAAGCAAGTAGGAAAATATGAACTTTTTTATGTCTGTTTTACAAACAGGAAACAGAGCTATAGAGACTAAGGCCACAGTGCAACAAGGTGTTCAAGTACATAGGTAACGTAAAATTAATGGAATTACTCATCTATTTAAACTTGTATTGCGACCTATATGACTTGTTCAAGGTCAAACAAACAAACAAACAAAAATCTATGGAATTGAACCCAGATTTCCAGGGCAGGGTTTTAACCACATGACTATCCTTCATCTAAGCAGAATAGGGTGAAATGAAAATAATTGCTTCTGTGAAACATGCTAAGCTTCCTGCACATCTGAACAAGTCAAATAGCCAGGAAAAATTAGCTCCATTTTTTTTAGAGCATTCACTATTTCAGTCACACCTGACCCAGATATTAAAAAAAAAAAAAAAAAAAAAAAAAATCAGGAAAAAAAATTCCTTTCCTGCAAGACACAATATCTTTTACACAGTAGATCTCGTTAACTCAATGAGCCCAATCACATCCTATACATATATCTTGGATGGTAAATGTATTTCTTCCTAATACATAGGTTAAAGACAAGTACTTTTCAGAACAATAAGCCAAATAAACATATTTGATATTTACAAAATCTGTAGTACTGTCCAGGACTATAGAGGGTCCCAACTCTGAATTTCTCATGTTTCAACAGATCCCAACTGGAGCTGGAATATATTATACTATACTCAGGCAACCAGTCCCTTTGAAGTCCATGGGAGTGGTCCTGCGATTGTTTGCAGGATCAGGCCCTTAAAACCTAATCCTGCTCCCCGTAATGACAAGATAAAACTCCCTTTGCCTTCAGTGGGAATAGAACTGGACTACCCGATTAACATCTTTAGGGTAGGAATTGTTTTGATTACTTGTTCTGTAAATATTTATTTTAACACCAAACAATAATAAATAATGAATGTAACATTGGGTTCAAGACGAACACAGAAATAGTTACATGAATTTGTTTACTATAAGTACAGGATTTTTAAAACATTTATTTTATTTCAATGAAAAGTAGAAAAACACTAATATGTTCAGTGCTTGAAGTGTCTGAAAAAATTGTGCTTATTTGAAATTTAGACAAAATTAAATCATATTGCATAACCCTTTTGCTGTTTTGTATTCATTTTTATTCACATTAATAACCTGTTTAAGTTTTATTTGAGGTTTCTAAAAATAAACCATTACAGTATAACCTATTTTAAATAAGGAAAACAAGTACATGAGTTGTCAGTTTTCAAGAACTATGTTGTTAGCAATGTTTGCAGGAGATGCAGGAGGCAAAATGCTGTAGAATATGATATCTCAAGACAGCATGGATATTCATTGTCAAATGGCAAAAGCATATGTAATTTTTAAGCATATTTCAAAGTTTAGTTCCCATACAAACAAAACAGAGCCTGATCCTGCAGACATTTACTACATGGGTTACTCAAGTTAGGAAGCATTTACAGAATCAGGTTCATGGGGCCTGTTCCTGCTCCCACTGAAGTCAAAGACTGCTCAAATTGATCTCTGTTGGAGCAGACAGAATACATACACAAGAAGCTGTTTCTCCTCCCCTTCCCCCCCCCCCCCCCCCCGGCCAATATGCACACAGACCTCTTTCCTAGTATTAGCTTTCGCCTACTACTGAAAAAACAGAATATGAACCCAATACAATTATTTTCTCACAGGATTTTACTAACTAACCAGAACACAGGTTGTCAAACATAACTATTCACAATTTTTTCCAGACTCGGTCAACTCTGCAGCTGTATTTTCCTCGCACTCTACAATTTCAGTATACTATATTAATATTCTTACAAAATATCACCATAGTAACTTAGCCCTCTCAGATTACTAAAACACATTCATACCATTATGGGTTTATACTGCATTCTTTGTATTCCTCTGAACTTTTTAAACAGTACTCATTAAGCTATATGTAAATTAACTACTTGAAAATGTTAATATTGCAAAAAATGCATATTACAGATCTTTATTAAACATTTTAACATGTAACCACAATTCTTTAAGGTAACATATTTGGGAGAGAATTAAGGTATTACATTTTGATTCCATGTGTTCTCTGTTTCAATAATTGCACTGTAGTAGAATAGCAAAAAACATTCAAATAAACATACAGTGTTTATTAAATTTTCAGATAAAGTCTCAAGGTATTGATTTTTTTTAAGTGGATACATCTGACATTTTATTAGCTCTGCAATGACCATCTTCTCTGAGTCAGATGCAAAATAAGGGGATTTAACTGCTTTGTCTTTACACCAGCACTGATAAAATACTGTACAGAAGGAAATGTATCCCTAGATCAAAGTACCTCAAAATTTGTGAAAAAATCTGTTAATACTATTTAAATTTTCCTTAAGAGATATTTATTGTAAAGCATAGTCTTCTGTTTAAAAATGTAGGAAACTAGAAGTGTACAACTTTTATGGACATGGAAAACATCAAAACCTAGATTCTACAAGCAAACACCCATGATTTCAGCATTTGTTGAACATTCAGTGTATTTTGCTAAGGTTGGCATTTATCATATTTTTCCAAACACTAAACACCTATAGTTTGGCTTGAAGTTTACAGAAACTTTTAGAAAGTCAGCTAAATACCTAAGGAAGTATTTGATTAAATTAAAGCTAATATCCTTTACCATCCATAAAAAGGTTTTAAAAAAAGAACAAGTACAATTTGTATTTTTCCTATACTGCAGATATTCCTGACACAGAAGCTACTCACCTGAAGTAAAGTACTATATTTACTATGTAACTAGAATAAAAGAGGGAAGGGCAAGTAAACTTCTAATTACCATACCATATTCCCTAGACATTTGAAAGGCATGATACAGTGTTTAAATGCTTGTTCACATGATGAATCTTACCAACCTACAAGCTTAAAACTGGCTACATAAAACTATTTCTGAAACCCTTTAACTTTTAAATGACTCTGTAATACTGATAAAGAACCTCAGAATTTGAACGTATTTCTAAACCGACTAATGCTGTATTCCTCTGCAATGTAAATGCCCAAGTCAAGGATTTCTCTCAGCTTGGCTCATCTTTCCCTGCTTGGCTTCAAACTCACCGAATAAATTACAGTAGGGGAGGGAGCTCTGGGAAACTATAACACCAGATGCATTAGGAAATACACACGAGAGCAAAACTAGACAAACTTCGTTTATTTAGAACCTCCGAATCTCAGCTGCAGCAATAGACGGGACTTTCTGTAACAATGGCCTCTTGGCTTACAAGCCAGGCTTCGTTTATATGTTTATTTAAACACACACACATCTGTATTCTCCATTCTGTGACTGGAAGATTTTCCACTTCAAGTAGCCCTGGGCCAATTCCATCAGCAGCACAACTCAGTGTTCCTAGAGTTCACGTGCAGTTTCCAAGATACAAACAGACTAAACCCCCACAAGGAGTTTGCACTACACGCTTTGCACTGCAAAGGGTTTTGCCCAAAGAATCGAGCAAGACTTGCCTTATAAAACCTGAATGTTTCATGCTTCCTTCCAGACTTGACTCAACAGTTCTCTAACTGTAAGACTGTTCCTAAACCAAATCAATCTAAACGCGATATTGCCTTATTTGGAAAGAAACTACATTAACTTTGTAGAAAAACAGACATTCGTGATGTATACATCTGTGCCAGCCAGTTTAAAGTAACGTCTTCAAAAGCCTGGTTTTCCCCCGATACTTGCAGTCACCTGGTCAAAAAGGTGGGAAGAAACTAAGTGCTATGCAACTAGAAAGTTTCATCCTCCAGTGTAGTCTCTGGGAAGCCGAGGGGGTGGAAACATCACAATCGAAATAATAATAAAGCGGTATGTGATACCTAAGAGCGCTATGCTTAAAAAAAAAAAAGTTACTTTTTATAGAGGTAAGGTCTGCCAACCGATGCACAACGTCCAACGTCCCTGTATCCTGCAAGGAACACATCACAGCGTCTATTGACAAATTAAATCTTAAGGGATGCGCAGAAAAATGATCTCGCACAAGCGCAGAGATGAACTAATACGCGCCTAACGTCTTATCTTTCCATTTATTATTTTAGGGGCATCTTGACACGTCCCCCTGCAAACACATACCAGTATATGCGCGGGAGCGCGCGCATGTACACACGTTAGACTGTGACACTTGCACTGGCTCCTCGGAAAGTTTTGAAGTTTGGTTTCCTCTGCTCCGAGGCCCCGGCAGCGCTTCCCCCTTCCTCCCCGTTTCGGGGGACCTACCTGTTCTCTGGAAATACAAGGCAACGAGGGTCTCCTGGACATTTTGCAGCTGCCGTAGTAGCTGGTTGGCGTTTCCCCTAAGGACACACAGCTAGACCTCCTCCTGGGTCTGATCACAGGCACTTTCTCCTCCACGCTGGGAAGCCGCGAGTGGTGATGTTGGTGCTGCGCTCCCCGGCTCTGAGCGGAGAAGATGCGGCGCTGCCAACCCAACAATGCCAGGAGGCAGCCGGCCATGCCGACCGAGCCGGCCAGCAGCGGTCTGAGGCTTGGGGGCAGCGAACTGAGGCTGGTGAGTGAGACCAGCCAGACCAAGCTGGAGAAGACCAAGACCAGGAGGCTTCGGCGCAGTTTCAGGGTGCTCTGCAGCAGGGTCAGCACCGCCACCGAGCCCAGCACGGTCAGCAGCCGGCCTGCCACCATCTGCAGCTCGGCGGGGCCCTGCGGCGAGTCTCGGTGCCCTTCGGCGGGTAACAACCACTGCAGCGCCACGAAGTCCCCCGAGTAACAACAGAGGGGCAGAGCCAGCAGCCACCAGAGGCTGGTGCCGCCGCCGCCGCCACCGCCGGGCTCGTCGCGCTTGCCCCGGGCCAGGTAACAGGTGAGGAAGAAGAAGGCACAGGCGATGCTGAAGAGGGGACTGAGGCAGTGGGACAGTCCCAGCAGGGTGCGCAGCGCCGAAGGGCCCCGCCAGCCGCTCTCGCCCTGCTGGCCCCAGGGGCTGCTCCGGCCGTAGGAGAGCAGGAGCCAGAGGACAAAGGCGGCCAGGGCGCCCAGGCTGAGCAGAGCCGGAGGGGAGGCGGCGGGGAGCAACAGCAGGGAGAGGAAGCCCCTGGGGGGGTCCTGCCTCAGAGGGGTCACGCAGCTCTTCACATAGCCGTTCCGCATGCTCTCCGGGCCGCTCCCGGGGCGGGCCAGGGGGGCAGCCACCCCGCCGCCGTCCTGCGGGGGTTGCTGGGGGAGTTTGCTAGGTCCATGCTGGGAGGCGGCGGCTTCTCTCTCTTCCCTCATGGTGGTGTGGGGAGAGCGTGGGTCTAGTCAGCTCCGTCTCCTCCTGCTCGGCGCTGCCTCCCTCATCTCCGCCGGGGACAGGCTCTCGGGTCAGCCGCGGGCTCCTCTCCCCGACCGAGCGGCGGAGTCCGGAGCATGGTGGGTAACGAAGGGGAAAGCGAGAGAAGGTAAAAAGTCTCTGCGCGAGGCGGCTCAGAGGTGAGGACTCGCTGTCGCCTCCACGCGCCCACCGGCTGCAACGGCGGCGGCTGGCAGGACCCCGGAGGGGGAGGGGGAGAACGGGACGGAGCCCTCCCTGCTCCCTCCTGCAGCTGCACACGGCGTGCGCGGAAGCGGCGGCGGCACGCGCCTAAAGAGCGGTTGGGCTCTAACGGCCGCCGCACAGTAGCGGTGGTTGGCCTGCCTGGCCGAGGAAACGGGAGCGCGCGCGCCGCCAGCCCTCGTTCGGGTCGCTCCAGGGCCGGGGTGTGCTCAAGAGCGCGAATCCCCGGGGGTGGGTTACAGCGCCCGCCGGGCAGCGTCTGGCATGCCACCCCTAGCTAGAGTAGTTCCGCGGACTCCCTGGCTCAGTTACTCCAGACTCTTACACAGGCTGGCGGCCCGAGGTGTGTGCGCGGCTCACAGCTCTTACTCGGACTGGGCCCCCTGCCTGCAGGGGCTGGTCCCATGATCCGGGATCCCCTCTCACAGAGCACAGAAAGCAGCATTTTCACCTGCGAACGGGGCTGTGAGAAGTTCTGCACACCCATGTAAAAATCTAGACTGGCATATTTAGGCAGCCATTCTTAAAAACGACAAGGAGTCCGGTGGCACCTTAAAGACTAACAGCTGTATTTGGCCATAAGCTTTCGTGGATAAAAAAAACTCGTTCTTTTTGTGGATACGGACAAACAGGGCTACCCTCTACTTCACTCTTAAAAACGGTGGCCACACAGCGTTTGGAGTGAACTGGACAGATGACTCAATTTTTTCTCTTCTTGCCTTTGAACACTGCCTTCTCTCTCTTCTATTTTTCTTTTTACTTGCTTGCCTCGCTTCCAGCACAAATTGGAGGTGTTTATAATCTTTCAGCTGCCTGAAGCTGTAAATAGGGACACTGGGGGCAAAAAACTAGGGACGTTCAAATAGATTTGTGGAGAGATAGTGGCTAAGTGGTACGTATTTGCTTTAAAATGTACTGGCACTGGGAAATAGTAGGCATGCATATAAAGAGAATTAGAGGCTTTTCATTGCTATAAAAATAAATGAGGAGTAGGTTTGGTTTATAGTAGTTTCTCTTGGTTCTTTCAGTTTTTGGCATAATGTTTACACATATGTATAGGAGAGATTAAATTGTTAGGCCAGGCTTGAAGAGCCACAAAACAAAATTTGCTTAATTTTCTTTTTTAAAAATTTATATGAAGCTTCCCCATCACTACTGGGAGTACCTAAAAGCCATAAACAATATACATACTTCAAGCAGCTAAGGATTCTTCTCTTTTCCACTTAATCCTCTACACCTCTCTCAGTTGACTGCCTGGTGGCAATTGTAGTCTCTGATCTCCTTTCCAGTTCTTTTGATGAGATGGCCATAAAATCTCTCCAGAACCTCAAATAATTTAGCTGTGGTAATGTTTTATAATTAAATACTGTAACAGTAAGGACCTGATCCTGCACCTCATTTGAGTAAGTCTTGAAGACCTCATCTTCCAAGCATTTACACATGTGCTTAGCTTTATACTTATTTAACTCCCATTGGTTGTACTATGGCCCTGATCCTATAATATGGGCTTTGCACAAACACAAATATCTGACCAGGTGCAACAGCTAGCAGAATCAGGGCCTTGGTGACACTGAAAGAAAAAAGGATTTTTTACAAATAAACACAGTTATGACTCAACTGAGTCTTTAACGGTATTTTCTTAATTTGGGGAAATTCTCATTTTTTACTTAAATATGTATTCAGCAAAGTGTGCAGTCAGAAGAGTTCATAGTATAGGTCTATGGATTACATGCCTTTTTAAAATGTTGATGATGTAGTGAAGTCATAGATGTGCACCTAGGATTGAAAGTTACATAAGATATCTTGCAAATTAAATTCTTGGAAAGAACAGATTTAGGGCCCAATACCAAAAGTCTTACTTATATGACTAGTCCTTCTGAAGTGAATGGAATTAATTGCTTTTAGGGCAAGATTTTAAGCATTTACCAACTAAAAGGTACGGACAGGCATCTACTGGGATTTTCAAAAGCTCAATGGTAGATACCTAAATACTTTTAAAATTTTGTCCTTTAGGCCTTGTCTACACACTAACGTTTTTCCAGTTTAACTAAGTTCATTAAACCCAGTGCAGTTTGTGTGTAGATAAGGCCTTAGGCCCCACTCCTGCAAATACTTATGTATGCAGGGCCACCCAGAGGATTCAGGGGGCCTGGGGCAAAGCAATTTCGGGGGCCCCTTCCATAAAAAAAAGTTGCAATACTATAGAATACTATATTCTCGTGGGGGCCCCTGTGGGACCTGGGGCAAATTGCCCCACTTGCCCTTCCCCTCACCCCCCGGGCAGCCCTGTACGTATGTGTTGTACACATGAAGTAATGTTTTCAGAATAAGGGCCTATGACTCAATAATGTGCACAATAGTCATCTAGCAGGTTTACTGAAGGGATTAAAGTGTTCTACAACAGCATTCAATGTAACCAAAATGAAAGTTTCAAATTTGGAAAGTACAGCAGAGGCAAGTAACTAATATTTACCATTTTAATCAGAAATTAAAACATATTTGTAATTCGGTACTGTTTGTTAAGATCTTATTTTTAGAATAACTGGAATTCACAAGAAATTGGGAAGAAGCAACTCTTTGCTTTCCAGAAAGCAAATCCAATTGATGGAGTCTTTAGTGTTCTTGTACCATAGCTTTCTTGTGGAAAGCTCAAAGTTTCCTTGAAAGAAGGATTTAAATCCTGTGTTAGTATACATGTTATCAGTATCATTCTTCAGAGTCCATATTGGAAATCATGTTTTAAAAATAAGGGGAAAAATACTTTCCCCAACACATATCTAGTCAATGTTATATTTTTGCATTTAGCTTTACCCACATGAGTAGTCCTATTAACATCAGTAAGACTTCATGAGTAAAGTTAAGCATCGCATAAATGTTGGGATGACCGAGGGCTAATATTATAAAGTGAACTTTATTCTTACTATACAAGTATCCTTCAATATTAGGTTCTGTTTAATTCAGCTTTAAGTATACACTCATGGAAGTGCACTCTTACTGAAATAAAATGTTAGATGGTATAATCAATATAAAATATTTATTTTACTTGCACGTTTGTCTGCATGGGCTTGTTTTGTAACTATTACATACCCATCTGAATGAATTTGAACAGGTAATTTATAATTACCTCATAAATAAGATGTCCTAACCCCAAAGCTACAGAATCATTCTAACACTTTCACTTGCTCAATTCATAGTTAATGATTCCATTACTTAACTGAAGTGGAACAACTTCAATAGGAGAGATTGAGGTAGCCCTCAATCAGAATATTCCATAGAATAGTGGTCAGGGCACTCACTTTAGGGGTGGCTGATCCTTCTTCAAATCCTCTCTTTGTCAGACAGTGGGGGTCTCCCATATCCTGTATGAGTACCCTATGCACTAGGTTAAAGATTATAAGGAAGGTGGTCATCGTCCTCTGGCTATTTTGTTTCAGGCACCATATGTGATTTAGGAGTTCTGCTACCTATCTTCCACTAGTTTGTGGATTACAAGCAAAGCAAGGCACCTCCCTGCAACCCAGATTTAGGTACATATCTTTGTGAGAGAGGTGGGACCTACCACATATGTGTCTCGTCAGCGTTTCCAAGTGGCTAGCTTAAATGATCCCTGCCTAGCATTCTGGTTTTGTGGATCAAAGTCTAGGATGTCTGTCTCTCCCTATTCCTTATACAGGAGCCTAGGCACCTAACTCAGGCTTTGTTGTTCCTGTGATTTTTCTAGACTCCTGAAAGGTGCAAATAACTCAGCATCACAATGCCTAAATCCCTTTGTGGATCTGGGACTTTGCTTTTAAACTTTTCTGTTCAGTTTAGAAGCTAATAGTAACACCTGCTCCAGATGTACACTAAGATATTTCAACTGGTAGTACTATTCTAGTATAACTTGTATGCAGTGTTGTTGTCGCCATGTTGGTCCCAAGATTTAGAGGCAATATCTTTTATTGGACCAACTTCTGTTGGTGAGAGAGACAAGCTTTTGAGTTTAGTAAATGTCTACTAAAGTTTACTAAGTTCAAAAGCTTGTCTGTCTCATCAACAGAAGTTGGTCCAATAAAAGATATTACCTCACCCACCTTATCTCTCTTGTGTAACTGACATTTTCAGTTGTATAAAAATAGGTAAAGATAAACTGAATTATTATAACAATCATTTAAGAGCGAGATTAAAAAATATTACACCTCCAAACATCAGGAAAAAAACCAAGTTTGTTATACCTAACGAGTATCAGGTTTTGCACTTCTTAAATCATTCCAAAAGTACCAATTCTTGCTTATTCAGCATAATTTTTCAGAGTGTGTACAGAAATAGACTTTGTGGTTAGTCTGTTGGGTTAGCTGTGGAGCCATCCGCCCCAAAATGTAGATCACCTGCAGGCAAAAACCGAAGAACACCTAAATATGTTTACAGGCCTACACTATCTGGTAACACACACCGTCATTACTTATTGAATAGCTAGATGATACTTATTTCACCCCACAGGAAATTCTAGACAGGCTTTTTTGATTATCTCAAACTTAACTCCATATAACAGCATGTTCTGTTCCTTTAAAGACAGATATAACCCAGCATACCTACGCTGGGGCCTTGGCTCCCTGAAGGCCACACACTCTGGCTGGATGTAGTCTCCTGAGGGAGCACCTGATTGCAAGGGCTTATGTGACTAGGAGTAAGCAAGATTGGCCGGGGGTTGTGAAACAGGCTACAGGAGTTGTCAGTGTTTGGAGTGAGGTCAGCTAACTGAGAAGATCTCCTAGGGTGAGTTGTTCCCTGTAGAGAGGGCTATTATAGAAAACTCCCCAGAAGGTTCTAGGAAGGAAAGGGCTTGACACAGAGAGGTGTGCTGTTTCTAGGGAGGAAAAGCTTTAAACTCTTCTGAGCAAAAGGGAGAAGAAAGCTGTGTTGGTGTCAGGAGTCAGGCACTATAGTTGCACCTGCTCAGACTGCTGACACCCTAATAAGTCAGCTAGGCTGCCTGATGGACTGTCTTTCTGGATTGTCTGAGCAGACCAGTTCTTAAGCCCAGCAGCAGTAGTTCACTGGCTGTTCAGTGTCTATGTCTTCTCTGTCCTTGCCCCACTCCCATCTTCTGTCCTTTTCTCTCCAAGCCCTTCTCCTGTTTTGTTCCTCCATGGCTTTAGCCTAAATCTTGCTCTACACCTAGCCTTGTTCCCATCCAGTCCTGTACTAGCCTTGCTCCTGCCTCAGAACCAGCCCTGTATCTACTTTCCCTGATTCTGGGTAATCCAGTTTTGGCTCTGGCATTTGGACTCAGTGGCCCTGGTTCTGGCCCTGTCTCGTCCCTTGACTCTGTCAACCAGACTGCGACCTTACTAGGCCTTACTGCCTGTGGCCTTCTCCAGTGATATTTCACAGGGTTCTCTTTTTCTCCCTCTATCAGGGCTCACCAACTATGTGGTAAGATTTATCAGATAATACTCTAGGAAGGGGCAGCAGCTGTCAGACTACTTGCAAGACGACTTGTGAATGGGGTGGCAAGTTATATGGGCCTGTGGTGCCCATGCTTCAGCAAATTCAGGGCACAAGGGCCTGGTTCCACTGTTCCAATGTTCAGGGCCAGGTCTCTCCCTCAGCCCCTCCTGCAGTCGGTGTGCCTCCCTCAGAGCGTCCCCCAGCCCCACCTGCCTCCCCTAGAGCATCCCTGCCTGCGCCCTGGACAGCAGGTGGAGGCCCTGCCACTCCACGCTGTGCTCCCTCATCAACTGCTGCCAACTAGAAAAGGGAGCAGCACTGCCTGCAGGGGGGGAGGAGGTCCACACATGATGCCATTCCTCATCCCCCAGCACCAACCACAGGGGAGGCGAGGGGACTTCCTGGACCTGAGAGGGGCGTGGCCCCTAGGAGCATATTCAGCGATGGTGCCAGATGAATGTGCTGCCGGGGAGGGCTGAGGGAACTGTGGAGCCCTCCTTTCTGGCCCCAGCCCAAGGGCAGCCTGCCTGCAACCCAAACTCCTCATCACTAGCCCTGCCCCACCCCAGAGCCCACACCCCCAGCCAGAGCCCTCAGCCATCCCGCATCCTAACCTTTTCCCTTAGCCCTGAGCCCCCTCCTGCACTGTGAACCCCTCATCCCTGGATCCAAACCCGCAGCCCTCACCCCAACTCTTTGCCCTAATTCTGAGTCCCTCCCACACTCCAAACCCCTCATCTCTGGCCCCACCCCACAGCCCTCACCCACACCTCAACCCTCTGCCCTAGCCCTGAGCCCCTCCCACACCCCAAATGCCTCATCCCCAGCCAGAGCCCTCACCCCCGTGCACCTCAACCTTCTGCCCCATCCCTGAGCTCCTCTCACACCCCAAACCCCTCATCCCGAGCTCTAGCCAGAGCCCTTATCCCTCCCACACACACCACAAGCCTCTGCCACAGCCCTGAGCCCCCTCCCACTCTCCAAGTCCCTCGGTCCCATCCCATTAATTTTGTTATGTGCACCAATACGCAGGTGTGGGAGGGGCAGGACTTGGACCCATTCTGGGCATCACCAAAAATTATACAAACCTGCCGCCCCTGATTGTGAAGGACTAGAGAGAGAGCTCCAGAAGCCTATGGATGTCGAGATATGGATGGGAGCATTGTCCTGTCAGAATATTGAGATATATGTTTGGTACAATAATAAAGCAGATCATAAGAGGGTAAACTTCTTGTTGGAAATACAGTTACAGTGTGTGTGGGTTTTGTTATTGCTTTTTGCCAGATCTGAAAGGAGTGGAACAGGTGTTTTGGCACCCAGAGAATGGGGAGTTGGGGGACAAACCTTATTATACTCCTTAATAACACAAAATAAGAAAAGTTCTTCTACAGAATGCTAACTTTAATAGAAGTGATGGCATCTTGTCAAGTAAGAAACAAAAATTATAACTAATCACTCATTACAGACAACTTTCCTAACCAAAAAAGTTCATATAGGACATTCTGGGTAAAGAAGGTGGATGGACAAATTACCCCAGAGGAATGAGATCTGATCTGGAAAAGAAGGCTACCAACCTGTCTGTAGCATGACAAAAGAAAATTTCTTGAAGATACTGTTCCAGTGGTACCTGGCTCCTGTGAGGTTTAGAGAGAGAAAGAGCTTGAAGGGAGATGACTATTGGAGAAAGTATGGTAGAAGATTTTATGCATATATGGTGGATGTGTCCAATTGCTAGAGAATATCAGATGTGAATTAGTAATCAAATATTACAAATTGTTTGCTATTTATTACCAAATCAGAAGTCTGATGAGGTGGTTAGGGACTGCTTGGCCATGGCCCAATCACTTTTTGGGACACCACAGCCCCGTTTGGGACCAGCGGGCAATCTGGCAATGACGGTTAGAAAGGGATCAGTGCTGGATATTGCTGGAGAAAGCCCCTGCCTGCACATTGTGGTGAGATCCAATGGGCCAGTATATGGAGCTGGGCCACCCCTACTGCGGGGTGAGTGAGGAGTGGGGTCACTCTCCAACCCATGGGGGCCTTCCACACCCTGGGGACAAGTCCCAACCATTCTGCATCATGTGCTCATCATCAAGACAGGAGTTGACCTTTCCCCAGGTGGCCTCCCTAATTCACACTTTAAATGTTGCTCTGCAGCCTTTGCAAGTGATCCTTTGGTAATCTTCCTGTGGCTTCTTAGTGGAAATAGTCACACACAAGGAAATGAAGAATTAATCTCTCATCTTCTAGCAGCTGCTAGGCTATATGTAGCCTCTCAGTGGAAAAATGAAAAATATTCCAATATAGAAGAATGGTTCAAAAAAATAACAGAGGTTGTTATGGAAAAATGATGTACCATGTACTTACTTACTAAAATATACAGAGGATACATAGATACTTTGATATTTGGTTACCATTTATTCAATCTTTCCCCATGGAGGGCACTTCCATGTGGTGGAAAGGCTTGGGTGGCCCTGAGAGCTATGCAGGCAAGACCATCATTGCTGGTAGGGTCACTTGTGCCAGACAGGTCAAAGAGTAGGAGCCAGACTAATGCCAGTTCGCAGGCCCTAATAGTAGGGGGTTGAGAGTGCACTAACAACCTGCTTCTGTTTTTTTGGTTTTTTTGTTTGTTTTTTTTTTAAAGGCAGTCATTATGGAAACCTAAACTACTGCTCAATTCAACAAATGCAATCCAGCTCAACTCAAATAAACCTAGAAGAGAGATGATGACGTGAAATGGCCAAACCCACAAGGAAGCTTGATAAATTTACTTTGTCCTAAATCCGTTACCAAACCTGGCAGGTGGAATGTGTGGACACTATATGAGCCTGGCAAAATGGTCAAAAGTAATAAAAGAAATGGACAGATACAAACTAGATTATGCTTGGCCTAAGTGGAAGGAGATGGGTAACAGGCCAAATAATTTTGTCAACTGGACCCATCCTACTGTATTTTGGACTACCAAATGCCAGTTATATACACAGAAAAGCGTGGGTCTGATAGTTTCAAACTTCCAGAAAGTGTCTGTTACTCAATGTTCTGCTCCAACAAAACATGAAGGAAGGATCCAAATAGCATAATGAGACAAGCATTGGACTGGAACCCCCAGGGCAAGAGGCAACAAGTGGACTAAGGATAACATGGAAACACACAACAGAAGCAGAGTTTGATAGAAGCTATCAAAATGACATGAGAAAAAGCCCAGATAGCAGCAGGAGACTGGCAAAGATGGAAGGCAGTAGTGAAGGTTCTATGTTCCACACTGAAGAGAGAGGCAGAAGAGATTTATTTAATACTCAAAGTATATTCACCTGCAAAACAAATAAACAAACAAACAAAAAACCTTTCACCCCTGGCTAATCTTTAAATATTAACATTTTGATAGACAGTCCTAGTTTTGTTAAATATGTAATCACAGATTTCCCTCACTTTAATAAAAATCACCAGAAACAACATGTTGTGAGTAAAGATGCTCACTCTATAATATGATAGTACCCCGTAAAAGAGAGATCTGATTATATTACTGTATAATATATCTCTAAATAAAAGTGCACTGTAATGATTGTTTTGTCTCTGATATTTACATCACAAAGTTTATATAAACCTGTTAACTTCCTAAATAAATAGTAAAAAACCTCTGTCTTCATTGACCTTTGTGCAGGAAAGATTGCAAGTTACAAAATCAAAATGTAATCCCTGTTATGTGAAAACACTTATTATAACAAACCAGGGGCTTACTCATGCTTTCAGTTTTGTTAACTGATTTTCCCAAAACAAGCACAGTGTGAAGAAAACTGAGACAGGAAAAAGAAGGGAAGGGAAAGAAAAGAATGATCCTACAACTAGGGTGTGGTCAGGGCCGGTTCCAGCATTTTTGCCGCCCCAAGCAGCAGGGGGGGTGGGGGTGGGAGGAACACGATTGAGCTCTCGCCAAAGTGCCGCTGAAGAGGAAGAGACGAAGTGAAGGACCTGCTGCCGAATTGCCTCCAAAGAGTAAACCAGACCGCTGGAGCAGCCACAGAATTGCCGCCAGACGCGCCACCCCAGCACTTTTCTATTGGCCGCCCCAAGCACCTGCTTCCTTCGCTGCTGCCTGGAGCCGGCCCTTGGTGTGGTTCTGGTGTTTTATCAATTCAGAAAGCAAGTGTGTCTCTTGAGTGACTAGAGCACTATGATGTGACTAAGATGAGGCTGGAAGGCTAGAGCAGATATGAAATTCAATTAGGGGATGAAGATTCCCTTTTCTTTTGTTGGCAGAGACTAGTGGAGGCAACATCATTGAGCTGGCAATCTCTAAACTGTAGATCAGCAAGGATTTACTCCAGGAACACTGGAGCCTGGAATAGAAAGGTTATAATTAACCTAATTAAACTTGGTTTCAGAGTGGTAACCGTGTTAGTCTGTAACTCAGAACAAAATAAAAGGAGACAAAAATGGTATACTTAATCCTGCCTCTGCATGGGGGGATGAACTGGAGGACCTCTCGAGGTCCTTTCCAGCCCTACATTTCTATGAACCAGCTACCCAGGACATTGCTGGTCTTTCAGTTTTCCTGTTCAGCAGGGAAAAAACCCAGGTTCTCCCTAATAGACCTGAGCAAATAGCTGATTTTTCAGTCCTCTTCCAATAGGACTGACAGAAACCGTCAGTCCTATTGTCACAGCAATACAGTTAGGTTGCAGATGGCCTCTGTGTTCCCTTAAACCTCTCTAATACTTTAATTTGGCTTAATGAAAGTTTTTTTTTAACCATAACACACTTTGATTATCTTGAGAACTATATAAACTATCCATAAATGACTTTTTTTCAATGCTGTTCAGAAGACACTTCTTAATAAAAATTCTTAGGCTAAGATTTTGTTCAAAACTGACGGAGTTGGATCTCTAACTTACGTAAAACTAAGGCAAATGGGGCAACCAAATTTCATCTCTAAATCTCATCTGAAGAGTTAACATTTAATCATTTAATTATGTCTGATTTATCTTCTGCACTGGAGCTCACTTGTAGAATAAAGATGTAGTATAATTACTTGACAGCAAAAAACACACTGAAAAGTAATTGGTGCTATAGCAGTGAAATGTTTGCTAGGCTACCACTTTTTGAAAACTGACCATTTAAGTAGACTTAATAAACCAATGCATGCATAGAATTGAAGATTACCAATAAAATATAGAATAGGTTACTATATTTAATGCTATGTAACATGCAAGCAAATAGTCTTAAGAGTTTTCTGTATTTTGAATCATGTTTAATTATGAAGTCTACACTTGTAGATATGAGAAACCATGGTAATAATACTTTTGTGATTCATTCTTTAATTTGTAAAATGAAGTTACAGTTTCAAATTGTAATGGAAACTTTTCATGGAATCCATTCATCAGTAATACTGAAGATTAAATCTTGCTGGAATACCTGGATCAGCTTTCTCTCATAGCTGTTTGCCACGGAGGTCTTTCTTGTCACAGAAGTACCAGATTCATTATTATGTTCCATAAAAGCACAAATGAGCAATCCAATTTAAGAGATCATTTATTTGAGGGGGAAAAATAAGTGTTGTGGTGAGATATTCAATCACCCTCCCTTACTCTTCTATACAGGGGCAGTTCCAGGCACGAGCACAGCAAGCACATGCCTGGGGCGGCAAGCCAGGGAGGGCAGTGTGCTGGTCACTATGAGGGCAGCAGTCAGGGAGCCTTCAGCGGCGTTTCTGCAAGAGGTCCGCCAGTCCCGCAGCTTTGGCGGCAATTCGGCGGCAGATATGTGAAAGGCACGGGACCGGCAGATCACCCGCAGAACCGCTGCCAAATCCGCGTTACCAGCAGACCTCCCGCAGAAACACCGCCAAAGGCACTCTGGCTGCCATGCTTGGGACAGCAAAAAACATAGAGCCACCCCTGCCTCCATATCTTTCTGGCACTCTTTTAAACTCAAATTGTTAAGATGGGTTCCTGGTAATCCACATTGTCTTGAAGTCTGTCAAAATAATTCTCCACTAAAAATTCATGTGCTTGACAGCATCATAGGCCATATCCTCAGCTGTTGTAAATTGGTATATTAATGCAGTTGAGCTGATCTATACCAGTTGAGGATCTGTCCCATGTTTCAGTATGTTCTTACCTCTAATTCAGCTATTATATATGGCTGATTTACTTTAATTCAGTTATGCCTGTAAAAAACTTAAGTGCCTTGATGTTTTCATTGCCTCATAGTATGCTACAACTGGCACAAAAAAGCACTACGCAGAAGAATGTCCTTTAAGGGACAATAATGTTAATATACTCATGCTACTTGTTTAATTCATAATATGAAGTGGTGCTATAGGCTAATTTTTCTCCTTGAAGATCAGGGTCCAGACCTCTCAGGACTAAAGTGTATTGAAAGGGAGGTTGTGGATGTGTGTATTGTGTCATCAGACCTTCAGTATCTCGAGTACTAAAAATAAATTAAATCTTCAGAAGTACCAATGGTGACTCTGGTGCCGATGTCTTTCCCGGTGTTGAATGTTATGACTTCAAGTAGCTGATCTGTGATGGCGCAATCTTTGGTACCAGCTGAAATTCCGATGCAGCACTGGACTGCTGATAGATGGGGTGTGTGGTACCAAGCAGGCATAGCTCCACCATTACCCAATTTACTGAATCAACACCATAGTCAAGTTACCCATCTGGCGCTGAGCAGTCTACACTTCATGGAATGGTTGGTGCATGTCTACATGAGGAAGAAGGGTGATGCTTGCAAGGAATTTGAGAAATTCTGCTTAATAGCAGAAAACTATCTACTAGGTCTACTTCTTTGGCCAAGTGGAACCTTTTTTTGATCTGGGCGACGTCGAAAGGACTCCAATCCAGGTCAGCTCCTATTCAAGATACTTTGGATTACCAACTGCATTTGAAGTCTTCAGGGCTAGCTCTTAGCTTGTTAAGTATTCACTTGGGGGTGATCTCAGTTTTTCCATTCTAGCCAAGGAAAGTCAGTTTTCTCAAATCCTGTGGTAGGGAGATTTCTGAAGGATATCATCCACTTGTTCCCATCAATGAAGGAAATGGTCCATACTGTTCTGGCAGCCCTCATGGGTCCTCCATTTGAGCTGATAGCAACCCACTCTTTTCCCTTCTTTCCCAGATGACTGCCTTTCTTGTGGCAATAACTTCCACAAGAAGAATCAGTGAAAGGCATGCCCTTATGGCAGGGCCTCTGTAGACACAGTTCTTCAGGGATAAAGTATCCTTGAGACCACATCCAAAGTTCCATCAAAAGTAGCATTGCAATTTCACCTATATCAAGTTATTTGCTTACCCATATTATTTCCCAAATCATATTCCAATCCTAACAAACAATGCCTACGTACATTAAACATCAGACAACATCTGACCATTATTTGGAAAGGTCTAAGCCTTTTCAATCATCACTTCAGCTTTTGGTTTCTTTTGCAGATTGGATGAAGGGTCAGCCGATGTCAGCACAGTCAGTTTCCAAATGGATAACCTCCTGCTTTAATACAGCTTACAGAGTAACTCAACTGTAACAAACTGTGTGGGCTCATTCAGCAAGGGCTCAAGTGACTTCAGTGGCATTTCTGAACAATGTTTTAATTTTGGACATTTGCAGAGCTTCTACATGGTACTCCATACACAGATTTACCAAGCATTATGCTATTGCTCTGACATCCAGTCACATGCAAACTTGAGGAGGAGAGTTCTCCAGTTGTTATTTAACTAGACTACAAGCCTACTTCCTACGAGTATTGCTTCTAAGTCACCTGAGTGGACTACACATCTGGAACCACTTGAAGAACTAAAAACTGTTGTCTACGTGTACTGTAACTGTTTTTTAAGAGATGGGTACAAACATGTATTCCATGACCCACCCTACATCCCCCTGCATCAGAGTCTCTACTCTTGACATTCAGTGCAAGGGAACTGAAGGAAGTCAGGGTGCCACCACCCTTATATAGCCATGAGAGAGCGTGAGGGCCAGAGGGTACGAGCCCCACCTCTACAGGTATTGCTTGACAAAGTTTTCTAGCTTTGGTGCACTAGTCACATGCACACCTGAGTGGAATACACATTGGCATCCACATCTCGAAGAACAACAGTTACAGTACAGGTGGGAAACCATTTTTAATGCCAGTTAGCTCATTAATGGGGAGGTATTTGTCTTCGAGGGGTTATACATTTCATCCTTCCAGCCAAGGGAGGAACTCGGGGTATGAATGGAAATAAATAGTGAAAAGGGGAAAAAAATCAACAGGCCTCAGAATAACAGGTATATGTACTACATATCAATGCTCTGAAAGCTAGAAATCCCACTGTAATGGGCCAGCGTGGCTCCCCTCTTCCCCGGAGAGGGTTGAGCCCTGCTGGAGGCCAGAGTGGGCGGAGCTACGGAGCTCTGAGCCCGCCCTCAAAGGGTCAGGCAGCGACCCGGAACTATAAAAGCCGGCCCTCAGAGCTCTGTCAGGCCCCAGCAGCTGAAGAGATCAGACGTCCCTCAGGGAGCCTGAGACTGGGATACTCCGGCGACCCAGGGGAGCTGCCCCGACTGGCCGGAGCTCCCCCGCGCTTGCTACCGGGAGGAACTGTCTGAGCTTCCCCGCGCTTGCTATCTGGAGGAGCTGCCAGAGCTTCCCCATGCTCGCTATCTGGAGGAGCTGCCGGAGCTCCCCCGCACCTGCTACCCAGAGGAGCCGCTGGAGCTTCCCCGCACCTGCTGCCTGAAGGAGCTGACAGGGCTCCCCCGCGCCTGCTGCGACCCGGAGGAGCCGCCGGCGCTACCCTGGCCCGACTATCCCAAAGAACTCCCGGACCTACCACTCAGCCCTGGTCGCGATAAGCCTATGCTTGTGGACCCTTCAGAGGCCGACGTTAGGACCCAGGTAGGTCCTGAGGGGGAGTGCGGAAGCAGCCTGGGGGCAGCCAACCCCATTCAGGCTGCAGAATTGCCGGAGGCTATGTCAGTGTGTTGCGGCCAGGATCCCCACTGACTGACCAGCGGAGTGACAGCTGCTGTTAGGGCCCCGGGCTGGGACGCAGTGGAGTGGGAGGGCCTGCGTCCCCCGGGTGGCAGACTCCCCCTCTCCCTGGCCTGAGGAGGCCGATAACTGTTACTGCTGCTCAGTCCTGACTTAAGGCCTGAGCGTACTGACTCAGTGTTTGCTGTCCCGCCCTGACCTAGGGCTGGGCCTTTAAGACTGCTGCTGTTGCTCAGCCCTGATGCAGGCCTGAGCTTACTGACTCTGTGTTTGCTGTCCACCCTGACGTAGGCGCCTCGCGGGGGTTGTTATGGCTCCGCCCTGCCAGAGGGCCTGAGCCCCCCGCCCGCTGGGCGGACAAGTACCGCCAGGACCGCCGGGCCAGTTTCCCGGACCAACTGGAGTAGAGTGGGCCGGCCTGGCTCCCCTCCTTCCCAGAGAGGGTCGAGCCCCGGCACCACACGTGTACACCCACCTGCATTTTTTTTAGATCAGTCTAATTTTAAACATTAGTTATGACCCAGCTGCTCACCACCCATGTCCTAGATCCAGGAAATAATTTTATGTAGTTCGGCATGCTGATCCTCTGATCAGCCATTGTTCTAATTCAAAAATCCATTACAAACCAGTATACAAAACTAAATTAACTTGACTCAGTGACCTAACAATTAATTTTTTTTTTAATTTATGGACTGAGCTAAAAGTAACTTCTCCCCTTCACAGGCTGCAGTGCATATATTTTATTTAAGCTTCTTAATCGGTATTCTGTTTACCTTTTAATTCTTCTGTTGCTAATGTTTATCAGTGAATATTAGCTCTCCTCTGCTTTGACTACCTGAAGCTTCCACTCTCTTACACAATTTATCAGGAGCAGTATCACTCACTATGGCAAGTGAGAGTGTGAATTCACTACACAAGCAAATTGCACACTGTCACAGGATACACTCACCACTAGGGTGCCTCCTCCTGGATGCTCTGGGGATTAGATCCTTCCAGGTCTGACATCTCCTCCTGTCACTTGTTTGTGTGTCCTGCTGCCTCTGTCTCTGAGACTCAGGGAGCTCTCTCTAAGTGCCTTGGCCCTCCAGGCTGATCACTGTAGTTCTCCCCTTCCCAGGTACCAAAGTCCCACTGGATGACTTTCCTAGGCAGTCTTCTGCTCCACTGCCAGGTCTGTGCTACTTTCCCAGTGGCTGGTAGGGGAACCAGGGCCTGCCCACTACTCCAGGTTCTAGCCCAGGGACCCTACCTGTAACCAGCAGCCAAGATCTGCACTGTCCCAAACCTTGCTACTCTTTCCCTGGGCTGCTTCCTACTTCATCTTTATCAGGTTCTTTCTCCACCCTCCTGTGGGTACACCCTTTCTTCAGAGCTAGGATCCCAGGGCTTCTATTCTCTTCCTGGTTTCCTCCCTTCCCTTCTAATGCTAGAGAGTGATTGCAGGCCTCCATACTGCAGCCCCTTATGTTCTCATCTTCCTAGTTTTAGACCAGCCGCAGTCTGTTCCTGCGCAACGGGGCTCCATCCTCTGCTAGGACTTGCCTATACAGTCTAATTCCCTCCCCCTTGATGCCACCCCCCCAGTAGCATATCAGGTTAACTACCCCCTTCCCAGCTATCTTAACTCTTTCAGGTGAGTCAGTGCCCCATCACATACACTAAATGAAGACTTCAGATGCCTTTGTCATTCACTTGCTGTGCTAAGGGCTGTAACCACGGCCGGGTGAGTGGGGCAGCTGCCCAGAGCACAAAGCTGCAGGGGTGGAAAAAAATGAACAAAAAAAACAGTAGGGCGTGCAAATATGCTTTGTCGCCTTGGGTACTAAAATGCCTAGTTACAGCACTAGCTGTGCTACTTGATCCAGGATCTACATGCATCTGACAAAGTGGGTATTCACCCACGAAATCTTATGCTCCGACTCTTCTGTTAGTCTATAAGGTGCCACAGGACTCTTTGTCGCTTTTTAGAGATCCAGACTAACACGGCTACCCCTCTGATACTTGATCCAGGACGTGTGCTTTCAACAGCTTTGCCTGTTCTGTCTCCTCTGTGCTTCATAATCAAACACAACATGATCATTTTCAAATAGCGAGAGAATGTATATGATTATCAGATTCATATAAAGGGAGATGAAGCATACCTGGCTGTTTGACAGTACATAGTAAAGATCAAGTAGCACGAGAGGCACTGATAAAATAACTTAAACTATTTATTTGGTGCATAAAATTTGTGACCTGTTGCTGTTGGGGAATGTATTTAACAGACATTTTTATTTTTGACAGAAGAATCAGGGTTGAGGATGAAAACTTTATTTCAAAAAAATTCATTTTCCTTATCTGAAGTTCTTTATCCTATGGGTACATAAACCTATAGAAAATTTTGCTAAATCACATGGAGATTTTCATAAATTGCATTGAACTATTCACATTAATACCTGTTCTTTAAAACACTATCATAGCTGGTTACGTACGCAGAAATGAGGGAATGTTCTGTAAAATTTGGAAATTACAAATCTATAAGTAATGAAAGATTATCAACTATAAATAATCAAAATCTTAAATGCTAATTTACCAGATAAAATTATGACATAGAAAAGATCAGTCAAGTGCTCCTGTTTGCTCTCTTCCAGTGAAAGAACAAGTTTTCATCCAACAAATATAAAAGGCAACAAATTTAAAACAAAGAAATATTTTAATACAACTTGTATTTAACCTTTTTCTGAAGCATTTGGTACTGGCAACTGTCAGAGAGAGGATGTTGGACTAATCAGACGCTTGATCTAAGCTAGTATGGCAATTCCTATGTTCTATTTAAAGCATAGTTTACAACAGTGGTTTTCAAACTACAGGTCATGACTGGGCATGGTGGCTCTGGTCAACACAGTCGACCGGGTCATTAAAAGTCCTGTCAGCGGTGCTGCCTGGGTAAGGCAGGTTAGTTCCTACCTGCTCTGATACTGCATGCTGTGCCCCAGAAGTGGTCAGCAGCAGATCTGGCTCTGAGGCAGAGGGGCCATGGGCCTCCGCACATTGCCCCCACTCCGAGCACCGGCTCTACACTCCCATTGGCTGGTTCCCGTCAAATCCTCTTACATCCTGGTTGGAGCCAACAAGATCCATATGCCAGAAAGAGCCACCTTTCTTCTCAATGCAAGGTTTTAGCACCTAAGTTTAGGGTGATTCAATAGGGATACCCTACATTCTTATGCAGGTCTTTATTGGCTGAAACATTTTAAAACATTGTGTAAGAAGATGTTTCCATTAAAATAGCTTCTTATATACTTTTTCTGTCCAGTGAAAAGTGCCAAACCACTTTAAAGCAGCATTAAAAGTATTTTGCTTTAAGCCAGGGAAGATCTAGTTGAGGGAGAACTATAAAATTAGGAAATCCTATTTTACCTGAGAATAAAACCTCCATAGAATTTGGCAGTATGCTAGACTAGAAAACAGTTTTTTAAACATTATTTTTTAGAGTTGTTCGATTTCATTCACACTGGTCAGCCAAACTATGTTAAAAATGGTTTAAAGATTGAACCTCACTTCTAAACACATTCAAATCTCCACTGTTGACGGGGCACCAAGGTAAATTTAAAAGTTCACAACAAGGCCTTGAACATAACACATAAGATGCAAGTGGAAAGGTCACATTTTTACTCATCTTCTATTTTTACTTTACTCAGGAGAATAAACTTGCAGCCTGATTTTCAGAGTGCAGAGTACATGCAACTCCAGTTGAAGTCAAGTGAAGTTGCTGGTGCTCAATATCTTCATTGCTTGTGCCTTGACAGCAAAAATATTAGTCTTCTCTTTCAGATGTGGATTTTTCCTGTCTACAATATTGATGTCACTACTGTGAACATAAACATTTTTATAGTAGTAAAGCAAACCATAACCATTCTGAGATAAGGGCCCTTATTGAAATATCTTTGAATATGTTGGACATATCTACTGAACCATGCATATACAAACCACGTACATTGGCCCAAGCACTGTGGTTGCTCTCACCCCATGCAATCCCATTGACTTCAGCAACACATTTGGCCCCAGAAGGGTACTTGCTTCTTAAGATTTGAGATCTAAATTTTTTCCTTGTCTATCACTTGTTTTTAGTGAGCTTTGTCACAGAGGACCCTGTGTAGTCCGGGTCCATCGTTTCTACAGCTTGGAGAATTGCAGGGGCCTCAGCAGGAGCTTGCAACACACATCCTTCCTTCTCCTCAGCCAGCCCAGACTGAGCTGGACTGCCTCCTTTTATCTGTCCCTTCCACCTGGAGCATGCACAGCAGGGGCAAGGAAGCATGATCTCCTGGGCCCACAGTGATTGGTCAGGCCCTGTTGACCCAGTGTGGGGTTGTTACACCCTGTTACAAGCCTCAATATCTTGTATTTCACAATCTGGCCCATAGCCGAGTTGTTATACCATTTACACTCCCATCTTCTCCTTCATTCTACTTTTTTCATTTCTCCATGTCTTTGAGTAGCTATAGATTTTTTTCAACATTCATTACAGCTAGCTGAAACAAGAAGACTGATCCAGTTCCCAGTGAAGTCCAGAATATCAAATGGGAGTTGGTTTGGAACCTAGATGAACAGCATAGATTGTACCAAGTTCTACGTGTTCTTTTACTGTTATATACCAATTTATAGTATAATAACTTTGCCATTTGTTATTATTTGTATTGTATTAGAAGCTAGAATGTCAGGGCTCCATTGGTCTAGACACTGTATAATCATATAACAATGACAGGTTATATTGGTTTTAGATGACTGCCCAAAAGACCTTGTGATGGAGATGGAGCTGATGTGTAATAATTTATTAATATTGTAGGTTGACCTACTTATTGGGATGTTTACTCAATGACTATATTGGGTTAAATCCACAATGTTGGGAAAGAGACAGAAAGGGGAAGCAGTGACTAGAGAAAAGACATCTGTCAGTGAGCAGCTGAGAGTTGTTATGGGACAATGGGATAACCATTGGCTCTGAGGAGACGGGTTCAACCTCCCGCTGAGCCCACCAGACTGGTTTTGGACAGCAGGGCCAAAAAGCCCAGGAACTTAGAAGACAAAGGGACTTAATAACAAGAGATTCTCTCTAGTGGAGAGGCAGTTGTTTCTGAGAATCTGTTCAGTCTGATACTCAGGACCCACTAGTGTGTCTGAAGACCTTAGGCCTGCCTGGCCCACTATTACAGTATGGTAGGATTTCAAGTTCAATAAGTTTCCCTTATGTTCTGCTTTATTCCTATTGTTACAATTAAATAAGTCTCTGGTTTAAGAAGGCTGTCTGGTCACTCTATTCACTACAGGTCATAAACTCTTGAAGGGAAGAATGGCATGTGCCAAACCATTATAATTGTGGGGTAAACATGGTGGATATGCAGGATGCAGCCCAGGACTCAGTGTAAGGCTACAACTACAACTACAAACTAGGGCTGTGATTCTCCTGCTCATGTACACATACTCATTCTAGCTGTCAGCAAGCTAGCATGAGTGTGAATAGCAATGTAGCCATGCCTTCACAGCCGTTAGCCATGCCACCACTGCTACATCCCACCAACAGCACAAGAAGAACTCCACATGGACGCCTCCTGAGGGCCAAAATGACAGTCTGGACCTATACATTGAATGCTTCCGCCGATGTGCACAAGCAGAAATTGTGGAAAAACAACATTGCTTGCCTCATAACCTAAGTCGTGCAGAACGCAATGCCATCCACAGCCTCAGAAACCACCCTGACATTATCATCAAAGAGGCTGATAAAGGAGGTGCTGTTGTATCATGAACAGGTCTGACTACCAAAAGGAGGCCGCCAGACAACTCTCCAGTACCAATTCTACAGGCCACTTCCCTCAGATCCCACTGAGGAATACACTAAGAACTGCACCATCTACTCAGGACACTCCCTACACTCAACACTGGAACAATCAACATACCCCAGAGCCTGACCAGGGTTATTCTATCTACTACCCAAGATCCACAAACCCGGAAATCCTGGATGCCCCATCATCTCGGGCATTGGCACTCTCACTGAAGGACTGTACCTGGATATGTGGACTCTTTACTCAGACCCTATGCCACCAGCACTCCCAGCTATCTCGTGACACCACTGATTCCTGAGAAACTACAATGCATTGGTGACCTTCCAGAAAACACCATCCTAGCCACCATGGATGTAGAGGCTCTCTACAACTAACATCCCACACACAGATGAATACAAGCGGTCAGGAACAGTATCCCTGATGATGCCACAGCACAACTGGCTGCTGAGCTCTGTGCCTTTATCCTCAACACACACAACTATTTCAAATTTGATGACAATATATGTCTCCAGTTCAGTGGGCACTGCTATGGGCACCCACATGGCCCACAATATGCCAATATTTTTATGGCCGACCTGGAACAATGCTTCCTCAGCTCTCGTCCACTCACGCCCCCTTCTCTACCTACGCTACATTGATGACGTCTTCATCATCTGGACCCATTGGGAGAAGAGACTCTGGGAAAAATTCCACCACAATTTCAACAGCTTCCACCCACCATCAACCTCAGCCTGGACCAATCTACATGGAGGTCCACTTCCTAGACACCACAGTGCAAATAAGTGATGGTCACATTAACACCACCCTATACCAAAAACCTACCGACCGCTATGCCTACCTTCATGCCTCCAGCTTCCATCCTGGGCACATCACACGATCCATTGTCTACAGCCAAGCACTGAGGTACACCGCATCTGCTCTAACCCCTCAGACGAGACCAACACCTAAAAATCTCCACCAAGCATTCTCAAAACTACAATACCCGCACGAGGAAATAAGGAAACAGATCAACAGAGCCAGACGTGTACCCAGAAGCCTCCTACTGCAAGACAAACCCAAGAAAGAAACCAACAGGACTCCACTGGCCATCACATACAGTCCCCAGCTAAAACCCCTCCAACGCATCATCAGGGATCTACAACCCATCCTGGACAATGATCCCACACTTTCACAGGCCTTGGGTGGCAGGCCAGTCCTCGCCCACAGACAACCTGCCAACCTGAAACATATTCTCACCAGTAACTGCACACTGCACCATAGTAACTCTAGCTCAGGAACAATCCATGCAACAAACCTCGATGCCAACTCTGCCCACATATCTACACCAGCGACACCATCACAGGACCTAACCAGATCAGCCACACCATCACCGGTTCATTCACCTGCACGTCCACCAATGTAATATAATGCCATCATATGCCAGCAATGCCCCTCTGCTATGTACATCGGCCAAACTGGACAGTCGCTACGGAAAAGGATAAATGGACACAAATCAGATATTAGGAATGGCAATATACAAAAACCTGTAGGAGAACACTTCAACCTCCCTGGCCACACTATAGCAGACCTTAAGGTGGCCATCCTGCAGCAAAAAAACTTCAGGACCAGACTTCAGAGAGAAACTGCTGAGCTTCAGTTCATCTGCAAATTTGACACCATCAGCTCAGGATTAAACAAAGACTGTGAATGGCTTGCCAACTACAGAACCAGTTTCTCCTCCCTTGGTTTTCACACCTCAACTGCTAGAACAGGCATCCTCCCTGATTGAACTAACCTCGTTATCTCTAGCTTGCTTGCTAGCATATATATACCTGCCCCTGGAAATTTCCACTACATGCATCTGACGAAGTGGGTATTCACCCACGAAAGCTCATGCTCCAAAACGTCTGTTAGTCTATAAGGTGCCACAGGGTTCTTTGCTGCTTTTACAGATCCAGACTAACACAGCTACACCTCTGATACTTGACACTGCTACACTGTTATTTAAGTGTAGATGTAGCCTTAGAGTGGGAGAATCATGTGATTTCAGCCCAGGTGAGGTAAAGGCATGAGACTTGAAACTCACAGAGTCCAGCAAGGGGACAGAGGTGCAGCTAGCTTTGAAACTGTGACAGAGCTTGCATCTAAGATGAGAGACAATAGATGTGGGGAACATAAAGTAACGGTAAGATAGCTGTGAACAGTTATGACATCAGGGCAGTGGTACTTGACTAGCGTGAAATAGGTGGCAGTGACTGATGCTCTGAAGTGCCTAATACGCCTAATTCAAGCATTAATTAAAAAAATAAGTTTTCTCGTAACCACTTTCATACTGCTTTGTGCACTTGCTCTATAATTTATACCCTTCTACACTGATTGATCAAGGAGTGAGACTAACAGTTTCCAAAATTAGAGTACTTATAGTGTAGCTTAAATGTATATATGCTTATACATGGATAAGGGGTGGCGTACTGAGAACTGGAAATCTGTCTAGTTTTTTCTTGACCTGGTGTAGCAGATCAGTTCTGAGGTCAGCTGGCCTAGTGGTCAAGCTGTGGCCTTATAGTTTCTTTCAGTCTCTCTGCTTTGGAGGGGTTCTGCTTGGTCATATACAACAGGTCTTAGTCCCTCCTTGTCTGTTCCTCTTCTTCCCTGGGGATTCTGTCACAGCAGTGGTGAGGAGGAGCAATGGGAGGGGGATGTGGAGCCCTCCCACTCCACTGGGTCCCAACCCAAGACCCTAAAAAGAGAGGTTATAGTGTCCAGACCACTTGTCAGCCCACCCAAAGTCACGCTGTCCCCTGGGTCACTTTCCTACTTGGCTGGAGCTCCTCCATCTGGGGCATGGTCACAGTCTTATTAGTGGCAGTTTAGTCTGTCAGGGAGATGGCATCCCATTCTTCGTTGCCTCCCTTGACTTCCTCCAACTCCAAAGGGGTGATCTGGATCCCTGCTTCTGGAGCGACCTCACCCGTGCCTTGGTCACTCTTCCTACACCTTCAGGGAACAGCCTCCACTCCTGGTGCAGCCTATAGCTCCCCCCAAGCCCCCTTCCTTTTCCTCTGGGCTCTCAGTGCCCTTTTAAACTGCCCCTCCACCTGGAGCATGCCCTGTAGTTGCTGAATGGTGGGGCCTCCCCAGCAGATACTGCCCCATGATTTCCTCTGGCTTAGTATCAGGTCTGTAAATGCCCTCATACCTGGCTTGATTCACGTGGGGGAAAACTACTAACAAAAAAAGAAAATGTTATTGAGTTCTCATGATTTCATGTAATGTAAGATAGACCTGTAGACCTATTTTTATCACATATTTTATCATATGTATTAACATAACATTTACCATCATCTGGGATATGCTTGTTTACTTTATTATCTATTTAGTATGTCAAATAGTTTTTTTTAAGTGGATTGTGTATTATGTATGCAGTGGAACCTTGCTAATATGCACTTCACTATTTCAAACATTGATCTACACAACAAACTGGGTGCACCTCCCCATGTCTCAGAAGTTTTAATAGCAGAAGCAGGAGTGAGTTGCTATATCACTAAAACTTCATTTTGTTTATGGAACCTACTACAAACTATTCCTAGAACATTATGATTTATTATAATTAATTCTGAGCTATAACTGGCAATAGTAGTGAACAAAGCACATTTAATGATGTGGTCATATTTAACTTTTCTTTATTATACTTTATTCACTTGTTTATTTATAAAATTCAGTAATTTATAATCATTTCCCTGTCACTAGTGATAATTAAGAAGGTCCTATAGTAATTAAAATAGACTTTGATATAAATTATTGGTTAGGTTACAGCTCGTAGAGGATAATGTTGTCCAACAATTTTGCTGTTTGTAGCCATTTTGTTATATACCATTATTGTTGTGAGGCTTACTAAAATTTAGCTGTTTTCCAAATGTAGTTCACATAGATGCAGATAGCCACTGGGATTTAAAATTACCACACACTACCTTCATTATTTGATATATAAAAACTCTAGAAGCAGCCATGTATCTGGGGATTAGCCAAATACCAAAGGAACTGAGTGACATACTTTGACTGTGGGCTGCTTACAGTGTGTATTCAAACTGGTGCTGTAAATTCTACAGTACTTTTCATTTAAAATAAGCTATCAAATATCAGGTAATATTGGTAAAGGCTGGACTTAATCTAGGCTTTATGTTCTTTAATTTTGCATAGTTTACCCACTGTGGAGTTCTAAATAAATGGCCCTATTCATAAAAAATATGTATATATTTGGTATGTTTGCTTTCTTTAACACTGAATATGTGGACTCCATTTTCTGCATATAAAGTATGTTTTTATTTGACTTTTTAACACATCCCTTCCGCACATGAATGGACACATCTCTTTTATGCATGCAAATCTTGGAAAGAGTGGAGAGAGGAGAAAAGCAGCATTCCGGTGTTAAATAAAAGAAATCTGACAATTCAAGGAAGCTTAGAAAATATAACAAAAGAATAAATTCTTACTCTCTAAGAATCACCTTAATTTATGTATTGAATACTTTATGCTCTGCTTTGCTGGAATAACTGATATGCATTTTTAACAATTATGATTTTTATCAGCATTCATCCAGAAATTCTTCCTATTCAATAGCATCCCAACAAATCATCATACATAATCAGGGTCCAAACAAATAACACATTTCTGGATAGAAACACTTTAAAGGGGTAGATGCAGTGGAGAGTATGCTAATAACATTGTGGATGATACAAACTGGGAAGGGTTGTAAGCACTTTGGAGGACAGAATTAGAATTCAAAACAATCTTGATAAATTGGAGAATTGATTTGAAATTAACAAGTTGAAATTCAGTAAAGACAAGTGCAAAGTATTACACATAGGAAAAATCAAATGCACAAATACAAAATGAGGAATAACTAGCTAGGCAGTAGTATTGCAGAAGAAAAGATCTGAGATTATATTGTATCCAAATTGAATATGAGCCAATAATGTGATGCAGTTGCAAAAAAGGCTAATATAATTCTGGGGTATATTAGCAGGAGTCTTGTGTGTAAAATACAGGAGGTAATTGCTCCTCTCTAGTTGGTGATGGTGAGGCCTCTGCTGGAATATTGTGTCCAGTTTTGGATGATGCACTTTAAGAAAGACATGGACAAGCTAGAGAGAGTCCAGAAGATAGCAACAAAAGATTTCACAAAACATAACCTATGAGGAAAGGTAAAAAAACGGGGCATGTTTAGTCTTGAGAAAAGAAGACTAAGAAGGGACCTGATAATAACTGTCAAAAATGTTAAGGGCTTTTATAAAGAGAACAGTGATCAGTTTTTCTCCATGTCCCCTGAAGGTAGGACAAGAAGAAATTGGCTTAATGTGTGGCAAGGGAGATTTAGGTTCGATATTAGGAAATACTTTCTAACTATTAGGTTCTGGAATAAGCTTCCAAGGGAGGCTGCGCAATCCCATCATTGGAGGGTTTTAAGAACAAGTTGGACAAACATCCTTGTCAGGGATGGTCTATGTTTACCTGGTCCTGCCTCAGCATGGGGAGATGGACTAGAAGACCTGTTGTGGTTCCTTGCAGCCCAGTATTTCTATGATTCTATGATTATACTAACTTTTAAAAATTTTGGACAGTAAATAAATATAATTAAGGAATACTAAGATTTATATACTAAGATGTCTTTACATTATTCTAGCAGGGTAGAAGAACCTTAAAGTGGGTATAGAACAGTGTAAAAGGGCCTTAAGTATGAACGAAAATCTGGCCCAAAGTTAAATTTTCAGAGCCCTTGTAGAGATATGTTTATGAAATGAAATTCAAAAGTTCCTGGGGCTTTTCCTGTGTACCTGGCTAGTGCATCAGAGTTCAAAGTGCTGTCCAGAGTGGTCACAATGGAGCACTCTGGGATAGCTCCCGGAGGCCAATACCATCGATTTCCATCCACACTATCCCAAATTGGACCCAGCAAAGTCAATTTTAGCACTACTTCCCTTGCTGGGGAGGAGTACAGAAGTAGATTTTAAGAGCCCTTTAGGTTGATGGTTGTGTGGACGAGGTCACTTTTAAATCGACCTAATGCAGCTAAATTTGACCTAACCCCATAGTGTAGACCAGAATTAGAAAAAGCTCACAGGCAAGCATAGTTGTATATTTGAACTGATTCTGGCTGATTTTAAAAAAACAGCAAAACAGTGATGCTTAGAAAGTGATGGCACTTAAACTGTGACCTTTCTCATGCCCAGGAACATTATATGAACGTCTCCCACCTGCCTCATGCTATTAGAAAGTTGATATTGCTGTGAGTTTATTTCTAATCAGAAATGTAAGAAACATGGGCAAACTATCATCTAGTTTTGTTGTAAAAATCCTGCCCCTAAAAATACAAACCAACACGTTTATTAGAGAGTGAAATCACTCCTGAATCTGAGAAATGAAAAGTACTATCAAGCTAGCACAAATGCTTGCATACTGCAGGCACACAATACAATGGTATGATATTCTTGGCCTTTTCTTTTTTTTTTTTTTTTTTAATAAATATTGATGCATACACCCACTGATGATATTTTGTCTGATTTTTTTTAAGCAGTTGAGTTGCTGATCTTTTCTGTAGCTGAACAGATGGGGGCCAGGAAACAAAAGACTATTCATATGTCTATACAGCATTTTGGACTAACTGGGAGCAAGCCTTTCAGCCCAGTTCAACAGACTCAGGCTAGTGGGGCTCATGCTAGTGTTCTCAAAATAGCTGTATAAACAGCACTTTGAAGTTGCGGCTCAGAAGCCTACCCTGATCCCTCAGCTTCAGAGCCTGAGCTCCAGGCCAAGCTACAATTTCAAAGTGCTGTCTATACAATTGTTCCTAGAGTACTAGTATGAGCCCTACAAATCAAAGTCTGTGGACCCAATCTGGGAGGCTCGCTTCTACTTGGTCCAAAATACTGTGTAGACATACCCTCAGAGATTTATCATTGCCTGCTGACAGACTGCACCTAAATAGATCAACGGAATGCATGAAGTGGACACTGTAGTGTAATAAGCCTCTGTAGATAAAACACATTTTCATTTGAAAAATGTCTTTGCTATTCTGAGCTTTCATTTAAATTCCTTGATAAATACAGACCAGAGATGTTATGACAAAGGAAAAACTATAGGTGAAATCCTGGCTTCGCTGAAATCAATGGCAAAACTCCCAAGAAGTTCAGGTTTGATACACAAGTTGAATATATATCTTTCAAAAGTATATTATTAGTCTGATTTGCCTAAGAAACTTGTATGGATATAACTTCAATAAAAAGCCACATTAAGGGAAAAAAGAGAAGTTGTGGCAAAACTATTAATAATCATTGATAAATAAGCAGTATTGAGGTCATACTCCCATTAATTTCCATGGGCTTTGCATAAGGCCCTATGTAAACAAGTAATCTTCATTATTTGCATTAGTGCTGACAGGAGAGTCTTTAGGACCGCTTTTTTCCTGAAACTAATTTAACTAACAGATATCTGCTGAGGATTATATAAAGCTGACAGACAATGAAGACTAATAATTAGAGCAGAGAAATTGGAGCCACAAGAACTGCATGTATTACACTGACTTGCTGTGTATTGCCTAAGTGATTTGCCCAATTTTTTTTTAAATGACTGTTCATTTTGGGTGCCCAACTTGACACAGGTACTCAGCACTTTCTGAAAACCAAGCCCTTTAAGGTGTCTCAGGTTGCGCAATCAAAACTTGAGGCTTCCCAAAATCACTAATCACTTTTGAAACTTTTAGTCCTAACCTATATGTGCCTATTTTCCAATCTGTAAGATGGAGATAATGATGGCTACATGCCTTTATAAATTATTTTGAGATAGTCAAATGAAAGGTGTTATACATATGAAAAGTATTAATTTTTTATGAACTACATATTCCACTGTGGAATCTTCCTAAAAATTTTGTTCACATGATGTCTTTACCATGCTGTGCAAAGCATCTGATGATAAGGCCTATTTCCTGAAAATATCCTGGTCCTTCTTCATTTGGTGGTATTGTTGTTTGGTGACAGACTAGCTGTTGGGAACTAGATTAATAATTTGCATATTTCCTGTAAAAGCTATATTCTATTTAGTACTTCTTCCAAGAATCAATAACAGCTGCGCAAATATGTTGATGAACATAAAAGCTGTAGCAAATATTCTGGATATTCACTGGGTAGTTTCAAGTATGGGATCTATGAATGCTGTCTGGAATTCATTTAAAACCTTTCAGGCATGTCTCTGAATCTTCCATTGGCAGGACTTTGAGAAGGCAAGGATTGAGCCACATATGCTGGATTTAAAAATATCTTTACATCAGTGGAATTTGTTCATAATTTAGGCATCATGTACAATGCACTGTCTGATTTTAGTAATCTGTCAAAACAATTGAAGGAGAAGAACATTATATTGGCAGAAGCTGTCTTGCTGTTCTTAAAACAGGTTCAGATTTCTGCTCCCAATGCTGACAGTCTTGGAGCATTTGTGAAGTGGATGGCAGTGCCAAATAAAACATGTCCTGTAAAAATACTGAATTGCTTGAGAAGAAAGCTGTTAAAGTCAAAGTAGCAAAATCTTTCAGGAACTTGGCAAACACCATGAACAGCTGAATGATGACAATTAGACTTTCCAAGACTAAAGTTCATTCAGATTAATATTTTTTTCCTGTATAATAATTGTACTTTAGAGTTGTTCCTAATTAAAAACTGAATATGTGGTAAGAAATGGACCAAATCACTTTTTGAAAAGTTTTGGTACCTCCAAATACCAGAGAACCTGCATCTAGATATGAAACAACCGTTGGCTGTCCACAGCTATACTACTTCTATAGCACTTCTAGATATTTGGTTGAGAGATGCTATCCAAATATAAATTACTACCTTTGGAACCAACATGAAGTGCCTTCTTGACTGTTACATCATTCCTGGAAGTTTTCTTTCTTTAAAAAATGTGCATGTACTTGGTGCAGGTTTCACAGAATAAGGCAAAGCTGATTATTCAGTGCTGTGAATGTATTCCCTCCTTTTGAAGCCAGGACTTCTGTCAGTAATAGAAAAACACACTGTGAACCACTGATTGTCTAAACTATGCATATGTGCATACTGGTAGGATATTTATAAGATAGTTATGGGCAGTTAAGAAGGCAATACTTTGCTACTTGTCTACTCTTTAGCTCAGAATGGTAAGAATGTCTATGTGGTAAGGAAATGGGCTCCATCAGCAGTCTCATGGATTACAAAGACTATTACCTCATTACAGCTTCAACCTTGCTGATTAGTATGACAAATTCTTTCAGTTTCATGGCTGAGTACAACTGTCTCTTCTAAGAATTGCATCAGTGAACCATGAACTAATGTCTGAATCACCAGTCTCAAGATACATTACATCCTGTGTTTGTTGAGTGTGTGATGAGACATGGTTTTAATAAACTGGTACCAATTACGGAGAAAAATCATTCAACACACATGTCAAAAGTGATCCTATCACATTCATAATAAAAAAATTAATTTACCAAGACTGTGTCTGTTAAGAGTTTATGACCATTTATACCAGTGTGTACAAGACTTTAAAATAAAGATTGTCATTCCTTTTCTTTTGAGCTTCACAGGTTCTCATCAAATATTAAAAAGATGGTCTATAGCACACAGGTTGAAGGTAGCTGTTCATAATTCATTCATGTGCAAAAGGCCTCCAAATATTTCCTTATAGGAATTTTTTTTTATGGCATTATGAATATCCAAGCCAAACATTTTATATTTGTGTCTTTAAGTATTTTTCTGCTATAACTGGTACAGCAAATGCAAAGGTCCTTCCTCAAGCAATATGTATAAACATGTTATGATTATTGTTACACCCAGAACTGTACACATTGCATGCTACAAATAGCTTCTTTTAAAATAAAGTATACTCTTTAAAACTGCATTTATCTATCATCTTTAATCTTAGATTTTCAAAGTATTTTATAAAGGTAAGTAAGTAATTTTAAAAAAAATTAAAACTATAGCAAGGTGTATGCTGAATGTCACAGTGGAACACATACTGGCTGTTGTCGCTATGGGGGCTTGCAGAAGAGGGGGAAAAGTTTAGGGTCATTTATGGAGTCAATGTTTCTCTTGCTGTTTGGAACATTTAATACAAAATTGTAGTGTTTTCTTTTTTTTAAGACCTATTGCAGGTTATCTTTAAACAATCTTAAAGGTAGACTATTATTTGTTATTGGAGCTGTTGTAAATTTTGCCTTAGACCTTAGTCCAGTTAATGCAAGTGTTATCAGATATGACCAATGTCCTATACAGATGCTTAGAATGAAATGCTTTTTCTACATTTACAAAAACAACATTCAAACAAATAAACAAAGAAAAACCCCAACCACAACATCAACAGAAAACAACTATTAATGGAGAGGGAATTCATCAGCTTCTTTTATCAAAATGCAGATTGTTCACATGGTCAAAAAAATAAAATTGGCCTCTTATAAAACCTGTTTGATCTGAATAACTAACCCTGAATATATTATAACAACATCCAATTGATTTAAGTCTTCAATGCTTCAGTTACCTTAATCTTATTTTGACAAAGCCCAACACATGCACCTCACCCCACCCCACGGGAAAAAATTAGAATGTTTTCTTTCAGGCAGAGATGACGACACTTCGTTCCTTAAAAACCCAACCCTGTTCTAGGCATAAAGGCCCTGATCCTGCACCACTGAAGAAAAAAGAGTCTTGCCACAGACCTGAAGAGTATCATGCTCTTAATGTTAGGTGGTACTAGAATACCTAGGTGGTCAGAAACAATGGTTCATTAAGATTAAATTAGGCCTGAATCTAATCCAACTAGAATGGTCAAACCAAAGCGAAGGCTCTTTCCTAACAATTGTGACTGATATTTCTGTCCACAAAGGATTGTGGACTATGATGGGTAATGGACTATTTATAAAAAGGTTGAGAACCACTGTTTTAAGATTTCTTCTTTTTTATTCACTCCCTTTCTTCATTGCAAAAAAAAGGCCCTATTACCCTTCAGCCAAGGAGAATGCTATTATCACTCCTAGTATTGACCTAGAAGGTGCTTCATTGCTCAGAGTCTGAGGGTTCTTTCTCTACAGGACTCAGAAGCAAGGAGCCAAACTTTGAGTGAACTAAATCCTTCACATCTCAGGCTTGTACCATCATTAGGTTCCTAGATTGTCACACACTTAATTCTTAAGTATGCACAGCAAATGACACTGGCATACAGCCATGGACCTTACCACAGCAACTTTATTCTCTTCAAAAGTTTAATTTTATTAAAGTATTTTAAAGTTACATTTTTATAGCTTGTTTTTGTATCACTGTTTATCTAACATGATGTAAAGCAACGGAGGGTGCACCAAAGACCGGAAAACAAAACATAATAGATAGCAGGGTCTGTCAACACTCAATGCCTTATATGACATATTAGTTATAATAGAAGAACACATGATTTTTATAGATATATACATACACGCACAATGTCATAGTGTCTTATGATACATAGTATCTTCTTGCCATATTACTGATGTAATACGTTTTTTTCCATGCCATCACAGACACCTGTCTGTGGGACCTTTCTTTGGAAAGGACAGTGACATTGTTAGGGTGGTGGACTTCACCTGTGTTCTTTCTTCCCCGAAAGCAGAACCTTTCTAGCATCTAGAAAACAGACATGTACTCGTGTTCTGAAATTATCCTGATTAGCAAGGTGCCATGTGCAAAGATATATATACGAAAATATTACTATACATCACCTAAAGTGTTCTATACCATTAAAATAGAGGTACAGAGCTTTGCAATCCTGGACCTTTACTATTATTCTTGTATTTTGTGATTTCTGTAATCCATAATCTGAGTCATGGTGATTGTTGCACAGCTTCCTGTCTGCTGAAAAATCATTTGATTTTTTTCACTGAATTTCTGCAGGTAAATATATTAATTAGTTTTTTTTATTAACTCTGTTTTGAAGTATACTTACTGCTATGCAGATGTTGTTAAATACAACAATCCCTTTTAACTCTTAGTTAAAACTGTTAGTAGTTCATACTACTACTGCTAGCTGTAGTGACTTTTGTGATGTGGATGCTTGTCTCACTGTCTCAGACCATCAGATCATTTCACACAGGCCACTGAACCCCGTAACTATCTCCGATCTACAGCCTCTGATCCCAGACTGACCCTGACCCTGACTTTTGCCTCCTGATTCTAGCCTGGTAACTACTTCTGATCTCTAATTTCTGACTCTGGCCTGACTCTGACTTGCCTATTGATTACTGTAGTGATTGCTCTGATCCTTGCTTGCTGCCTACAGTTTCATGGCCAGTCTTGACTTGTGAACACCAGTCCAGCCATGACCACTAGACCAGACCACTTACAGCCTGGTCCCTGACTGCTTCCCCAGACCACTTTGGATCCCCTCCTCAGAACTCCCTTAGCAGGGATATGGAAAGAGTGAGTCTGCCACCACCCCTTGGACACCATGAGGTATCCCAGATCCACAGGAGTGGGTTGCTCAACTCCAAACCAAGAACCATGTACTGAGGTGCCAAGTGGTGCAGCTCCAAGCTGAAAATAAGACACTCTGCGAGCAGCTAGCATGGCCCCAGGAAGAGAAGTCCATGTTCCAGGCTTGGGTTGAACCACTGTCCTCCCTATAGAGTCCTGCAGTACTGCTACCCAAATCTTTTGATGGTAACTGCCATTCCTGAACCAATGCTGTCTCTTTTTCCTGCTCCGCCCTTGAATATATCCCCCTGACCAGGCCATGGTGGGACTAGTGATCATTTTGCTAGCTGGAGAAGCACTGGAATTGGGCCTCCCCTATGCTGGAGCAGGACACCCCAGTGTTAACCAATTGAAATGCCCTCCCGGGCCTCCTGCAGGTATTTCTGCAATTATCTATGACTCTCATCACACTCACTCAGCAGAAGTCACACTATAAAGTCTCCAGCAAGGGCAAGGGACAGCTACCTTATACACTGCCCTCATACAACTTATGGTGGATGCTGAGTGGAACAACAGTCCAATTGTACCAGTTTTGATATGGACTTAGTGAGGCAGTAAAGGATGAGCTAGCCCACATTGAGACTCCGACAAACTTCGATGCTTTTATTGACCTCTCACTCCACATCGACAACCAGCTGGGTGTGCAAAATGAGGAGAGGATGGGAATCTTGCTGCTGCCTCACCCACACCCCATGCCAAAAACCATAGGGCCCACCCATGAACTGATGCAGGTTGATCTGGTCTGCCGATGCTTGACCCTGGAAGAAAAGGAATGGCAATGGTGCAAAAACTTATGCTTTTATTGCAGAGCCCCAGGACGTGACCTCACCCCCTGCCCATCGCAGACCTCGACGAGCAAGGAATCAGGAAATAAGCAAGCCCAGGGGAGAGCCTGGGCACCACTGGAACACTATATTCCAGAACTATCCCCCAGCCATTGAGGGAAACCTGATCCAGGGCAAGTGGGTTCTCTTCACACTTCCAAGTACAGCTATAGTTATGTACCACGGATGGGACCAAGCTCATTTTCCCCTTAGTGGGCCCTGATCAATTCCTGGGGCTGCCGATAATTTCATAGATGCTGAAGTCGCTCAAGCCCTACAAATCCCCCTCCACTTAATGCCTACATTAGTTCTTGTGGAGACAATAGACGTGTTGCACCTGTCCTTGGGGATAGTGATGCAGGGAACAATAGCCCTAGAGGCCGTATTTCAGGCTCATTGGGAGGCACTACAATTCAGTGATTCTTGGAGACTTCAGGCAGGAGCAGCATGATCCCTGTGTCTCAAGAGAAGATCAGCTTCCCTCTGAACATTTCCAAAGGGTCTGCCTGCATACCGCTGGCCCCAAGTCTTGTTTTTCTTTGTTCTTTGCTCTGCCTCTTTATTATTTTGTATTTAAAAGTTGAATGTCAGGTTTATTTGAATGCATCAGTAATAAAGATGTTGAATTTTTTTAATCAATGTATTAGGATACAGTGTAGAAATACAATACCTATACATTGGTTTCATCCATGTTTGCATAGGCCTACCTATAGCTGTTGTGTTGTCAGGAGCTCAGAGTGAGGGGCAGTGTATATCTGCACTGTCTCAGGAGAAATCTAGAAGGAAGATTGTGATTCTGTGTTTTGCTCCTAAAGTTTGTCTCCTCCTCTAGGTCCCTCTTCCCCTGCTGCTGGGTCTATACCTGAAACAGCTATGCTAGCTGAATTGTTGGGGAAATTAGTCAAAGCTTAGGGCTGCCAAATCTGGTTGGATGGATTTCTGGAGATTTCATCACATGACATAATCTTTAATTGAAGATTAATCTTTAATTCCTGGAGACACCAGGACAATCCTGAAGGGTTGGCAACTGTATCAAACTCCACAAAGTCTCCACTCGTCTAGCCTACTAGTGAGAGTGGAGGACATAGTGGCTCCATGAAGTTTGCTTTCCTCCTGTGCTGCTATCTGTTCTGTGAGTAGCTTGCACAGGAGCATAAGTGGGTGCATGTCCCCACACTAGCTGGGTCACAGATTGCCTGGAAATGAGCATTTTAATAGGTGGACTTATTGCTACGTTATGTTTGTCCTTTTTCCATGCATGTATAACAAACAAGCTCATGTAATTCTAAAGTCATAGTCTAATAAACCTATGTTATGTTAAAAAAAAGTCCAAAAGATCTTTATTTATATAACTTTACCTTTAATTTATCACTTTCTAAGTTTGGACTTTAAAGGTTTAATAATGCTTTTTTTACTGCCATTCATGTGCTTCCTAAGCACAGGAAATAATGCTATCAATACGGAGATGAATAGAGGAGAATCTTGGCATAGTATAGCATTTTGTAGAACTAATGTGCTTTTGTCAAAAGAGAGGAAGTATCTGTCTATTGTTCTATTACTGTAGGAGGTGTAGGGAGATCTGTTGGGAGTCATTTATTGCTGTAGGAAGTTATTACAAAACAGCATTACAGCAAAGACTACAGGAGTACTTACTGAAACAAGTAAAACTTGAAAACTTTTCAGCCCACTTATCAAAATGTTCACAGCTTCCATTTCAATGCAGATGAAACAATTTTGAATACAGGAAATAATTCCATATCACATACAATTTCATTAATCACAAATCTTAAAAAACCCCAAACAGCTTAGGTCTATTGTAATCATATCTGTGTTAAACTTTTTGTGGATGAATCTGTAAGTATAGTCTCAAGTTATGTAGTAGAGAAAAAACTTCAAATGTTAAAATAAATAAATTTGCCATCTAGATTACAATAATCTAGAGCCAATATCATATTATTATTGATTTGAATGATTGACACTGTAGCAGCCATATACTTGTTTAATCTTTTTTTAAAAAAAATACATTATTTTTATTTGTCTCTCTTGCCATGCTTGATTTACAAATACTATATAAGCCTTCTCTGAATCACTTTCTTGAGATATATAGAGAGAGGATCAAATACTTGTATTCATTTAAAGGATCACAACAGTTGGCAGAGTTGCTGGTCTTAATCCAGTTCTCAGTGGACAGAGATGCAAATCTCAAACCACCTCCATTATTAGCTCTACTTCACAGTCTCAGCAGAGGGACTAAGGACTGAATGGGCATAAAAACATACCTCAGGAGGTTCCCTCTTGGATAGGTTTAAGGCATATTGATCAGGCAGTGTGAAGGATCTTGTGCTGGTGCTCTATTTGTGCTGTGCCTTTAAAGTATTCAGTGAGGCACCTTGTGAAAACACTGCATTCATACAAAAACATTTGAAAAACCTGCTAAAAATAAAAGAATGTATGTGATTATTACATAACACTGACGCAATAATTATGTAATTTCCATCACTATGAGATTGCTTTGGTTAATTTCTGCCAGCACCCAGAAGGATAGGTCCAGAATTTGGAATATCAAAAAGATGCCCATAATCAGGAATGGCTGAGGCAATTCCAGATGCAACGCTCCTACTGAATGAGAATCCCATATACAGAGTGATTACACCATTGAGCCAAATACATTCATCCTAGCAGTTATTTCTCTGCTGTGGATGTAAATAGTATTAAACTCTTCATAGACAAACTAATCTATATCTTAAGATGTGGTAACTAATACACTAACAGCAGTGTTAGTTTTCAGTCAATCATTAATTTGGCATCAAATTAACAACCCATCCATAAATGAAACAAATTTTTCCTCAACAGAAATGAAGACAAAATTGAAATATTATTCTAACACCATTGCTAACATCAATTCTCACTAATATTTAATATAATTCCTGGGATTTATAAACTGAAGTTTTTCCATTTTTCAAAACAGAAAAATTGTGTGATTCTCAATTTGTTACATTTGGTTAACAAATTTTACCACAATGTCATGGTTTTCCCATTTTGTCCTTGACTTCCTCTACATTTAGTATTCTTTGCTGAGCAGCCTACTGTATGAAAACTCAAGCTGAACTACAATTTGGCCGATACAATAATTAGCAGAGTACAATAAAAGAAGACATTTCCACTCTGGCATGCAGCTATAGCTAGAACCCTTTAACTTTACAGCCTGCTGATCAGGATTGAGCTCTTATAACAAGTCCTCTCAAGCGGACTTAAGTGGTACATAGGTTTTACATTGGCTATCTGCACAAAAGTGGATTTCAACTTGTGTGTGGATAGTCTGAACTGGAAGTTGACATCATGTCTCTTTCAACTGCCCTAAGTCCAAATGTGTAACTTTTAAAATGGAATCTTGATAGAGACTGGCCTTATTTCTGCAATGTGTTACTCTTCCATTCTCCTTCTTTGCCACCCCTTTGCTACTCTTCCCTCTCTACCCCTTCTCCTTATCCCTGTCCTCTTTTGTTGACTCCCTTATTGACCTCCCTTATCTCTATATTTTAAAAAAAGTAATGGGTTTCTTCTCCAGTGTGGTCTATTTTTTACTGATAGCAAATCTAGATGCCATTCCACTGACAAACAATACACAAAGTCACTACTCAGTTCTGGGGGAAAGTATGGTTACCTGCTATGTTCATACTAGAAGGAAATAAAAGTAAAGACAGAAACATGAAATGTCCCAGGAGAAAGGTACAATGAAAGAACAAAATCCATTTCAGGTATAACTCCATTGTTTACTATTTGTATTGCAGTAGTACCGAGAGGTCCAAACTGAAATCAAGGCCCCATTGTGTAAAGTGCTGCAGGTAGGTAAGAGATACACCAGGCCTTGAGAATTTACAGACTAAGACACAGGATGAGAGAAAGAAAGCATTATTATCCCAATTTTACAACCAGGGAACTGAGACACAAAGAAAAAATGACTTGCCTGAAGTTACACAGGAAATCTGTGGAAGAGGTAGCAATTGAATCGGCATCTAGTGCCTTACCCACAAGACCATCCTTCCTCAACACTTGTTTACAGTTTTGAGCTATCTGCATTGTGAAACATCTGGAGTCAGTTATTAGTTTGCAGACTGAAAAAAACTCTTCAGTGAAGAAAACAAAGGTTTTAATAAAAACTAAATATTATAAACATCTGATACATTAAATAGATATTCTTTTAATAGATGAGAAAGTGGTGAAGAATCTTCATGTGAGATGTTGAAACTAGTTTGGACAAAACATCAGTGGAGGTAGCAATCCTGTATTCAGCGAAGGGATGGAATGGATAACCTAATTGATCTTTTCCAACTTTAACTTCTCTGATTCTATGTGGTTTTGCCCTGAACATTTTATTCATAATCTGCAATATGTTTTGCTTACAAAAATTGCTATTCCAAAATGTAAAAACTCTAATCTGTGAATGCCCATCGGATAGTTAAATGGCTATCTGATTTGTGTGCACAGAAATCTAAGACTTTCATGTGCAAAAGCTTATACCTGTTTTAGGGGTGTGTGTTTGTCGGTATTTAATATCTAGAGTTCAGTGAAAAGACTAACTAAGACCTGAATTATTTGATGCATGTATGTTAGCACCAGCACTAGAAACATTTTTTTATAAGCTAGACAATGCCTTTAGGAGGAAAAACCCTTTGGTTTGTTCTCACACTTTCCTTATGCCCTGGGGATAGAAAGTGAAAAGAGCCCCAGTGAATTTTGTCAGAGTGCAATACATATGTGACAATGAAGAACAAAGCAACTACAGTACACGCTTGCTATAACAAACCCCTCAGGATCCAAGCCATTTGATCGTTATAGCCAAGGGTTTATTATAGCAAGAGAGCTACCATGGGGGACAGCTCCTCCAGCTCCGTAGCTGTTGGGGGGAGGAGCTTTGCCAGCCCCCGCTGCAGCTGTAGGGCTGGAGATGGAATCCAGGGACCAGGTTCATTATATCTGAAGATTCATTATTATGAAGGGCATTATAGCGAGCATGTACTGTAGTAGATGTGTAATATTTTTATTACAAAATCTGGATACCTTCATTGTTTTTAATTCTTTCAGCTTTTACAAATTGATAAAATTTCAAAAATTGCTATGTTCTCCACACAAACATCAATATTTTTGAATTCTAAACTATTTTCTTCTCCAAACAGATCATTTTTCATATTGAACTCAGAAATTTGGGAATGTCTATTTGATACCATTTCATGAAAAGCAAAATATTGAAGCTGTAAAATAGTTTGAAATGAAGTGCATGCATGTGTAATTTTGTGACAGATATTCACTATTTTGTAAAACCTTATGTGGCTGGGAAGAGTCTCTCACACTATAGACACACACTTTCATAGTGCAGAGAACTTACCTCTTGCCTGAGGTTTTTTTATAGTTAACTTGAATGACAAAACTTCTTCCTAAGCATGGTTTGTTCTTAGGCTTTTTCCCTGCATCCCCGGCTTTTTCCTTCTTACTCCTTAAAGGAGATACAATCCTTCTCATACCTGGGACAGCAGCTAATGTGTCCTGTCTGGTATGGCTTCCAACATGAGTCAATAGAATAGTCCTGCTGATCTCTTTCTTCAGAGACCTAAATCCTGACAACCTATAACACATTGTAATAAATGGTGGGAGTACCTCACAGGGAACACATATGTACCATAATAGTGGAGCCAAGTATTTTTAAAAAGTAACCAGGACATCAGCAAGTATTTTTTAAAGTTAAAGAACAACACAAACATTATTGCCTCTAATCTTTTGCAAAGGTCAAACACTGCATTACAGTGTTATATAAGTAAAAGGGTTTCATAAACAATGAAAGCACTCTTTGTTTCTGAAACTAGACCATCTGCTCTTCTTCCTTAGGCGGCTGCTGGCGTAAAGGATGTAGATTGGATGGCTGTTGCTTGACAACTAAAGAAAAAAAATGGTTTAGTAAACATAACCAGGAAACAAGCTAGGAAAGATGGAAAAATTATTTGTTGAGAGAGGACACTGATTCTAGGTGCCCATATACCTTAAACAAAGACATAACAAATATCATAGTTTAAATAAATCTGCTTTTCTAGGTAATAATTGCCACCTAGCAGCAACCATAGGAATTGCATCTGGGACAAGCCTGCAAATTTTGGAGGTACAGCAATGAAGGCCCTATAAATCACCTCTGTGATAACGAAGAAAGCCCCATCAGACAATATTGTGGGCAAAAGGGGGTGATTATAAAAGGAAACACTAGCAGCATTCCTGGTTAAAAGTTCCAGTCTTTCATCATCATAGAACTAGGTTTGTGTAGTTCTCTCCTAGGGAGAGTCCCTGTTTTGGAGAGAGAAACTCAGTGGGAAGCCAGCAGGCAGCACTGGTCTCAGGAAACATATGAAGGAATAGGTCATACTTTTAGCATAGAAAATATTGAACATATAAAGTAGATATACTAGTCCTAATCCACAACTCTTATGAGATACACCTATCATTGGAACTTAAATTCTCACACAGAATTTCCTGGAGCCCACCGCACACCCTCCTCCCCATTCGGGGCTCTGGACTTCAGCTACAGGGCAGGTGGGTCTCAGGGCTTTAGCCCCGCAAGGCATGCTGGGGCTCAGTGCTTCAGCCTGGCAGGGGGTGCCTGAAAATATCCAGTGTGGGGGCTTCAGTCCTACAAGGCACACTGGGGTTTGGAGCTTCTACTCTGCAGGAGGTGCCTGAAAATATTTACCGCAGGTCTGCTCTGGACAGCTCTGGCTGAATTTAAGCCCAGTCCATCATGTTAAAAGCCTGCTTGGAAAGAAGGCCATGAGAAAGCCTTGGCATGACAAAAAAGTAATATTTCAATTCATCACTAATTTCTCATAAAAAACATCCAAGATACTTTTTTATAGTAAAGATGGACACTGTGCATCCATCCATGGAGAGGTATAATAGAGCACATTTTTAGCTTACCAGTAGAGGGCTTGGTGCAGCTGCAGGGGAGCAAACAGAGACCTGAACTAGCATCTCTAAAGGATCATAATGCTGAGGGTACAGAGGCTTTTAAGAGGGAGGTGATGAGTTCAAAGATCCATACTGTTCCTCTGAAACTCACCCCAGGCCCTGGATCTGCAGTGTAAGGGCATAGGTGCTAAGATATTCCCCGCTACCTACAATACTGTGCAAGATCAACAATAGTGCTGTTGTACAACAAGAGTGTTGCCAACTCTTGTAATTTTGTCATGTATCATATTTTTTTTTAATTAAAGGTCCAGCTCCTGGAGTAAAGTGATTATGTGAGAATCTCAGCTTCCATTTTTTAAAAAGTAGATTTTTACCTCTGATGGTGACAAAGAAAAATCTGAAAACATGACTTGAGTGTACCCTAATGGCTCTGAAATCATAAGGCAATTAAAAAAAAAAAACTTTACTAGGTCTTAATGATTTTTAAATGTTTGGGAGTGGGGTGGGAATTCTGCAATGGGAACCTGTTAAATATGAGTATGGAAAGTAAGCACTCGACATGGGAAATAAGAATAAATTCAGTCCAGAGACTGTTATTGTAAAAGCCTCTATCACTCTCTTCTGTTTCAGTAGATATGAATAGTGCTGCAGAACTGTGTTCATTCTTGTATGCACACAATACATAGCAGCAGCATGATTGTTTGCATAATATGTACTCTTCACAAATTGTTCGGTTATTACAAAATATCTATGAATTTCACAGCTGCCAGTGACTTTTACTAAAGTCTCACACAAGCCCCAATTAAAGTGGGGAAAATGGATACATTTTCCCAGGCCCTAGTCCAGGGGTGGGCAAACTATGGCCCACGGGCCATGTTCGGCCCATCAGAATTTTTAATCTGGTCGTGAAGATCCTACTGGGGAGCAGGGTCAGGGGCTTGCTGCCGCACAGGAGTTGGAGACGAAGACATGCTGCTGCTTCCGGGAGCTGCTTGAGGTAAGCGCTGCCCGGAGCCTGCCCACCTGAGCCCCCACCCATGCCCCAACCCTGATCCTCCTCCTGCCCTCCAAACCCCTCAGTCCCAGCCCAGAGCACCCTCCTGCCCCCCAAACTGCTCATCCCCACCCAAGCCTGCACCCCCAGCCAGAGCCTTCAACCCCCCCACACCCCAGCCGATTCCCCTCCCGCCCTCCAAACCCCTTGGTCCCTGGTCGAGGCAGCCTCCTGCACCCCAAACCCTGCATCCCTAGCCCCACCTAGAGCCCTCAACCTCCCCTGCACCCCAGCCCCCAATTTCATGAGCATTCATGGCCCACCATGCAATTTCTATACCCAGATATGGCCCTCAGGCCAAAAAGTTTGCCCACCCCTACCATAGTTCAAGGTAGGGACCAGCCAGAAGGCATAAGCCCATCAACATGAAGTCTTCTAAGTACTGATGAGAAAAACGATTTTACAAGTCTGAGGAATCTCTCTTGATCAGAGTAATCTCTCACTGCTGATGTTATTGAAGAATTAATGCAACTTCAAGATCAGTGTCCCAAACTTCTATTGGAAGCATGCCTTGTGACAAAAGGTATGAGAATTTTGCCACCATTACTGCAGAAGAGAGATAGGAAACTGAAACAATTTCATTATGAGACACCTGAGGAATAATGTTCTGTCACCCCAGAAGATGACTCTGAGCCTTTATTCAGAAGGCATGTGTTCTATGCAATTCTGGCCAATGTTATCCATCAGTTGAAGCTGCTACAAAGCAACTAATGACATTGATTTTAAGTTCCCTTTGTTTCTAAGGTATGTCACACTGGAGCCTGAGGAACAGAAAACAGCATCCAATGTCTACTTCTATTGATCTTACAGAGAACTTTCCATCGGAAATGGTGCATCTGAAATAAAATTTTCAACTCTGCTTTTGGCAAAGAACATGAACTGCCATTTAGAATAAAAAACTGCACCTCATTGTCCGTGCCGCATACACAGCCCTAGGATTTTTTTCACCCGTTTCCAGTGTCTGGGTGAGAAGCTAAAAGAAGTTGCAGGGCAGGGAGCTGGCCCGCATCAGAGTGTGGCTCGCTGCTGCGGCCCAGAGACGCTTACGTCCCCTGGCTGGTTTGTGCAGGACCTCGCAAGACAAACGGATGGCAGCGAGATCCCTAGCAAGTTTGCATTGAAAAGGGATAGACGGTGACGCGGCCTCTCACTCCCACTTCACAAACCCACGGGGCAACGTCTGTGTCTGTGAAGGCTGGGGGCCTAGTCACGGGTTTACCCTCAGTGGAGGGAGCGGCGGGTTCTTGCCCCCGCCTCCTTCCAGAAGACGGCCCGCAGCTCAGGCGAGCTTTGCAGACGCCTCTCCCCCAGGCTGGGCAGGGACTCCAGCTAAGCACTGCGCACGCGCGGTTCAGGTAGGCAGTAGTGTGTTCCCCCTCCGCAGGGCCCCTGCTGGAGCCTCTCTCTGGGCTAGGGGCGGGGGGAGGTGGAGTCACAGCCGCATCCGCCCTTCGATCGATCAATCTGGAAGCGGCTGCTCTTCCCTGGGGAGAGGGCGGAAGTTCTAGTCTCTCAGCCGAGACTTATCGCTCGCTGAGCTGCTCGCCGGTCAGAAGCTCGCGCCGGAGTTGGGGGAAGGAAGATGGTGAGGAAGGGGTCGCTGGGGTGGGCTGGGCCCAGGCCCCCGTCGAGCCCTGGGCCGCTGCCAAGCCCGACCCGAACCGGTGGCGGGATGTGGGAGGGGCCGTGAGTCAGCGCTTCTCATGTGCGGCCAGGCCAGGCCGGGGGATGTCCGCGCGCAGCTCCGGCAGCCGGCGGGGACAGCCTGGCCCGGCTTCGCCCTTAGCGGGTCCTGGGGCTTCCTCCGCTTTCCCGGCCCGAGCCCAGCGAAACCCGCCCCCGCTCTTCAGAGCGACCCACCCACACATATACACAGAGCGATCTCCCTCCGCTCAGAGTCCGACCTGTCCCACCATAGGGCATCCCCTTCCCTTCAGAGACCATCCCCCAGAGCGACTGACTCCCTTCCCTGCTTCACATAGATCTTCTCCTCTCCACAGCAACTCCATCTCCGTTCAGAGACAGACCAGCACCCCGCGCCCAGCGTAACCCCCTTCTCCACACACAGGCCTACCCTAGTCCCATATATAACCCTCCCACGTTCTCAGCCCACGCAAGCCAAACCTGTATATAGGTTTCCCCATCTGATTCCATTCCACGTGAGCCAAGTTTAATTATAGTAGCTTTTAATGTCTAATTCCGAAAAGAGGAGTGAAATAACAGAGAACATAAAATCAAAGTCGGTATACTTTAGATATGCTTTAATATGCAATAAGAGAATATTTTACAAGTCACTATATATAAACATAAAAAATGGGCCCAGATACTTGCACGTGTGAGTAACGTTAATGTACCTGACTAGTGGTGTGAGTTATCATGTAAATCCAGGAGTTTATTATGCTTTATACCATGTCAGCTGTAGCTTTTTGCTGTCCTTTCAGGTCAATCGCCATGGTAGCTATGTACAAGATGCCATTATAAGGAAATTACATACCTGTAGCCGTTGTATAATGTTCTTAAAATTGTTTCAAATGCAAACAAACTCTTTATTTCAGTGCATTTTGAAATCATTAGTTAACTAACTTCCTGTGAGGAAAAACAAACACTTATTTTTCAGTAGAACAAAAATCAGAGAGAATAGAAAATGAAACAATTGCAGGACTGGAGTTCTGAGCCATGAATGATTCAGCAAGGTACCTAAGCATGTGCTTAACTAAGCATGTGAGTAGCTCCATGACTTACTTAAAGTTACAAATGCTTAAATACCTTGCTGAACTGGGACTTTAGTTTAGGAACAATGAACTGTTGGGTTAATGGTCCATGTACCTGCATTGCACAGTAATCCTTTGATTTTACTGAGACTATCCACAGGCACAGGGTTCTGTGTGTAGGGTACTTATTGCAGGAAAGGGGCCTAAAGTTTTAATGTTTACATTGCCTATCAGCTTAATCACAGTTGGCTTTAGAAACTTACGATTCATCAGGCAATATTTTTTCTAACTGATCCATCAAGAACGTAGTAGAAAACCGCAGCAGTGTAAGACACATTTGTATTTTACAGATCATATTGTGTAGCAATGAGATCCAACGCTAGAGTCTCTTATAGCAGAGATGACAGGAATAGCTATAGTTCAGTCAGTGTATAGTCTATTTTTGGGTCTACAGCATCTCTATTCACCAAAAGTAATGTGTGGACAGAACTGGAACAGAACAATTGAGCTGGGGGATTTTGAAAGGCCACATGTGGAGCAGTAGTGGGAGGACTATTTGAATTGCTCTAGTTTCATCTGCCTTAGTACTGTTCATGCTTGCACTAAACCAGTGCAGGCTGAAATATAAATCAGTATTTACCCCCTGGAAAAAGCAAGTCTAATCCAAAATATATATGTCACATTGCAAATCATTTGTAACATGTTTGTGAGTGAATTGACTGTGTTTTATAAGTCTACAGAGGACCTACAAAGTTTATAGCACAATAAATTTATGGAGTATAGATAAGACCTTGGTGTCAAGATAAATGTGAAGCTCTTCCTCCTTTAGATTTGTAGAAAGAGTATTTTCTGTTACCCCACATCTCCTTGTTCCTTGCCACCTGTCTGTAGCCAGAGTGAGTGAGGACTCTACTTACCTTCCCCAGCCTCCTGTCGCCGCCCTAAGGTTGTGTCTGCTACTTCAACCTGGTGGGTGGGAGGTGAAGGGGGACACCTATTCTACTTAACTCTCCCCCAGGCTTTGTGTAAATATTTCTCCTCACCACAATTAGGCCCTAGAACTATTATCCTGAGTACTACTTTTTCAAGCAACAGCAGAATGAAATTGACCTGATTCTTTGAAGTTTATAGTTGTCTGTGTAATGAATACTAGCAGTGAGGACTAGACAATTTTTTGCTGCAGCTTGGCATTCCTCCTAAGAGAGTTTTGTTGTAATTGATTGGCTGTCCATGCTAGAACACTCTGGTTTCCCACCCAAAAAATCTGTAGACAATCTGGAATTGGTGTTAGTGCAGACAGGATTATCATTAACCCATGCAGGAAATTAATAGGAATTTCTGCTTGTTTCTCTGGGGATTATAGTGCAGTGAAGTTTTCCACTGCCCCCAAACTAGCTATATCAAGTTGCCTAGTTACAGTTGCTGCTGTTTGCTGCTCAGATGCAGACACATCAATGTGTTAAGAGGCTGGTGATGCCTTTTGGGTTAAATATCTTTAAAAAGCATTTTACTCATAATTTCTTGTTGCCAAGGTACTGTAGAGAGGGTATAGGGTCACAAAGCAAGTTAAATGTGTGCTATGTGTTTTATGCTGCAAAGATTTTGAGGTGTCATTTCGTGTTAAAGTAATTCAGATCACAGTAAGTATTATGCTGATTCAGTAATGTTGTGTTTACTAAATAATGATAAATGTGCAGAAAAATATATTGTGGTTGAGCTCTTGTTTTAGACTAGAGAAATTGTGTATGTTGTATTAAGCAAAGAAAATTAATAACCTTTGAGCTTTCAATGATTTCTTTTCCCAGCTGCATATTCTTTTCATACTAATGAATTGGTTTTGTTCACAGTTTCGCAACCAGTATGACAATGATGTCACTGTCTGGAGCCCTCAGGTAAAAGAATATAATCGTGTTACTTGCTTTCCATTTTTCCTTTTCTCTCTTTTCACTATTATGGTAGTGGCATGAAGGCAGTGGATGACCTGTTCTAGTAGCTCAAGGGGTATGGGTATGTCTACACTACGGGATTATTCCGATTTTACCGAAACCGGTTGTTTAAAAGATTGTTTAAAGTCATGTGCACGCGGCCACGCTAAGCACATTAACTCGGCGGTGTGCGTCCATGTACCGAGGCTAGCGTCAATTTCCGAAGCGTTGCACCATGGGTAGTTATCCTGTAGCTATCCCATAGTTCCCACAGTCTCCCCCGCCCATTGGAATTCTAGGTTGAGATCCCAGTGCTTGATGGTGCAAAAACAGTATCGCGGATGGTTCTGGGTAAATGTCACTCAGTCCTTCCTCCGTGAAAGCAACGGCAGACAATCATTTCGCTCCCTTTTTCCCCTGGATTGCCCTGGCAGACGCCATAGCATGGCAACCATGGAGCCTGTTTTGCCTTTTGTCACTTTCACCATAGGTGTACTGGATGCTGCTGACAGAGGCGGTACTGCAGTGCTACACAGCAGCATTCATTTGCCTTTGCAAGGTAGCAGAGATGGTTACCATCCCTATTGCACCATCTGCCATTGTAAATTGGCGATGAGATGACGGTTATCAATCATTTTGTACCATTTGCAATTGGAAAGTGGCGATGATGGTTATCAATCATTTTGTACCGTTTGCAATTGGAAATTGGTGATGACGGTTATCAATCATTTTGTACCGTCTGCTGCTGTCATGGGTGCTCCTGGCTGGCCTTGCTGAGGTCGGCCGGGGGCGCATGGACAAAAATGGGAATGACTCCCTGGGTCATTCCCTTCTTTATGTTTTGTCTAAAAATAGAGTCAGTCCTGCCTAGAATATGGGGCAAGTGTACTAGAGAACCAGAGAGCACAGCTGCTCTGTGTCAGAGCCCCAGAGATCCCACAGAAATGATGAGCTGCATGCAATTCTAGGGGGTGCCCCTGGAACAACCCCATCTGTTGCTTCCCTCCTCCCCCAGCCCTCTTGAACTACTGTGTGATGAAGTAATAAAGAATGCAGGAATAAGAAACACTGACTTTTTAGTGAGATAAAATGAGGGGGAGGCAGCCTCCAGCTGCTATGATAGTCCAAGCAGGACATTAAAGGGTGGTGGGGAGAGGAGCGCAGCCTCCCGCTGCTATGATGAGAACAGTTACCAAGCATTTTGTACCATTTGCCAGGAATGACCAGGAGTCATTCCCATTTTTACCCAGGAGCCCCTGGCTGACCTCACCGAGGCCAGTCAGGAGCACTCACGGGATGATGAGGACGGTTTTCCACCATTTTGCACCGTCTGTCATCAGGAAAGGAAGGGGAGGGGATGCTGCTGTTCAGCACCGGGTCTACCAGCAGCATGCCGTAGACATACAGTGATATTGAAAAAAGGCGAGAAACAATTTTTTTTTTCCCTTTTCTTTCATGGGGGCGGGAGGGTGAATTGACGAGATATACCCTGAACCACCACGGACAATGTTTTTGACCCTTCAGGCATTGGGAGCTCAGCCAAGAATGCAAATGCTTTTCGGAGACTGCAGGGACAGCTGGAGTCCTCAGTCCCCGTCCCCCCCCCCCTCCTTCCATGAGTGTCCAGTTGATTCTTTGGCTTTCCATTATGCTTGTCATGCAGCACTGTGCTGAGTCCCTGCTGTGGCCTCTGTCTGTCATAGCCTGGTGATTTTTTCAAATGCTTTGTCATTTCATCCTCTGTAACGGAGCTCTGATAGAACAGATTTGTCTCCCCATACAGCGATCAGATCCAGTATCTCCCATACGGTCCATGCTGGAGCTCTTTTTGGATTTGGGACTCCATCGCAACCCGTGCTGACTAGTGCTCCACACTGGGCAAACAGGAAATGAAATTCAAAAGTTTGCGGGGCTTTTCCTGTCTACCTGGCCAGTGCATCCGAGTTCAGATTGCTTTCCAGAGTGCACTGTGGGATACCACCCGGAGGCCAGTACCATCGAATTGCAGCCACACTAACCCTAATCCGACATGGCAATACCGATTTCAGCGCTACTCCCCTTGTCGGGGGGGAGTACAGAAATCAGTTTAAAGAGCCCTTTATATTGATATAAAGGGCTTTGTTGTGTGGACGAGTGCAGGGTTAATTGGGTTTAATGCTGCTAAATTCGGTTTAAACACGTAGTGTAGACCAGGCCTATGATGCTGCTAGTGCTGCTCCATAAAGCAACCTTTGAATGTTTTAAAGCATAGTATGAATAATGCTATGTGCCTAACACACCAAGAAACTGTTAAATATGCAGTTTTGAGGATGAATTTTGTGATTTTTGTTTTTATAGTTGAACTTTACAGTAATTTTATTAACCAGTGTTTTGCTCTCTCTATACTTATACTAGATATGTTCTGCAGGAGTGTGTTTAGTTCTTTTTAAACTCTAATGTTGGAGTATTGCTGGGGGGCAGTCATCCAACACTTCAGATTGCTTTTGTAATGTGAAATGTACACACATTCAGTTACATAATAGGTGTACACAAGCAACTTTATGGACTAATATCAGGATGGATTTGTTTTAAGTCACCAGTCAGGAAGGCTCGATTTAATCACAGATGTCTACATAAAAATGCATTCTGGAATATGCTGCTCAGTTTCACTTTTGTTTCTATTGCCTGTCCCCTCCCTTCTCACATTTATCTCCAGACTTCTTCTCCTTGTCCAGATCTATTCTATCCCCAACAATCTTCTATTCATTGAACTTTTTGAAACTTTGCACGTTTAGAGAGAGGTAAGGGATTGATGCTGTGTACACAAATCTGCAGAGGGACAATAGGGCTGAGGTCTGTTCTCACCTCTATATATTATTTATTTATTTTAAAACATTTTTGCTGTTAATAAGCATGTTATCCCTGGAGACACAAATCCACAGTTTGAGAACTGTAAAATTAAGCATCTCTGATGGTATCTTCTAGGTTGTGTACTGAGTCCCATTGGGTAGATAGATTATTTAGGTTAATCTTTCTGTACAGAAGCCCCTGGATCCCCATAAGATTAGGTCCCTAATCCATGAACTATTGGAACTCATTTATAAAACTTTTCTTATTGTCTCATACTATAGAATTAGAATTTTTATAATCCCTATTCCATGAGATATCTTTGAGCTATAATGTATCTTAATTAAAACTATCTTTAGATTGTTTTTTGAGGAAAAACCTTTCTATCAAAAAAATCTAATTTAAATTAAAAACAGATTTAAAAAAATCATTGATTTCTGTCCACCCTAATTAATATATTTAATGAGATATTTACAAACATAAAATGGAGAGTGGGAAAATGCGAAGAATTGAATTATAAAAGGACAAGTTGTCTCTGTGATGCACTAACATTCTGTAGTTACAGTGTCTTATTAATTTTCTATGTATTTACCTGGTATCCGCTGTAATATACAATGTGTAATTATGGAGGCCTCACAGTGGCTCTAAATTAAGGTTGCATTGAGATTTACATGTAGCAGGAATTAAACCTTTTGATATGAATAATATATTGTACCTTTTTCAAAACTTAGAGTGTTGAGTGGAGAATGAATCTTCTGAAAACTAACAATCAAACCTCTTAATTAATTTAAGATTTTTAAAGAGGTCCCTTTGCAAGTTTTTGGGAGTCCAATCTTTTTTCAGATACTTGTAGCAAATTACAGAAATTTTGAGATCTGAAAACTGACTCACTTCTAGATGGTAGCAAAACCAGAGATGTACACTATTTTAAAAGTTTATTAATATTAGTGTAAAGTGTTAAAATTACTGTTTCTGCACGGCAATTATTATTAGTGAAAATTGTCATCAAATACAAATTCGGTAAATAAAATTTCTACTAATAATGGTTTCTAGCCTCTTGTGAAAATAACCTTGAAAACTTGAACTGAGCATAAAGCAATGCAGAGTTGTCTGTTTGACATTTTATTGAGTTTTCAAGTTTATTGAGTTTCAAAATCGTGAGGCCTAGATTTGCCTTCACAGATCTTTACTGTGAGATCATATGCCCTGTTACGTGTGACAGATCTCATTTCAAAGCAGCTAACCAGTTGGGTAGGGTGTTTTCTTGAGGCAAGTGAAATTGGTAGTGTCAAGAAGCCAGACTGCCACAGTTACAATCTTACAAGTTTGCCCTTGAGCCTTCCCTATTCTGTAGTGTTGACTGCAGACTGGTACATGTCTGGTAAAATTTTCAAGCTATGGTGTTGAGATCCTTTGTCACGGAGTGTGGGGGAAGACAAGGCCCTGCTCCCCCAGCTTCCTGCAATTTATCGTGACTCTCAGCCAGCCAGTAAAAAAGAAGGTTTATTTAGACAACAGGAACACAGTCCAAAAGAGGTCTTACCGGTACAGACAACAGGACCCCCTTAGTTCAGTCCATCTGGGGGCTCCAGGGAGGCCACAGCCCTGTTGGTCAGGGTGACCCTCTCCATTTCCCAGCCAGCTCCAAACTGAAACTCCCTCTAGCCATCAGCCTCCCCCCGGCTCCTCCCTCAGCCTTTGTGTCCTTTTTCCAGTTTCCTGGTTACCTGGCCTCCAGCCTACCTCCTGGGTTCTCACATTACATGCTCAGGTATGCTCCCTTCCCCAGTGCAGGCAATCCCAGCAAAACTCCCCTGCAACCTTCCCAGGTTAATACTCCCCACTCAGCATTCAAATAACACATCAAGAACATTCCCACTTCGTCACATCCTTGAATTAAAGGTGTTATGATACTACACTATGTCTTCTGTAAAGTTGCCCATCACCATAGTATGTGAGTGCTATACTACTATGTTTGCCAAAGACCTACCCAATTCCAGTCTTGCTTGTCTGATATAAAATGCTGGTGCTGTGTTATAACTCAACTATCCTCAGAAGAAATCTTAAACTTGATATGCCCTTGTGTTTATGCCACATATACTAAGCCATATAAAAACCGCAGCAAACATGGTTTGTAGCTGCATGTGAAATGCTGAAGTATATGGGATTTAATATGCCCCCAGGCACCAGTGTTTTAGGATGAACAGCCAAGTAATTGCTGTTAATCAGATATGGTACTTGTTGGTGATATACAGACATTATATGGGGTGAGACATAAGTGTAGAGTTCACATTCTAGGTACCTGAATTCTGCATTTTAGTTCTTTCCAGCTTTTTCATCTGTGTGACTTTTAATTTTGAATTTCCTGTTTTATTTTTAAAACTAACATTCCTTAAGATATTTGTCACTGATGCCTAATTACTCCCTTAACTCCTGCTCAGTTTTATGTTTTATCTGGTATTATTTATACTTTTGTTGTCAAGTACCTTTATACTATGACAAAGATGTGTTTAAAAGGAACACTTAAAATAGCTAGTCTCTGCAGGTTGAAATTATTTCTCCACAAACTCTTGTTTTTTTAAAAAAATAAATACATAAAAATTAGTAGGTGGACTTAAGGCAGTGGTGCAGCAGATGCAGTGGTGAAACACCACAATAATATTTTTTAGATCTGTTACTGTTTATGGTGGCATAAAGGACTAATCAGGCCTTAATTGTGCATGCTGTCAATCTTTGTATTAGAGTCAAGAATATACACTTCAGTGACTGGAAAGGATTTTGACGCGAGTTGTGATCTTCTGTGTCAACCATGCAGTTCTTAGTCAATAAATAGATGTATATGGGACAGCCCATAATGGTTTCAAAGTACTATGTGACAGGAAATGTCTTATCCCCTATTACTGAAATTCCTTATCATCTCAGTGGAAAGTAAAGAAGTGTTTCAGATACTTCTGGTAGATCTTTCACTGTTGTGATAAATGTAAAACCAACAAACGCACCAATCAGTTAAAGGTCTGATTTCAATTGAGACTGAAAACTCTGTTTTTAATTAATCTTGAGTGAAATCTTGGCCCACTTAAGTCAATGGCAAAATTCTCATTTACTTGAATAGGGCCAGGATTTCACCCTTTGTGTGTGGTTTTTGCAGAGTCTCTGCCTTTCTTATATGGAGAGTCAATTTTAGAGTTGTTAATTTATTTCATTCTGTAGGGCCGAATTCATCAAATAGAATATGCTATGGAAGCTGTGAAGCAAGGCTCAGCTACTGTGGGGCTGAAATCAAAAACCCATGCTGTTCTGGTTGCTCTAAAGGTAAATTTAAGAAAAAAACATTGGAATTACTTTTTTCTTCTTGCAAGCGCAAACATGGTCAATTCAAGGCCTTTATCGTTGTTAAATTAAAATGTCAGATAAGGGGATGTAAATTTCTGGTCTGGGGCAAACAAATTTTATAACTTTTTTCTTTTGTACTTTAGAAAGTAAGATTTACATATTTTCATATGTTTTAGCAGAGGTGTAGAACTACTGATATTTTGATTAATCTGTGATAAAATAGGTCTTAATCCTGTGGTGGAAATGTTTTTTCTTCAGTACATTTTCTTATTGGGGTGGGATCAGCCTTTCATGTCTTATGTCTATTACAAGGTTACAGATTTTGGGCTGTAAGTTCAGTCCTTATTGATAGTTGCTGACAATCTTTTTTTTAAAAGCATTGTCCATATTGATTGACACATTGTTTAAAGTCTGCTGCAATAATCTTTATGACTAATATGGCTTTTTTGTGTGTAGAGGGCACAGTCTGAACTGGCAGCTCATCAGAAAAAAATCCTGTATGTTGACAACCATATTGGCATCTCAATTGCTGGGCTTACTGCTGATGCAAGACTGTTGTGGTGAGTTTCTTAATGACTGATGTGTACAATACTCTAGTAATAATGAAGTAAAAAAACAGACTTCTCACACTGTCATTTGATGAGGCCAGCTAAGAGAACTTGCCTATGGTTACTGGTGCTGCACTAATATGCAAGAAACTAGGGGTGAATGCCTTGTCCTATTAAAGTAAATGTCAAAATTCCCATGGACTTCAGTAGGGCCAGGGTTTAACTGCTAGGCTTTATTCCCTGTCCAATGTCTTGCTTCCCCAAGCTGGTCGAGACTGAGCAGTCTCAAAAGTGTACATCACACATTGGCTACTAACAATTCCTTCAGCTAGTGATGTAGATAAACTCTAGAGAAGTATTCTTTTGAACTCTCAGCTGGCTGTGTGGTTCTGGCAAACGAGATAAATATAAAATGAGCAAGAAGGATTCCTCGGTTCATAGATTCATAGATTCTAGGACTGGAAGGGACCTCGAGAGGTCATCGAGTCCAGTCCCCTGCCCTCATAGAAAGGGACAGAAAAGGCATACTAAGGACCACTTACATATTAATTGCAATAACATTCCAAAGGAATATTTCCTATTAATTTTTCATTTTGCTCCAAATAACCCCTCTTCACTGCATATTCTATAAACATCCATTTTGCCTTCATTCATGGTGTTTCGTCTGTACGATATTCTTTCAGGCATATAGTCTTCTAAACAACAATGATGAGTCATAACATTTTATAGTGGCATTTTTGGTCTTCGTAGCAATGCTGAAACAGTAATAAATTATATACATGCACACAAGCTTGAAAAGGAAAATATTAAGTTGGAGAAGCTTCCTTCTGTTTGTGATCCATATATTTTTATTTGCTCTTCTTATAGTAATTTCATGCGTCAGGAGTGTCTGGATTCTAGATTTGTGTTTGACAGACCTCTTCCAGTGTCCCGTCTAGTGTCTCTGATTGGAAGCAGTATCCTTTTTATGTTTTAGAGATGTGTGTATATATTTGACATGTAATGAGTCCATGCTTTTCTTAAAATTCAGTTCAGTTTTCACTTTGTTGATGTGTTTAGAACTCTTTTATGTCAAAATATTTATTTGTTTTATTTCAAGCAAAGATTGTGTCGAAAGTTACAGGAAATAGATGCAAAGATCTTGTTTGTTTTTTTTTGGGAGGACATCCTTTCTTCATCCATGGAATTACTAGGCAAGGCAATGAAGTGCCATGCAGGAGACCTATTGTAGAACTGGAAACAATTTTTAACTTGTTTTCTGGAACACTTAAAAAGCCCCAGATAATGTCACTTTCTGATGGAAAAAGAACATTTAATGTTACTGCCTCGTTCACCTTAATTGCCCATTTCTGGAACACACTAAGCATTTTGTACGTCGATTGTACTTGATAAAAGCAAGTGTGTCAAATGGAAAGGGGATGAAATTGGCCAGACTAGCATAAAATCAGTCACTCGTATTACTTGCCTGAATATACCAGTCACTTTGTTTGGGGAAGCTAATTGCTATAGGTCTGACTGGAGATGAAGAAGACCTTACCATTGGTGCTCAAGACAGATGATATCTGTTTCTCTGGAACAAATTTTTTCATCACAGGAAATGGCTAACAGACCTATAGCAGTTTTGATGGAGTTTTACTTGGATTAAGAATAAAATTTAAAAAGTATTAACTTGAATCTTCACAAAGAACCTTAGCTTGTTTAAGAAACCCAGATACCAACACAGAGATATGGCAGAAGACCATATGGTGTAGGACTGCTCATTGCAGGTTATGATGTAAGTACTGTGTGTGTGTGTGTTTCCATTTCAATTTATCCAAACGAAAAATGCAGCCAGTAAAATATTTTACTTCTGTAGCAACTAACCTTTTGTTGAGAGGGAGGGAGGCTGACTATAGCAGTACTTATCAATATTGATATAGCTAGAGGAAACTCTTTTTCTTGACCTTGAAACTTAATTCTCATAAATGTTAAATGAAGGTAATTTTTCTGCAGGTCCCTGGAGTGGATATTGATGTATATATGTAGCTTAGAATTTAAAAAATGGCTAATGATTTTGGGGCCCAAGGTGAGACACTTTAAGGGGGCTTGACTTTCAGAGGGTGAGTGTTCACCACTTCTGAAAATCAGGGCCCCTTTAAGGTGTCTCCAGTTGGTTATCCCGTTTGTTCTGTGTAGCACAGACATGTCACTGCCCTGATGATCTTACAAACTAAGCAAGTTGAAGGTAATGGGCAGCCTGATTGAATCTTGCATGCCAAGGTTCAGCCCTGAACAGGTTTGGACATCAGTACATGTGGGAAGCACTGGGAAATGTGTTTAATATTTATTCCAGGTCATAAAATGGGATCTATTCATAATATAAGATCAATACAATTTATAGGATTTTATAGAGAAACAGGGTTTTCAGTGGCCTCCATTGAACTTACATAAAAACTTCTGATTAAAGGACATAGTGAAAAGGGGCAATTTAGAAAATTTAGGCTTGAAGCAACTATGTAAGAACTGCGATGTGAAGCACAGTATAAAACATACCTTCATGCATATATGACACACACATCATGTGACAGAGTTAGTGCTAAAAATATTTTAGAAAACTGCATGCCCTCTTGTGAAGAGTTGATAAAATTCACACCTTTTTTTGCCAGGATATGGGTCCTCACATCTTCCAAACTTGTCCTTCTGCAAACTATTTTGACTGCAAAGCTATGTCCATTGGCGCTCGTTCACAATCAGCTCGAACTTATTTGGAGAGGCACATGACTGAGTTTGCTGACTGTGAGTGATGAGACTCTTCTGTTAGATTTTCTAATGAACTTTAAAATATATGCTTGCTTTGTTTATATCGCATCTTATCTGGTAATATTTATTTATAGCTGTGCAGAAGGGGAAGATATAAGAGTTGAATAGAAATATCCAATGTAAATCAGGAGGAAGAAAGAAACTAGATTCAAAACACTGAAGGTTTTCATGTCTAACTTATTTCAGTTGTTTAGCAGGCCGAATGGAGGAAAAGTGTCTGCCTGGAGAACCCGAGAAAGAGTTAAATAGGAAGAATGAATTTGGTTTTTAGAGAAAGTGATGTTCCTTCCATTTCAGAGTGAGGATAGTATTTCAAGATATGCATGTTTTGTCTACTTAATATTTAATCTGTAAATAAGAAGTGGATTTTAAATCTCAAATTAATTTTGTTTTTAATAATTATCAGAGGCCACTGAAGAGTTGTGGGGGGTAAAGCAGCTCAGATATCATGGCCCAGACACCATATAAGTACCTAGATGGATTTATCTGCCATTAGCTTACAGTCTAATACTACTTTTGTGATTTAATTGCCTTGAATGAAGGGGAGGATTGGTTCCTTATGGCATACTTATTTTGGATTTCCAGTTACCTATCAAAGAAGCAACATGCGTAAAGCAGTTTGGGGACAGAGCTAGCCAGACTATTTTTCCAGCTAGGAATGGAAGGTGGGGGGAAGGAAGGGTCTCGGGAAATAAGACTGTATGTTTAACTGTTTTTCTGATGTCAGTGTATTGTTTGTAGGTAACCTGAATGAGCTAGTTAAACATGGTCTACGGGCTCTCAGAGAGACTCTTCCTGCAGAACAGGATCTGACCACCAAGGTAAACACCAGGATCTTCCTTCTTACTAGAAATTACCATGACAGAGTTGGTGTTAAATATGGGTGTGTACTGTAATCCTCATTTTAAGTATGGAAGTCAAACATTAGTATTTAGGTAAAATATATTCAAGTGTGAGTCTAATTCCGTATACTATCAGTGTACTATCAGTTCTGAGTCTTAATCTTATAGATTACAGTGCAACTTTCTGAACTTTTGATGTTTGACCTTAACAAAATAATGCTATTGCTAAATAGAAGACTATTTCCCTTGTTAGTGAAGTTTCCCTTGTTAGTCTCATAAATTCCTATGTAAGATAGCCCTTCTTTACTTAAGTAGCTTTATTGATGATTATTTAAGATTTGTTGAAAATAACAAAATTAGTTACAGCATAGAGTGACAGCTTCGTGCTTAAATGTTCATTTACTTTTAACTGGAATCTGCTGTTGGTTTCTTCAAGATAAAGTATTTACCTTCATGTTTGTGGGGTTTTTAAATGCACTGTACTGTTTCCCCTACAAACAATTTAAAGGGGGCTGGAGCATTGATTTTTATCTCGTGATTTCTGGCCCTGAGACCTTGTCCTTAGGTTTATAAGAGAGGTTTTATATATTTTTTTTTTTCAGGAAGGGAAATTTTAGTATCTTAACATTTTTTCTATGGGGCTCATAAAATACTGTCAGTAAGAATTTTCATCTGAACCAGTTTTTTTAAACACTTTTATATTAAGGTAACTTTAAAAAAAATTCTATTGTGTAATTTTCTTTTGCCCCCTTTCTGGCTACTAGCCCCTATTCAAAACTATTTGTTTGGCCTAGCCTAGTCTTGCACATTCTGGAGCTGCTGCAGAGCTCCTGGAGCATAATATGAAGCAGTATGTTGGTCATAATATGAAGCAAATCCCAAATGGTTATGTTGGTCATCTTTCTTTGTTTTTGATGTGCTTTTTCTTATTTATACTTACTTAATTCCTGGAGTTAATCTTAAAATTTCTAAAAGTAGTAGTGAAATTTGTTCGTTCATTCATGCCTATGTCCAAGCATTCATTAAATATTTTACGTGTCTAGTAATATTATTCAGGTATAGTACAAGGCTATTGATAAAAGGCATATGTCTGGTGAGATGCGCAGAGATTTAGGCACGATTCCCATTGGTTATCATTGTACATCATATGGAGAACTTAAAGAAAAGTCTTCATGGATTTTTAAATAACTAAACCTACATCTGTGAATAACAAACCATGAACACACAACAAACATTTTTATAAAGTCTTGAACTTCTCAGCCAATTTCCACAGATGTTATCTCTACCAAAAAGCCATATCCTGAGATACCTTGTAACTCTGCTTTCAGAATTTTTTTCCATGTCACATCAAGTTCTTCAGTTCGATCATTAATTTTACCCAGTTCTGTCATGTTAATTTACCAAAGTGTCATGCCACTTTCTAAGGATCCATCTCTTTGAACAACTTAGGACAATTTTAGTCCATTCCTTAAAAGGCTTTGTAGTTCCATATATTGATAAAAATTGATGTAATTCTTACTCAGCAGGTAATATAAAAATACTGTGGAATCATAACTTAACACCTGACCAGAAATATCTGATATTAGAACAATGCCAAATAAAATGTGAAATAACCATACTTAGTCCCACACTGACATCATTTATTGAATCAGATGTGCAGAAGTCCAGTAAATTCTATGCAGAATTTAAAATTGTTACTAATTTCAGCCTTACTAGCAATCTGATAATATAGTCCAATAGGTTTTTACTATTTTTTTCTTAAAGTATATGTTTAGATCACATTCCCATATCCTTTGAGAAACTCAAGTGCGCAGACAGGATAAGAGACAATGAGAGAAGGCTGCATATTTTAATATTTAAAGCTTTATGGAAGATGACTCATACTCTGAGTAATCAGATAAATTACTTGAAATTCCATTAATTTTAATTGAAATTAAATCTAGATTGTTGAATGCATTGGGATTACTCTGGATTTACACTGGCATAGCTAAAAGCAGAATCTGGCCCTAGGTCTGTTTGATTATCTTAAAGGTTAGGTTAAGATAAGTCTTGCATTTTGTTTTTGGTGTCAGGAAACTTAACAGTAATGTTTTCCTGAGGTACTCTTCAGGGTTGATCCATTGAATTCCAAAAGGAAGAGTCATGCGTGTTAGTGGGTTTTGAATCAGGGTTAATAAAAGCTTTTCATCTTAGACAGTGTAGTTTGTTAAAATATTTATACTAAATATATGCTGAAACCAGCAATATTGAAAAATCATATGCTATGTTTGTTTATAAATGCTGAAACACAACTAAAAAACAAAGGGAGTTGAACCTGTTGTGTCTCAAATCATCAAACTGCATTTTTGGCTGATACCATTTTGGAACATAATAGCATCCTTGTAGAGAGTGAGCCTCCCTCACTTTGTTTTTTCGAAAGAAACCTACCATAAAGTAAGTCTGATAGAGAATTTCCTTTCTTAATTTGATTCATTGTGCCAAATGTATCTTAAACTTAGGAGGAAGCTGTAATTGATACATTTCCCAAGTAAAAGCTGCATAACGTTAGAAATTCACAAGAGACAGTTTCTCAGTTCTTTCAACATTGTACTTAACAGAATGTTTCCATTGGAATTGTTGGCAAAGAAATGGAGTTTACTATCTATGATGATGACGATGTGTCCCCATTCCTGGAGGGACTTGAAGAGAGACCACAGAGGAAGGTATGTGACTTAGTTAATGATCTTAAAAATAGTTTGAATTGCTTCCTGTTTGAGATGGCATATCTAATCCTCTGCAATAAGACTGAAGATGAAGGACAAGAAGTCTGTTTAACCAGACTAGTCTGAATTAGCCGAAAGCCCTCTCAAGTTATTTCCTCTTCTCACCTTGGCTGTGCCTGGCTACATGTGCTTTGAACATGTCAAGCTCTATACAAGTATAAAATATTTTTATCCTGACCTTTTAACTCAAAGATGCAGCTTGCAGATTCTGTAAGTCTCAACACGCAGTTCTGCCACTCCTCTGATGAAAATGGAGTATTACATGTTGGGGCCTGTACACCTCTGCTTGCCTTGTTTCCATATTCATGAGGGGGTTATGGGAGCCTCGTATATCTGTGGGCTTATTTTTGCCAACTTTCTCACACAGTTAATTCCTGTGCAAAGCTGTCTCTTTCTTGTTTGACTTCTGCCCTTTTATAGTAAAATCTTTTTTTTTTCTCCCCCCCCCCCCCCCCTTAAGCTTGCTCCACCTGCTGAGGAACCTGCAGAAAAGGCAGAAGAACCAATGGAGCACTAATGTTTGTGGATAAGCCCATGTGTTAACCTATACATAACAATATAGAAATGTTCATCCATTAATCTTTACCCTGAACCAAATGGATATTATAGTAATACATTATGGGGAATTAGTCCTAGAGTATTTTCAGATATCCCTAAACTGACATCAAAGAAGTCATACTTGGGCACTTTTTCTCTTTTAAAGTACCCAAATGCTATCTGTTTTGTATGAAGAGCAGATTGTTTTTTAAGGGCATCTGGAATAAATTTTTCTTTCTTGAAACTTGCTACATTGATTTGTTTTAAATCTGTTACACAAAAGAATTATTGTTCAAATTACGTGCATTCTCTCTTCATATATATTTTTACGGCACACATCAGACTGCTGTCTAGGTACCAGTAGATATTTGACCATTTGTTATATTAGCTACAAAAATAGTAGCTGATCAGTGGACTTCATCACTTTTTTAAAAATGAATTTAGTGCTCTTAAAAGGTGCTGAATTGACAAATGGAAATGAAGGTCTATTTATCTTGAGAATAGATCCAGAAGCACAGGTGTTTCTGCATCTTATCAATGTCTCAACCTTGACCTGAAAGTCTAATAATAAGGGTTGTTTGCTACTCTGTGCTGTCAGTTCTTGGCATTTCTGGTGAGGCCTCCATTCAATAATCTCTGTTTTTATTGATGTCAGTTTTAATGATGTTGGATCCCTGCTCATTTAGACATGAACTGAGTCAATAAATTCATTTCACAAGAGCCACTAAACAATCATCAGGTGGGTAGGGACTTTCAGAGCACTAACTGGGCTAAAATGAACTGATGACAGTCATGAGGAAACAGGCCATTTCTGATACCAAATAAATGGTGAGTTGTGGGATTGGGACAAGAGACATTACCAGCCCCCAAAGCCATCCTGACTGTGTTGTGCCTTGCTAAGCGTGTGCATTTTATGGATCTCAGTCTGGAGCACATGACACAGTCAGTGTTGAGCCACAGTTTAGGTTTAAATTGAATGCCATAGAATCTAAATTATCTTTAAATAACAAGACTTTCCATGCCACTGTTCTACAGATCAGCTTATCTCAAGTTTCTCATCGAGGTTCCATAAATCATATCAACATTAGGCATTTTATTTGATTAATATTAATTTGATAAAGTAACATTAAAACAGTTTGCAATTTCTTATATTGTGCTGCTATATGGGACATCTCTAATGAAGCTGCTTTTCAGTGAGACTGCTGCCACTAGCTATAAATTCTGATATGCCAACTGAAGTTACAGTGAGTTTCAAATACATTTTGCACTTAACACAATGGAGCTCCTATAAATGTGATAAGCAAATGAACGCAGCATTATTTTTCATTTCCACGGTGTTTCACACTTATATCCTTTGTATTAGATTTTAGTGTTGTAAGAAAGGTATTTGTAAGATATAACTGGGTTGGGTGTGGATTCATTCTTTGTCTTAAATGTCAGGTTAAAATTAAGTTCCTTAACATATTTTCTTGTGTAAGTTACTAACTCCACATTTGATTATTTGCACTTTCTGGTTCTTGTGCAGTAATACACAATGCTGTCATGTTGGGTTGCAAAAACTATATGGGAGTGTTTTCTTAAGAAGTATTTAAACATTTTTATTTCAAAAATGTTAGTGGGATTTGTATTTTCGTAAAATCATAGAAATGTAGGGCTGGAAGGCACCTCGAAGTCATCAAGTACAGCCCCCCTGCACTGAGGCAAGATCAAGTAAGCCTAGACCATTCCTGACTGGTATTTGACCAACCTGTTCTTAAAAACCTGCAGTGATGGGGATTCCGCAACCTCCCTCGGAAGCCTATTCCAGAGCTTACCTCCCTTTATAGTTAAAGTTTTTTCCCTAATATCTAACCTTTAAGCCCATTACTGCTTGTCCTGCCTTCAGTGGACATGGGGAACAACTGATCAGTCATTCTGCAAATGGCCCTTAACATACCTGAAGAATTATCAGGTCCCTCCCTCAGTCTCTCTCCCTCCGCCCCCACCATCCCCAAAACTAAACATGCCCAGTTTTTTTAATCTTTCCTCATAGGTCAGGTGTCTAAACCTTTTATCGTTTTTGTTGCTCTCCTCTGAACACTCTACAGTTTATCCCTCTCTTTCCTTAAGTGTGGCACCCAGCATTGGATGCACTACTCCAGCGGAGGCTTCACCGGTGCCAGGAAGAGTTGAACAATTACATTCTATGTCCTACATACAACAGTCCTTTTAATAAAACCCAGAACAATATTAGCCTTTTTGGCAACTGCACTACACAGTTGACTCTCATTCTAACCTAGCCAGTCATTCTCCATTTTGTAGTTCTCCGTTTGATTTTTTTTTTCAATTCGTAAGTGAAGTACTTTGCACTTATCTTTACTGACTTTCATCTTGTTGATTTCAGACCAATTCTCCCATTTGTTGAGGTAGTTTTGACTTCTAATTTTGTTCTTCAAAATGTTTGCAACCCCTCCCAGCTTGATGTTATCTGCATATTTTATAAGCATACTTTCTACTCCATTATCCAAATCATGAATGAAAACATTGAACAGTACCGGACTCAGGACTGACCCTTGAGGGACCCCACTACATATGCCTTCCCACTTTGACAGCAAACTATTGATAACTACTCTTTGAATAAGGTTTTTCCACCAGTTGGGCACTCGCCTTCTAGAAAATTCATCTAGACTGCATTTCCCTAGTTTGCTTATAAGAATGTCATATGGGACTGCATCAAATGCCTTACTTAAAATACATCATGTTTACTCCTTCCCCCGTATCCACTATGTCAGTAGTCCTGTTAGAGAAAGAAATTAGGTTGTTTGGCATGATTTATTCTTGACAAATCCATGCTGACTATTACTTGTAATTCTGTTTTTTACTACGTGCTTATAACTTGATTATTTAATAATTTGTTCCAGTATCCTTCCAGGTATCTAAGTTAAGATGACTGGTGTATAATTACCTGGGTCCTTTTTGTTTTCCTTTTTAAAGACAGGTACATATTTGCTCTTCTCTAGCCTTCTGAGACCTCACCTGTCTTCCATGACTTTTCAAAAATAGTTGCTAAGGGTTCCAAGATTGCTTCAGCTAATTCCCTAAGTAGGTGAGGATGAATTTCATCTGGCTCTGCTGACTTGAATACATCTCATGTATCTAAGTATTTTTTTCCCTATTCTGGCTTGCACTCCTTTTCCCTTGTTCTCTCAGGTAATGAAGGCTGCTATCAAATCCCCCCTCACTCTTCTCTTCTGCACACTAAATAACCCGAGTTCCCTCAGCCTCTCCTCATAAGTCATGTGTCCCAGCCCCCAGTCATTCTTATTGCCCTCCGCTGGACTCTCTCCAATTTGTCCACATCCCTTCTGTAGTGCGGGGACCAAAACTGGACACAATACTCCAGGTGTGGCCTCACCAGTGCTGAATAGAGGGGAATAATCACTTCCCTTGATCTTCTGGCAATGCTCCTACTAATACAGCCCAATATGGCATTGGCTTTCTTGGCAACAAGGGCACACTGCTGACTCATATCCAGTTTCTCATCCACTGTAATCCCCTGGTCCTTTTCTTCAGAACTGCTGCTTAGCCAGTCAGTCCCCAACCTGTAGCAGTGCATGGGATTCGTCCTTCCTAAGTTGAGGACTCTGCACTTGTCCTTGTTGAACCTCATCAGATTGCTTTTGGCCCAATCCTTCAATTTGTCTAGGTCACTCCAGCGTATCTACTTCTCCACCATCTGCAAACTTGCTGAGGGTGCAATTCATCCCATCATCCAGATCATTAATAAAGATGTTGAACAAAATGGGTCCCAGGACAGACGCTTGGGGCACTCCGCTTGATACTGGCTGCCAACTAGACATCGAGCTGTTGATCGCTACCCGTTGAACCCGACAATCTAAGCAGCTTTCTATCCACCTTGTAGTCCATTCATCTAATCCATGCTTTTTTAACTTGCTGGCAAGAATACTGTGGGAGACCCTATCAAAAGCTTTGCTAAAGTCAAGATGTATCACATCCACTGCTTTCCCCAAATCCACAGAGCCGGTTATCTCATCATAGAAGGCAATCAGCTGGTCATGCATGACTTGCCCTTGGCGAATCCATGTTGACTGTTCCTGATCACCTTCCTCTCCAAGTGCTTCAAAATGGATTCCTTGAGGCCCTGCTCCATGATTTTGCCAGGGAACGAAGTGAGGCTGACTGGTCTGTAGTTCCCCGAGTTCTGTTCTCTTCTCTTCTCTTCTCCTCGCTCCCCCACACACTTTCAAATATAGGCACTATATTTGCCTTTTTGGTGATGTAAGATGCCATGCACAAGGTAATTATTTTGTGTTTATTTTGGCTATCTAAGACTCATGAAAATATAAAGATGTAAAAGCAATGTGAACTTTTGAACTTCAGCAACTAAAGCTAAATGGTGCCAATTCAGGGACAGCCAAAATCTGAGTTCCTGGATAGTGGAAGTCAGTTGCAGGCTTTGAGTGCTTTCAAGTTGGCTTCTCTGTTTCCTCAAAACCTGAAACGAGGAAATTACTAGAAGTCTTCTCTTTGTATTCAGAAGTCTAATTTCCAAAATATCTATTAAATGCTTCTACTTTGTTAAACATGGACAGTACATTCATATTCCATCCTAGAAGAGAGGAGTTCAACCTGTCTAGATGTCCAAAGATGTCAGCAAGGTAGGCTAAGCATTCTACTCAAGATGAATTGAAAGAATCAGTAAGTAGGAATTGCTGCTGCTTTGAGAAAACCTGCACTTATGCACTCTTTGGGTTCAGTTAGTACTTTACTATGGGAGACGCACCTCTTTTAAGTATGAGAGAAGAGTTACTGGTTAAAGGAACCTATGCCATCAAGAAGCAATACAGAACAAGAATTCATTGGATAGCTATGAATTAAGTCGTTTGCAGTGTTGTAGCCTTGTTGGTCCCAGGATATCAGGGACAAGGTAGGTAAGAGAATATTGGACAAACTACTGGTGAACTTTCAAGCAGCACCAAGCTAGGTTGTACCTTCCACCCAACAGAAGATGGTCCAGTAAAAAACATTACCTTGTCTCTCATGAATTAAGTTTTCTATTTTGTCAACTTCTTGCAGGACCTCATGGTGATTTTTTTTTTCAGGCATTTCCTTACCAATAATAGTATTACTACTGAGGGAATGGTGTGCCAAAAAATTAAATTCTCTGTGCACAAAATTTTTAAAATTCTGCAAATGTTGTTTATCAAAATAACACAATATAATCATACCATTTTTAATTTGCTGACAAATATTTTGAAATAAATTACCAAAATAATTGAAAATGGTGTGATTATATTGTGGTGTTTTGAAAATTAAAATATGCAGAAATTTACATAATTTTTTTTTTTTTTAATTTTTATACAGAATTCCCTCAAGAGTACCAGGGTTCTGTGAAGTGCAATCTGGGTGTGGACAGCTCGGTGGGGACAGGATGGATTTGATTTAAATCAATTTGATTTAAATCACTAGTCAGGAAGACTCAATTTAATCATGGATTTCTACATAAAAGTACATTCTTGTTGATTGTTATAACCTTAATACATATTCTTCACAACTCAGAGATAAACATGTAGGTTTCATTTTTAGAAGGTACACACTATACATTTAAGAGTGATCTATTTTGAAAACTTCAGATTAGTTTTACAGCTACATCAGAAAATGAATGATTGGTTATTTCAGATACCAAAGGTAATTGAAGCAGATATTTATGAAGTCATTGGGAGGTGATCTATCTCCAGTTCAACAGGATAATCATTACTATTTGGAGGATTTTCTTGCCATGTGGTATTAGGAGGAGAACATCACTAGACAGACATTTAAATTTTTTTATTTAACTAAAACAACAACGTTATGTATTCTGGTTTTTTTTCTTCAACAGCAAACATAATATTTTAACAAAACAAGTGCATGAATTTTTTAATCATTTTAAGTTTTTTAAAATCAGGTTTGTTTTTGTTAATGGTTTTTAACTAAAATAGTGTTGTTGTTCTTTTAAAAATACAATAATTAAATTGACTACATCAGCCAGGTCAACCTAAGAAACTTAAAATATTGGCTTCTGGAGCTAACTCAGTCATTTTCACCTTCATTTTCCCGTTTGTTCATAATCTGGAAAAGAAAAATGAGCTTTCCTGCCTTTTCAGGTCCCAAATGACTTCTCAATTTGGAATGAATTAGTCCAAACAAAGAAAATATTCTTCTTACATCAACAGAAAAAGCTACTGCTGTTAAAAGTGAGATTATCACTTCAATAGTCCCTGAATCCAAGTGCTTAAATGACTTCCTCCAGTTCACTGGGGTGACTTTCTTTAAAACATCATCAGCAAACATATATTTCTTGAATGGTTCTTATTCCCAAACTGAGTCTCTTTTACGGCCTGCTGCCATTGTAGATTTTTCCCTTCTAGTGAGAGAATGGTATGGTAGATCTCAATCAATGAAGGCTGCACTCAGAAAGACCTCAAGACTTCTGGAATATGTTGCTCAAATAGTTTAACTTTTGTTTCTACTGCCTGTCCGTCCCTTCTTTCATTTATGTCCAGACTTCTTCTCCTTGTCCAGATCTATTTTGCCCCCAACAATCTTCTATTCATTGAACTTTTTGATACTTTGCATGTTTAGAGAGGGGGGTAAGGGATTGACTCTGTACACAAATTTGCAGAGGGACAATAGGTCTGTTTCTCACCTCTATATATTATTTATTTAAAAACATTGTTGCTGTTAACAAGTATGTTATTTCTGGAGACACAAATCCAGTTTGAAAACTGCAAAACTAAGCATCTCTCATAGTATCTTCTAGAATGAGCACTGAGTGCCATTGGGTTAGGGTGAGATGAGATGAAGAAAATATCGGGGCACATGGTGGGGGTGTCTGCCAGTGGAGGAAGAAAAAAAAAACTGAGTGCTGCTGGCGGAGGGAAAAAAATAAGGCCAGTGCTGCCAGCAGCGCAAAATATCGATCAGAACAAATTGCGTCCCAGCCAAACATCGGTTGGGACCTGGGACAACCACCCAAATATCATGACTAGCCCGATAAAATCGGGGCAATCTGGTCACCCTACGTTGGGTAGATAGATTAACCTATATAATCTATACAGATGCCCCTGGAACCTCATAAAATTGTGTCCCTAATCCATGAACTATTGGAACTCATTTACAAAACTTTTCTTAAACATTACTTAAATATATTGTCTCATACTATAGAATTTATAATCCCTATTCCACGATAAGATATCTTTGAGCCATAATTTATCTTCATTAAAACTATCTTTAGATAGGTTTTTGCTTCAAAAAGCATTTTATCAAAAAATCCGAATAACAAAAATCAGATTTTGTTTTTAAATCATTGATTTTTATCCACTGTGGGTTGGGGGATCTGGGTGCAGGGGAGAATCTAGATGCACAGGGGCTTGGTGTGGGGTTCTGAGTGCAGGGGGAATGAGACTCTGCAGGGGAGTCCAGGTGACGGTAGTTAGGGCTCAATGGGGGGAGTATAGTATGATGGTGTAAGAGACAGTGAATGCATGCTGTATTAACTACTATGATTTGGATCCATATGACTCATCTGCTATTCTGTTATTGCTGGCCTCCTCCATGCACAGGGAATTCCCTATTCTCACTGAACATGACAAATCTTTGACTACTTCCACAAATATCTTAAATAAACCTTTTCTTTTTTTCTGGAACATCTATACCAAACAGCAAGTGTTTTTGTTTTGTTTTCCCCCAAGAGAACCATCAGACATGTATGCCTCATGAACATTAGAGAAGTTGTACAGGAACAGGTTTATCGGTTATCTGGAATTGCATGCTAGACACTCTTCCTGGGAGTTTAAAAGCAGTTGCTTTATTACCTGCAGTGATATGGGGGAAGTAGTTTTTAATTTGGTAGCTGCTTCAGGCACTGTAACTTTTGAAACTGTCTACTACCCAGGAAAGGATAAGATTTTCTGAAGTGATATTGCACCATATAGTCTGGTGTGATATACTGAGGAAACAGGTAAGATGCCTGAAGGATGTTTGTGTTGATAGTATGAGTAATAGAGTCTTGTTGATTTTTAAAGGTTTCACATTTTCTTTGAAATCTTCAGGTTTGTGTGTCTATAGCTGGACGTTCAGTTTCTGACTGTGGCATTAACTTTGTACAGTCCTGCTTTGTGCAATCAGCAATGAATTGTTCACATTTTCTAATTAATTGCTGTAAAATCATATGTAGTAGTTTTTTTCCTGCATTTTCTTTTTCTTGTTTTAAGTAATCAGTACAACTTGCTAGTCTACTTTCCCAGAAATATTTCTTTTACCTATTTAGCCGAGGGGAGAGCTGATCGCTAACAGAGACTGACTAGTCAGGCTGTGTGCGATGTGACCCAAGGAGGCTCAGTCATTAGGACAGTGTGCTAGCTAGCTTGCAGGGCAACTGGACCAGCTCTGACCGTTTTTTTTGGTGAGCTGTCTGTGTGGTGTGCACACTGTTTTTAATGAGGCTTGTTCTCGGTTTGCCAGGTAGGGTGACCAGACAGCAAGTGTGAAAAATCAGGACAGGGTGGGGGGATAATAGGAGCTTATGTAAGAGAAGACCCAAAACTCAGGACTGGGTCTATAAAATTGGGATGTTTGGTCACTCTATTTGCAGCAGAGAAACTCAGGACCAGACACAAGTTTCATTAGCAGGTGATATAGTATAGTAAATTGCTTTGCACAGGAATGTGCTACCACCGTGTACTGAGTATGCTCAGTTCATCTGTTGAAGCCACTGCCCTGATTAGCCATAAGATTCTGCAGACTGCTTTTGATGGGTTAAAAATTGGCAAAGGGGGCGACTAGGAGCAGCGGGTGGAAGTTTACTCGTCACGGGGGTCAAGCAGCTGGAGGCAGCATTAGAAGAGGGGTTAAATGGGAAAGTCAGAGATGTGGGGAGGAAGTGGAGTTAAGCCCAGGAGTGAGGTGCTGGCACAGGCAGGGGCATAGGGGCTAGCAGTTACCCAAGTGGGACTGAGACACCAGTGCTTGGCAAAATGGGGGTGTGTGTGTGTGCGCAAAGGATGCTTATTTTATTTGATCAGAGTGGCTTTTTTGTACGGTCAGACGAACTGAGCATGCTCAGTAACATCTGCTGAAGCCGTTGCCCTTCACTCTGCCCGCATTAGCCGTAACATTCTGCTGACCGCTATTCACAGGGGTTCAAAGGGGGTGAATCGAGAACTGCTGCATCAGGCAGCAGTTTCTTACAAGCTAGTATAGCAGTAGCTGCTACCAGTAGCACATTTCTACACTGCAGGGGCTGGGCCCCGCCACAGGAACAGCCGCCTGCCCAGCCCTACCAAGGACACCCGGCGGCAGTGACGTGGCCGCTTCGTGCCTAAGACGGCGGCTCGGACGGTCAGGGGTCACGCAGCGAGTGAGGGCTGCGCGCGGGTCTGGGACTGGCCCATTCGAACAGGACCGAGCCGCCCTAGCCCTTCCCTCCCGCGCGGGGTGCGCGCGCAGGGAGTGAGCGCGGCGAAGCCCCCCCTACGTGCATTGCTGCGTACGGAGGAGACGTGTCCTGCTGCGGCCGCCGTACTACCGATGTGGTCCGTCACTGTCGCGGAGAGCGGTTCCACGTCAGCCAGGGCGAAGCAGCGGGCAGAGCCGGGGCTGGAGGGGCCCTGCCGCGGGCAGCACGGGAGGCAGGTACAGCGACTAGGGCGGCTGCGGAGCGTGGAGGGCGCGAACGCCTCTGCTGGGCCCGTGTCGCCATGAGGGCCGCGGCCCCCGCCCCCTTCCGGAGCCAGCGGCCCCGGGTCCCTTGCAGCCAGCGGCCTCGGTCTGGGCTGAGCCGCAGCCTCGAGGGTGGGAGCGAGTCCCCTGGGCGGGCAGCCGGTCCGGTCCCTACTGTCGGGGATGCGGGGGGTTACGGTCGCCGTGCAGCCGCCGGGTCCTGTTCCCCAGTCTGCACCGATTTGTTTCGTGAGCTGTGGGGGCAGCCGCGGAACCATCGGGCCGGGTCTGTACAGCGCTGGGGAGGCTCCCGGGGAGGTGATGTAGAGAGGTTTAAACGTGAGCTCCCCCGTCCCTGCGATTGGCTTTGCTCCTCTGGACCTGAGGCCGCCTGCCCAAAACTCAGCGCAAGGTCAGGGCGTGAGTTTGGAGCTTTACTTTGTTATGATTTCTTTTCACCTTTTCTAAAAATTCTCATTCTCTTTGTCCTGAAACTTTGTGCGAAATTGTTTGTGGAAAGTTTCAACAAAGATCCATTCAACTGATGTTTTTGTTTTCTTTCTGGGTTCTTAAACATATGTCTTTTGTTATGGTTATTTAGCAATATTGTTAAATCTATGGAGTCAATATGAATACAAACAAAATTAAAAGTTATATCTATCGATATTTATAATAGAAATTATGAAATAAGCCTTTATTTCTATTTACTATTTAAGTGTCTCATTTTGCAGACGTATATTTGAATAGCTTTGTGCTGGAGCATTCCCATTGATGTCAATGGCACATGATTAAAATTGAGTCCATATGAGTTTGCAGGTTTGAGGCTATGGTAATTTTTTTTAATAGCCATTCATCTTTTTCATAAAGATTAGGAAAAATGTGAAATAAAAATGACTGAACTTGAAAACTTTGAACTAATTATGTGGCTAGTTCTCATCAAGGAGTAGTCACTTGGAAAAATGAAAAGAGAACTTTTTGTATTGATGTTATACGCAATTGTAACTTTGCCTCGCATTCTTGATGTTTTTATCCTGTATCTTCAGAGCAGTGAGTTTTAAAATAAGTGAAGTTGCTGAACAACACAGTTACGCACCTCTGTAGTTCTAGGGCTAATGATTTAGGGCAGGGGTTCCCAAACTTGGTTTGCAGCTTGTTCAGGGTAAGCCCCTGGCAGACCGCAGGATGCTTTTATTTACTTGAGCATCTGTAGGTACGGCAGCTTGCAGCTCCCAGTTTCCGTGGTTTGCCGTTCCCTGCCAGGGCGTGAGCGCAGCGGAGCCCCCCTTTGTGGCCTGTGCCACCTCCCACAGCTCCCATTGGCCGGGAACGGCAAACCACTGCCACTGGGAGCTGTGTGTGGCTGTACCTGCGGATGCTCAGGTAAACAAAGCGTCTTGCGGCCCACCAGAGGCTTACTCTGAACAAGCCGCGAACCAAGTTTGAGAACCCCTGTTTTAGGGCAGTGGTTCTCAGCCAGGGGTGCGTGTATCACTGGGGGTATGCAGAGGTCTTCCAGGGAGGGTTCATCAACTCATCACATGCCCACAGCCCTCTGAGGCTTCTTAAACATTTTGATAACCTTGTTTATTTTACAATACAACACTAGTTTAGTTATATAATATAGAGACTTATATAGAGAGAGCTTCTAAAAAACATTAAAATATATTACCGGCACGCGAAACCTTAAAGTGAATAAATGAAGACTCGGCACACCACTTCTGAAAGGTTGCCGACCCCAATCTAGATATTTGCCTAGTTTTACAACAGGCTACATAAAAAGCACTAATGAAATCTGTACATACTAAAATTTCATACAGACAGTGACTTGTTTATACTGCTCTATATATTATACACCAAAATATAAGTATAATATTTATATTCAAATAGATTTATTTTATAATTACATGGTAAAAATGAAAAAGTGAGCAATTTTTTAGTAATAGTGTGCTGTGACAATTTTGTATTTTTATGTATGATTTTGTGAGCAAGTGGTTTTTAAGTGAGGTGAAACTTGGGGTACGCAAGACAAATCAGACTCCTGAAAGAGGTACAGTAGTCTGGAAAGGTTGAGAGTCTCTAGTTTAGGGTATGTAATGTAGTGTTGTAGTTAACAGACTTGTGTAAAAGAGAATTGCACAGCTCCATAGTGTGCAGCTTTGTTCTTATTTTAAAAATAAAGGAGTTAAATGCAAAAATCTGTGTCCATGCAAAGTTAACACTGAAAACCTAAAATGTATAAAACCAAGAAATGCAACAATTGTGAGTCATACAACTCAACTCTTAAGAATTTTTAGCACTTATGAAATGTTGTATATTGGCAGTGTTTTACATACACTGATCAACAATACCTGATTATACCTTCTTTGAAGCCTCCCATGATTCTCAAGACATTTACAGGCTTGTAATTGGTGTGAGGAGCACCATTGTAGAGACCATGTAGAAGTTATAAACCTGCATATTTTGTGGAGCTTATTATGACCATGAGCACCATGTTTCAAATTTCTCAAAATGAGTAAGTTCCAGCAGGTGAGCTCATTGGGATGTACAGGGTCACAGGGACACTTGGCATTAATGTAATCCATTATCATAGTTCTGATGCAGCTATAGCTTTTTAACAGACCTTCAGACTTAACACAGCATGGAACCTAGTGCTCCAAACAGGAACTACCAAAGGCAGGCCCCTCTCTCTTATTACGAAATGCTTATGTAACAGTTGGAGCTCTGACAGTGCTTAGCAAATTTGATATCCCAGAAGTTCTGGAGGAATGCTCATATAATAGGGTTTTTTTAATGAGTAGTTGAATTTGATCCGTTTAAACAAGTTTTAAATCTACCATATATGCTCAATCATAAGCCGATCCCCCTCAAGATGGATAAGTAAAAAATGGAAATTTTTTATAACCCGTTCATAAGCTGACCCTATAATTCAGGGGTCAGCAAACTTTGGCTTCCGGGCCATCAGGATAAGCGGCTGGTGGTCCGAGATGGTTTATTTACCTCAAGCATCTGCAGGCACGGAGGAAAACCTAAGTAAACAAAGTGTCCCAGTACACCAGCTGCTTACTCCAACGAGTCAGGACAGCAACTGGTGGGGAAATTTTTTAGGGGGGGAGAAGCTGGGAGTCAGGGGAGTAATCCCTGTGATCAACCCTCACATAACCTCACCCCTAACCCAGGACCCCCACACTCTCTCCATCCCATCCCTTCCCAGCTTATCTGGGGAGGGCCAGGGAGGGATGTCTCTGACTTGGCTGGAGCTGCTCCGGCAGGTTGGGCAGCGCGGCTGCAGGCTGGGCCAGGCGGCATGGTGGCAGTGTGCTCTGACGCCCAAGCGGTGCGGCCACAGCCTGCTCTGGGGCTTGGGACCAAGCAGCATGGCTGCAACCTGTCAGCCCTGGAGCTTCAGCTGCTTTGGAGGTGGGGGGTAGAGCAGTGTGACCAGAAGTGGAGAGACACTGGCCCTGCCTCTTCCCCTCTGTCTCTGCTGGCTGTGCTGCCTCTACTGGCTCCCTCTGTTGTGGGGAGGGGCTGTGTCTCATAGACTCATATGTCAGAAGGAACCAATATGATCATCTAGTCTGACCTCCTGCACAAAGCAGGCCACAGAATCCTACCCATCTACTTCTGTTACAAACCCTAACCTATGTCCGAGTTATTGACGTCTTCAAATTGAGGTTTGAAGACCTCAGGCTGCAGAGAGTCCACCAGCAAGTGACCCATGCCCCACGCTGCAGAGGAAGGCGAAAAACCTCCAGGGCCTCTGCCAATCTGCCCTGGAGGAAAATTCCTTCCCGACCCCCAATTATGCGGAGCTTAAGCCCTTGAGGTATGTGGGCATGCCCCTCAACCAAGCCAGCACTTTCAAGGAAAAGAAACCTTTCTCTTGCAGAGTATTCAGGATCCATCCCATCCAACATCCCATCACAGACCATTTGAGCAGACTTATCTGCTGGAAACCACGATCAGTTGCCCAAATTAAACTCCTATCTAATTTCCCCTTCCATGAAATTATCAAGCCTTAGTTTAAAGCCAGATATGTCTTTTTTGTCTCCCACTTTCTCCCTTGGAAGCTGGTTCCAGAACTTCACTCCTCTAATGGTTAGACCTTTGTCCAATTTTAAGTCTAAACTTCCTATGTCCAGTTTACCCATTTGTTCTTGTGTCTACATTGGTACTAAGCTAAATAATTCCTCTCCCTCCCTAATGTTAATCCCCCTGATATATTATAAAGGCAAGGCATATCCCCGCAGCTCTTTTTGGCCGGGCTAAACAAGCCAAGCTCTCCCTCTCTATACCCATTCATAAGCTGACCTCACCTCTGGTGCTTCCTTTTTACTTAAAAAAATTGGTTTATGAACAGTATATACGGTATATCTTCATCCTTTTGTTTATATGTGATAGGGAAGACCTAGTCAAGGCTGAAAATCAGGCAGCCCTTGCCGTCACCCACACAGATGTTCCTAAGCGTGTCCTAAGGGTTTCAACTTGTCACCAATCAAGAAGGGATTCTTCCCACCCCATGTGTTATGGAAGAGAAGGTTTTTTTGTTTTTATTTTTAATATTCTTAAGCATCAGGAGGTGGCCATGCTGGAGCGGGTGTGGGGTGCGGATTGTCCAGGTTCTGCATAACATTAGGCATTCTCTCAGGTGCTTGGCTGGCTGGTTCGTGCTACCATGCAGGATCTAACTGATCACCAGATGTGGAGCAGGAGGAATTTTCCCCCAAGTCAGATTGGCAGTTTTGCCTTCCTCTGCAGCATATGGGTGCAGTCACTTGCTAAGACTATCTGGGTATATCTCAACCATTTCCCTGCCATTAGGACATAAGAATGGCCGTACTGGTCAGACCAATGGTCCATCTAGCCATAGTCTGTCTTCTGACAGTGGCCAATGCCAGGTGCTTCAGAGGGAATGAAACAGAACAGGTAATCATTAAGTGATTCATCCCCTGTTGTCATTTGTAGCTTCTGCACTTCAGAGCATAGTTTGTATCCCTGCCCATCCTGGCTAATAGCCATTGGTGGACCTATCGTCCATGAACTTACCTAGTTCTTTTTTTGAACCTGCTGTAGTCTTGGCCTTCACAACATCCTCCGTCAAAGAGTTCCAAAGGTTGATTGTGCATTGTGTGAAGAAAACTTCCATTGTTTGTTGTTTGTTAACCTACTGCCTATTAATTTCATTTGGTGACCCTAGTTCTTGTGTTATGATGAGGAATGAATAACACTAAGTTGAAAAGTCCCAATCTATTTATCTTTCCTCATAAGAGAAGGCTGTTACACAACCCCAACAGTTTTTGTTGCCCTTTTCTGTACCTTTTCCAATTCCAAAATATCTTTTTTGAGATGGAGTGACCAGATCTGCATTCAGTATTCAAGATGTGGGTGTACTATGGATTTATATAGAGACAATATGATATTTTCTGTCTTACTATATATCCCTTTCTTAATGATTCCCAACATTCTGTTAGCTTTTTGGACTGCCGCTGCACATTGAGTGGATGTTATCAGAGAACTATCCACAGTGACTCCAAGATCTCTTTCTTGAGTGGTAACAGCTAATTTAGACCCCCATCATTTTATATATATAGTTAGGATTATGTTTTCTAATGTGCATTACTTTACATTTATCAACATTGAATTTCATGTGCCATTTTGTTGTTGTCACCCAGTTTTAAGAGATCCGTTTGTAAGTTCTTTGTAAGTTCTTTGTAACTATCTTTAGCAGTTTTGTATCATCTGCAAATTTTGCCACCTCATTGTTTACCCCTTTTTCCAGATCATTTATGAATATGTTGAATAGTACTGATCTTAGGACAGATCCCTAGGGGACTCCACTATTTACATCTCTCCATTCTGAAAACTGACTATTTATTCCTACCATTTGTTTCCTATCTTTAAACCAGTTACCAATCCATGAGAGGACCTTCCCTCTTATCCCATGACAGCTTACTTTGTTTAAGAGCCTTTGGTGAGGGACTTTGTGAAAGGGTTTCTGAATATCTAAGTAAACTGTATCCCCTGGATCACTCTTGTCCACATACTTGTTAACCACCTTAGAGAATCCTAATAGATCGGTGAGACATGATTTGCCTTTACAAAAACCGTGTTGACTCTTTCCCAACAAACTATGTTCATCTGTGTCTGATAATTCTGTTCTTTACTATAGTTTCAACCAATTTGCCTGGTACTGAAGTTAGGCGTACCAGCCTGTAACTGCCAGGATCACCTCAGGAGTCTTTTTAAAAAATTGGCACCACATTAGCTATCCTTGAGTCATCTGGTACGGAAGCTGATTTGAATGATAAGTTACATATCACAGGTAGTAGTTCTGCAATTTTGAGTTTCTTCAGAACTCTTGGGTGAATACCATCTTGTCCTGGTGACTTAGGTAATAAAGGTAATAACTGGAGATATACCAATCTCCTAGAACTGGAAGGGACCTTGAAAGGTCATTGAGTCCAGCCCCCTGCCTTCACTAGCAGGACCAGTTTTTGCCCCAGCTCCCTAAGTGGCCCTGTCAAGGATTGAACTCACAGCCCTGGGTTTAGCAGGCCAATGCTCAAACCACTGAGCTATCCCTCCCCCACTTAAACTTATTCCTGTTTAATTTATCAATTTGTTCCAAAACCACCTCTAATGACACCTCAATCTGGGACAGTTCCTACTCAGTCATGAAGACCTGTGCAAAGAATTCATTACGTTTCTCGCAGTGGCCTTATTTTCCTTGAGTGCTCCTTGGTCCCTCCTATTTTCTGACTGTGGCACATAATATAGTCTAGTCTAGTCTCCTATGGGCTGTAATTCTTTGATCTCATTTCAGTTGCTGGATTAGTGTGTGAGTGCTTGTTAGTATTGGTGGCCCGTAATATAGAAAGTCAGACTAAATGATCCTTCTGCCCTTAAACTCTGACTCGATCACACTGTTTTCCACATTTATAACTTCTTGATATATTATGCTTTTGGGCTCAAATGATCAAGATTACTACTTTTAGTGGCTAAAAATTTCATGCTGTATAGCATGCTTAATAAATATTAAAATAGAGAGTCACAAAACTCCATAGTAAAGCGTATATTGCAATTTCCATTTTGAGACCAATTCTGAACTACTTACGTATAACTTCCAGAATAAAAAGCTACTTTCTGCATAAATTTATCATGGGTAATCTCTGCCCAGAGAATTCTTAAATTTGAAATTAATTGAACAGATGGTTACAAAATATTGGAAAAGTGACAGTTTTTCATTTAAAAAAAAAATATCCTAATTAAAACATTGCTATATAAAGGTTCAAACTTTTTTTATATATGAAGTCATTTTTACTAGTTCTTATTAAGACCTTTCTTACACCAAAAATGCTCAGTTATTACAGGGTGATCTCCAATATGTTTTCTGATTTTTGTGAAAGGCCTAACAAACATTACAAGTTTTACTCTCCTAACTTAAGGGTATAGCTTCACGGCATAGTTAGCTTCTCTCAAGTTAGCTTAGCCCAAGTGAGAGCTTACATATTGCAAAACAATTCGTATTTGGAGGCTGTTCCAGAACTTCATGTCTCTGATGGTTAGAAACCTTCTAATTTCCAGCCTGGATTTGTTCATGGCCAGTTTGTATGAATAGTCTTTTTCCTTTAGCTTAAATAGCTCTTTACTCTCCCTGGTACTTACCGCTCTAATGTATTTATAGTGAGCAATCTAGCCTTTTTGCTAGAGTAAACAAGCCAGGCTCTTCCAGTCTGTAAGACAGGCTCTTCATTCCATTGATCACAGAAGTGTGGGACTGAAAGATACCTCAACAGATCATTTAGTCCAGTTCCCTGCACTCATGGCAGGAATACATAATAACTAGACAATTCCTGACAGCTGTTTGTTTAACCTGTTCTTAAAAACCTCCAATGACGGAGATTCCATAACTGCCCTAAGCAATTTGTTCCAGTTTAAATTAAATTAACTTGTTTCAGTAGTTCTTCTTTACACTTATTCCAGTTTAAATTAATCTTTAAAGGGTTGAAGGAAATTTTATAATCTTGGTTGTAGTATTTGTTACTATTTTATTTACTATAATACTTTACTCTTACAGCACTCTTCATTCACAGATCTGCCTTATACTCAATTCACTAAACCCTAGCTATCCCTATAAAACTTGTTCATTAGTATCTAAGTAGCACACATGTTCATTAGATTTTTGCATATTACTTTTTATTTGAGGATTTTGCATACTTGTTTTAACATTTTAATACACAGTATTGATAAGAACATTTATAAAGTGAAAGAGGATCTCACTCTTTGGGGAGAGGTTTTGAATAATGTAGTTTAAAAGTCCTTTAAATCCAAATTTTTAGAGAAATGTTTAATATTTTTGTGGAAATTGCAATAGCATACTTTTGTGCTGTTTTTTATGGAGTTATTATCACATTCCATTAATTTCATTTTGTTTTCTCTAGAGTGCCTGATATTTGTTGGAAGTAGTTCTTCTATTAAGAAAGTATTTGTAACCAAGAACAATGACAGCCGCAGAGAATGTATGTTATACACTGATTAATGTTCCAATGGATTCAGAACCACCATCTGAAATCAGCTTAAAAAATGACCTAGGCAAGTAATATACTTTATGGCTAACAAGTGATTCAGTTTTACTTGAATTAACTCTTGTTTTTCTTTCTCATTATATGATAACCTTGAACGTAATACTTACTTAAAAATATAAAACCATTCTCTCTTAACCTAATTGCTTTTATAGTTATTTTAAAAAGTACACAACTGTAATATTATGTTTAAATAAACATAATTTGGTAATTGAAAAACTGAACCTTTATCCATAACATTGCTATTCTAAGTCCAATAAAAAGATAGTCAGGATACAGACCTGTACTTAAGCATGGAAGTCCTAAGGGGCTACTCACTCACTTAAATACCTTGCTGAATTGAGGCCCTAGTAGGTTAATATAGGATCTAAAGCACCTATCAGAATATGCCTTACAATGTAAAAGCAAGAAATGTTGGGGCAAAGTTATCATTCTGTTTTATGACTTGAATACGTTTCAAGTGTCCTAAGACCTTTTTGAGGATGGGAAATAGAGAGAGGATACTTCATGGTAAAGCCTTCTTTTTGGCCCCTCAAATACAAATTCAAACCACTAAGTAAACTTTCTCCCATGCATAAAAAGGTAAAACTTAACACCTTTCTGTATTTTATGTATGTAGAAAGATAGCACTTCCTATTGAGGTCAGTGAGAGTCAAAGTAGTCCTACAATGCAGATTTCAAGGAGAGTTCCTGGTTGCAAGTTCTGTTCTACCACATCACATGTTGGAATACTTCAACCGTTCTGAAAGCAGAGAAAGGAAAGAGGAGAATACCTCCAAAAACCATTGGAAATAATTAACATTTCCAAAGCCAGTGGTACTCTAGCAACCATTTCCTCCCAATAATTGAAGAGTACCTACATTTGTATGTGTTGGATTGGAAGTCCGTCCATTGCAAAATAAATGTCTGATGGCCTTAGCAATCTCTTCTAATTAAATACTGATGTATACAGCAATCTGTGAATTTAGGTTTGCTGGATTAATGTTGGATTTTGAAACCTGAGGGAAAATTTCCTCTGTTTACAGTGTTTTGGTAGTAACTGTCCACTGATGACCTGTCATTCATATAACTCCTATCTTTATTGTATCTGAGCAAGTCTCTCTTTTTATGTCTGTTAACACTCTCTTTCTCTCTCACTTTTCCTATTTGTGTTTATGCTCAGGTAGATTTAATAAGGAATGCACTGACATACTGGAGTCTTGAAGTTTTTGCTGCTTTGTAGTTCAGTACATATTGCCAATACTATTGCATTCTTACTAACTCAGAGGTTACTCCTGAGGGCATTCTGCACCAAAAAATTAAAATTTTTGCATACAATAGTTTAAAATTCTGCAAATTTTATTTGTTAAATGTGGAGGCTCCAGTATGACACTGAGGAGCTCACGCCACTGGCTGCACAGAGGTCGGAGATCACTGTGCAGCGCTTCCCTCTCTCCCCCCGGACTTGGGCTCAGCGACGAGGCTGCACCCAATCCTGACACAGCGCAAGGACCAGGCCTGCCCCAGAAACACCCCAGGGCCCTGCCCCTCTGTGCCGGGCACACTAGGTGTGGGCGGGCAGGCTCAGAAAGGCAATATTCAAGTGTGGAGGGGCTTATTGTGGGGGGATCCAGGTGTGTGTTGAGAGGGTTCTGTATGGGGCAGTTTGGGTGTGGGCAGCTCAGTAGGGTATCTAGATGCACAGGGGCTTGTTAGGGGGTTCTATGTGCAATGGTAATGAGACTCTGCGTGGAAGTGGAACTCCAGGTGAAAGTGGTTGGGCCTCGGTGGGGGTGTCTGGGTGTAGGGCAATAGAGCTCAGAAGGGGGGGGTCTAGGCATGGGGCTTTTGGGGGGGGTCCAGATGCTGCAGAAGTGGGGCTCAGTGGGGATCCAGGTGCACCTGGTTGGGGCTCAGTGGCATGGGGGTCTGGGTGCTGGTGGCTTTTTGAGGTGGTCCAGGTGCAGGGGGAGTGGAACTTATTGGGGGGCTTCTGAGTGCAGGGTGTGTAGCTTGGCAGGAGTGTCTAGGTATGAGGGGGTCTGGATGCACAGGGGTTTGGAGGGATGGAGGAGCAGCTCCCTGTAGAGGGATCCGTCACCCTGCAGTTGAGGAGCAATGGGTGCAGGAAGTGGGGGCAGGGGAAGTTTGCAGAACTTCCTGCAGCTGGAGGAGAAAACTGAGGGTGGATCTGACCCAGCCCCAGATGCTGTGCAGGTGAAGAAGAAGTTCTGTCCTCCCCAGCCCAGCCAGGACTAGCAGCTGAGCCTCATCTTCCCCAGTCCTGCCCCCTGCCCATGGCACCCAAAACATACTGCTGGGAAGGGTTGCATGACCACTCCTGTGGTTTCCCTTTGCTTCCCCCATAAAGTCACTTTTCTGTGAGCAAACAAAGTCGTTTGCAGGGGACATAAATTCTGTGCATACACAGTGGTGCAGAATTCCCCCACAGTAAGAAGTGCATATGCAAGAATGACTGTAACATCATAATGCATTGTGATTTCCTGGTGTGAATATGGTCTGTCAGTAATGAAATTCCCTTCATTAGAACTGTGTAGTGGAATTAACTGAGCTTCAGTGGAAGCTAAATTACAGCTGTATTTATTAAACCTCCCATGCTCTTTATTATTCTCTTAAATTTAGTAGTATGAATTCATTAGCGTACTCTCTAGCACAGTCAGGAGCCCTAGTCACAGACCAGGACCCACGTGCTACAGTAATAGAAAAAAAATAATAATGTGGTGGTGTCCTGAGGGGCAAGGTTTATATTTGCTGGCATCAAGTATCAATATTTCTGTTAGATTGTTTTAACAAGCCTTGATTATTTAAGTAATTCTGGGGGCACCTGTTGTTTGTCACTTTCTGTAATTTCTGCGCTTATTTTCGAACTCCTGCTTCCCTCTACCAGAAAAAGGAGATGTAAAGTCTAAGACAGAGGCCTTGAAGAAAGTAATTATCATGATCCTGAATGGTGAAAAACTACCTGGACTTCTGATGACTATTATTCGTTTTGTACTGCCTCTTCAAGATCATACCATCAAGAAACTGCTGTTAGTCTTTTGGGAGATAGTTCCGAAGACCACTCCAGATGGCAAACTATTGCAAGAAATGATCCTTGTATGTGATGCCTATAGAAAGGTAAACATGTTTGTTATTTATTCTATGTTTTTATGCCCTATCACCCTTGTATCTGACCAATCTCTACATAAAGCATAACCAGGTAATGTAATATTTTGATCCAAATGAATGGATGCACCGCATTCCTTTCCTTAGTGACCTAACCACTCTGCCTGCATGGGTCAGAGCTGAGGAATTGCCATCTGGAAGATCTGTTGCCAAGAAAATACAAATATTTTCAGTTATGCCTAAGCAAAGATGTGCACTGTCTGCTTTCCAGCGGAAGTGGAGCTGAGTGGTGAGGATCAACCCTGTTACCTTTTCCTGTGATATCTTCTCTGGGGATTAACAATGTTGATGCAATTGTTATGAGGGAGTATAAAAGGAAGAGGTTATCTTTGAAATAACTGTATCCTATGCTATTTAGGACTTTTCAGATGGTAACCAGCACCTTCAGTTATACCTGTACATGAAATTGCAGCACATATGTCCATTTGTAATATGCACTTACCAATTTCTCTTGCCTTCTGAAAGATGGCATGTGTGTCTGGTCTAGCTGGAGCATTCAGGTAACCTTCAAGAGTAGCCCTGGACAGAGTTCATTGTATTTGTGTAGTTAAGAGCTAACGGCATGGACTGTTGTGGCGTACTCTGCATTTGAGAGGAAGGATGGTAATGTCTTGGCCAGCTGCAGATAAAAGTCAATGATTCTGGCCGTTGCTAATATCTTTTGTCTTATGCAATGTTGTTGAAGCCATATTGGTCCCAGAGTTTTAGAGAGACAAGGCGGGTGAGGTAATATCTTTTATTGGACCAACTTCTGTTGGTGAGAGAGTGAAGCTTTCGAGCTTACAGAGACCTGAAGAACTCTATGTAAGCTCAAAAGCTTCACTCTCTCACCAACAGAAGTTGGTCCAATGAAAGATGTTACCTCACTCACCTTGTGTCTCTAATATCCTTTGTATTTAATCAGATTTAGCCTGTGAGCTAGTTTTCGTCCACTTGCTGGAAGTTCCAGGAAATAGCTCTGTCCAGATAAATGAAAGAGGCATACACCTGAGTGTCATCATAGTGATTTTACTATTTCCCTCCGTGATTTCACAAACACTGAACAAAAGAGGCCTCAATTTTGCACCCTGTGGGATTCCATGGGTGAGAAACAATGAGACAATACTGATTAGTATGATAGACAGTGGCCTCAGCACATTCATTGCCCAACTGTTGTCAAAAATGTTTTATAGACATTGCAGAAAAGAAGTTTTAAGAAGAGATAAGAAAGAAAGCAAGGCTTTATGGGGGATTCCTCCCATACAAAGTGGGAGCATGAGAGAAAGCATGAAAGTACTTGTTCAGAAATTTAACAAGTGGGCAGTGAAGGCTGGCATCATTGGCAGAGCAGAAGTGGGATGCCATCTCAAGATCAGTGGCATAGGCCTAATAGACTCAACCTATATTTCTGACCTTTATCTATCTTTTTGGGGAGATTGACTGCTGAGATTAATAGATTCTGTGCCATGTCCAGGTTTGAGACCCAACTGAATATGGTCAAAGAAAGGAGGATATTGGGTGCTGCTAGATTTTGGCATTCTGTCACCTAGCCCTCAGAAAGAGTTTAGAAATAGGGCAGAAATTGGCAAGTTTGTTTGAGCAGAGACCAGACCTTATAGTGTTTAAGGGTGGTCACAATTGCCTTTCCTCAAGGAGGCATTAATTATCTCTATCAATAAAGAGCACAAACATTTTACACTAGGAGGGTCATAACGTCAACTTGTTGAATGAGCATTTCTCTTCCAGTGCGTTTGAAACTTGCTGTTCTGAAACTGTTGGAAGAGAGAGTACATTCATTCTTTTCTGCACTGATGCTACTTCTTTGGTGCCACTGAGACTGTCCTGAATCTGATTAACATTATCCTTGAAATATAGTGAGACCTTCACTATCAGAAACATTTGACTTTGAGATCTAGTTGACATTTTGGAGTAGTATAATGGCATTGCTAGACCATACGCTTTCCAATGAAATCTTCAAATTATGAAAATACGGATAGTCAGTTATTTTTCCTAGGTTTTTTTAAATTGCCATTTTCAATCAGAGTAATGTAGTAATGTAATGAATCATTCAGCATGGTTGCCACTGGGTCTGAAACACTTTAGGAATTTGCTTGTTTTTGTTGATTAGGAAAAATAACTACATTGGAATCCTACAAATAGCAGTAAAAGCTTAAAAACTTGCGCCCAAAGAGTGTAGCAATGCCACACAAGTGTCTGAGTGTTTTCCATTTATAACAAGTATATTCCTTTGCAAATTTGAAAGTCCCCTTCCTGTTTGTTTGGTGATGCATGCAGTGGTCTCAGTGATTCTCTCCAGATTGCCATGCCTGCTCCATGCACCAAGTGATCCCCCGCTTGGAGCGATGCCGAGCTGCTGGACCACATCGGCATTTGGGGAGACGAGACTGTGCAGTCCCAGCTGCTCTCCAACCATAGGAATTATGATGCCTATGGACAGATTTTCACAATGCATGATAGAAAAGAGCCATGACTGGGACACACTGCAGTGTAGGGTAAAAGTGAAGGAGCTGCGGAACGACTACCACAAGGAGTACTACTGCGGGAGGCAGACTGCCACTCCGGTGCTGCACCTACAAGCTGCTGGTTCTACACAGAGCTGGATGCGATAGTTAGTGGCAACCCCACCTCCACTGCGAAGGCCTCTGTGGATACTTCATTGTCTCACGTGCCAGTCAAGAGTGGACTGAGCCAGGAGGAGGAAATCTTGGATGAAGAGAGGGAGTGGGGACCCAGAGGCAGAGTATGCATGCAGTCAGCTCTTTTCTACTCCAGAGGGGCCTAGCCAGTCACAGCAGTCAGATCTTATCAAAGCGCAAACAGGAGAGGAGGCTCCTGGTAAGTGGATCTGATTTGGGGAATTGCTCAAGCAATTTGCTGGGGGCAGGAGGGTTGCAGAAAGCAGGTTTGTCTCCCACCACATGCCTATTCTGAGCGGCGGAACAGGCTGTTGATAGACTCCGTCACTTCACGAGAATCTCCCTCAGAGATCTCCAGGAAACTCTCTTGGAGATACTGGGCAATCTGCTGCCGCAGGTTCCTCAGCAGAGCTGCTTTGTTGCTTGCCCCATTAATGGTAACTTTCCCAAGCCACTGTGCCATCACAGGGGGAGGGGACAACATCGCTGCACAGAGGCAAGACACACAGAGGCTGGGGTGGAAGCTGCAGGCTTGGAGAAGACCTTCCCTTGATTCGCTGCTCACCCTCACCAGCGAGATCTTCCATAATGATCGCATCCTGTAGAAAGTGTGGGGACAGGAATGATTATCAAGCCTCCCCTACAGTGCTGGCTCTCCCCAAGAGCCATGTGCCCAGCGTACAGCAGGGTCTGGGAAGAGTAATTTTCCCTGCCCCTGTGGCTACTCACCACTTTGGGGGTCTTCTAACTCATGTGTGCTTGCCTGGGGACAGCCAGTTAGTGACAGGTGTGTGACTACTGGCTGTGTTTTAAAGCAGCGAATCAGTGTTGTCTATGTTACAAACACTACTGCTTCTGCAAAATGTTGCATTTAAACTTCAGAGATGACCTTGGGAAGCCAGCCTCCCTTACTGGCAGCAGAACAGTTGTGCAGAATTAGAAAGTGGCCAAGAAGAACTAAGAAGGACTCTCTCCGTGAGGTTATGATGCATGCTGCCACTGAAAAACAGAAATTGGAGTGGCAGGACAGCAAGAAGAGGGACTGAAAGGAGAATGCGACACACTAGAACACGTGTTCTTAAACTAGGGGTCGGGACCCCTCAGCGGATCATGAGGTTATTACATGGGGGTTGTGAGCTGTCAACCTCCATCTCAAATCCCGATTTGCCTCCAGCATTTATAATGGTGTTAAATATATAAAAAAGTATTTTTAATTTATAAGGAAGGGGGTCATACTCAAAGGCTTGCTATGTGAAAGGAATCGCCAGTAAAAAAGTTTGAGGTACCGCACTAGAAGGAAGCCACGAAGTGGCTCTTAAACTATATGGAGTGCCAAGTGGACACATTCCAGGAGATACTAGCTCTTCAAACCGAGCGGCTCTGTGCCCGCCCTCCCCTGCAGCCGCTGTCACAAAACTCTTTCCTATGCACCGCTGCCCTGCCAACACACTGTTAGGAACCTCCTGGCTCCACACACTACCCACAGCATTCTGCTCCTCCCTCCTCACAATCCAGCAGTGTGGACTCCCACTCTCCACTGCACTTAACACCCATCCCTATGCAGTTTGGCCCTGCTGAAGTACAGCACCCACTGCATTGTACTCCAAAGGAGAAAGTTGGGTATGATCCCTGGACATACACAAATCTGTAGCTGTCCTGGGACCCCTCCTCCGGAGACTTTCCCTTCCGCCATCCCCCTCCCTGCTGATGTATTTTTGTCATTTGACTCTCTCCTCCGGTTGTTGTCTTTTAATAAAATAATTGTGTTGGTTTGAAAGCAATCTTTATTAAGTGAAAGCAAAAAGAGCACTGCAAAGCAACATGAAATTATGTTAAACCCCCTTATTGCATCATGTGCACCAGTCATCACCTAGCATTACAAGCATTGCAATCCTGAGCATAGCAGCAAATATTAGTGGCTTTCAGCTTCAAATTGCTGCCTCAAGGCATCCCAGAACCTTATGACCCTGCACTGTGCCCCTCTAATAGCCCTGGTCTCTGGTTGCTCAAACTCAGCCTCTGGGCGCTGAGCCTCTGCGGTCCAGCCCTGAGTGCAGCTTTCACCTTTCCCTTCACAAATATTATGGAGCGTGCAGCACGTGGCTGTAAGCATAGGAATATTGTCATCAGCCACGTCCAGCTTCCCATACGGGCATCGCCAGTGGGCTTTTAAACGGCCAAATGCACACTCAACATTATTCTGCACTTGCTCAGCCTGTTGTTGAACTGCTCCTTGCTGCTGTCAAGGTTTCCTGTGTGTGGCTTCAGAAACCATGGCATTAAGAAGTAGGCAGGGTCTCTAAGGATCACAGTGGGCATTTCGACTTCCCCTACGGTGATCTTCTGGTCTGGGAAGAAAGCTTGCAGCTTCCTGTACAGGTCGGTGTTCCGAAAGATGCGTGTGTCATACACCTTTCCGGACCAGCCTGCGTTAATGTCTGAAGCACCCAAGGTGATCCACAAATGCCTGGAGAACCATTGAGAAATACCACTTCTGATTAATATACTCGCTGGCGAGGTGGTTTGGTGCCAGAATTGGAACGTGCGTGCCATCTGTTTTCCCCTCTGCAGTTAAGGACGCCCATTTGTGCAAAGCCATCCACAGTGTAATGCACATTGCCCATAGTCACGGTCTTTCGGAGCAGGATGCAATTAATGGCCCTGAATGCTTCCATCAACACAACGCAAACATTTGACTTTCCTACTCTGAACTGGTTAGCGACTGATCAGTAGAAGTCTGGAGTAGCCAGCTTCCACAGTGCAATCGCCACGCGCTTCTCCAGCGACAGGGCAGCTCTTAGTTTTGTGTCCTTGTGCCGCAGGTCTGGGGCAAGCTCATAACACAGTCCCATAAATGTGGCTTTCCTCATGCTAAAGTTCTGCAGCCATTGCTCGTCATCCCAGACTTGCAGGACGATGTGATCCCACCACTCAGTGCTTGTTTCCCGAGCTCAGAAGTGGCTTTCCACTGTGATCAGCACCTCTGTGAATGCCACAAGCAATATCTTGTTGTAGCTACGTTACGTGGCAAGATCAATGTTGCACTCCTCTTGCCTTTGTAGTTTAAGGAATAATTCCACTGCCACTCATAACATGTTAGTCAGAGCAAGCAGCATACTGGTCAGCAGTTCGGGATCCATTCCTGCAACCTGAAAGAGGCGGGGCGCACAGTACACAAACAGTTGAAAGATGTCGCCAAATGGGGATGGAAGCACAGGGATTGCTGGGATGCAAAGCAATGCATCATGGGGCATTGGGACTGGACCCAGCATGCCCCGTGACCCCCTCTGCCTTCCCACAAGTCTTAGCAGCAAAAGAGAAAGAGGTACTCTGTGGGATAGCTGCCCAGAGTGCACTGCTCCAAATAGCGCTGCAAGTGTGAACATGCTGTTGCACAGGCAACTGTCAGTGTGAACACACAACACCGGTTTTCCGTCTGCGCTGGCTAAGCAGCGCTGTAACTTTGCCAATGTAGACATGCCCTTTATGTTCTGGTTACAGACATTCTGATTTCCCTTATTCCACTTTCTCCACTGAAGAGAGAGAGAGCTGTTATCCCACATGTGGTAATGGTTTTAAACCCCCTAATGTTTCTAGGGTCATGAAGAATTAAAATATATATATATATATATAGGGAGTAAAATAAAATAATCTTTCCTGTATCTCAATGCAGTTTAATTACAAAATTGAGAGTTTATCAGTCATTTTAGCTCTTATTCAGAGGGCAAATGTTTAACAGCAGGGAAAATTGTAAAGTGGTAATACTTGGTATTTCAGCAAACACTAATACTTTACTTTTCTTGTTTTAGGATCTTCAGCACCCCAATGAATTTATCCGGGGCTCTACTCTTCGTTTTCTTTGCAAGCTGAAAGAAGCAGAATTACTGGAACCTTTGATGCCAGCTATTCGTGCGTGTTTGGAACATCGTCACAGCTATGTGCGCAGAAATGCAGTCCTGGCAATCTACACAATTTACAGGTAAAAATTGTGAATTATTTAAACCTTTGGACCTCAAAGGCCCAGGCTAATGTCAGTGGATTTCACCTGGGAAGTCCCGATAGAAAAGAAGTCTAATATGAGATTCATTTGAATTTTATTTTAGATCCTGCTCAATTCAGTAGACTTAGAATATATAGTGCCTTTTACCATTACAGCTTTCTCAAATATAACTAAGGCCTGATCCTGCAAGCCACTTTGAGTGGGCAAACCTCTGCACCTGCCCAGAGCACCACTGAAATCAGCTTAGTTTAGGTTGTTGGGAATGAAGATTGTACAGCTGCTATGAATACATAGAAAGTGGGACAACTTTCAGCTAATTTAATTTAATTTTTTAATTAAGTAGTACAACATTATGATTTAGTTATATATGCAGAAGCAGTAATGTGAAAATTGTTCTCAAAGGAAAACTGTATTTGTGTGATTGAATAATATAAATAAACTAAAATTAAACCAAAACTAGTCGGGGGAGTGGTCTTAGTTACCAGAGTAACAAGCAGTAATTCATTAAATATGAATGTGTATATTTCTTACATCCATTCACTTTTTAACATAAGTGCACAAAGATTTTTGGACAAAAAAATGAACATCTTATCTATTAACACTTCATTTTAAACATTTGTATAGAACACATGCAGTTAAGTATTTAGCTATATCATTCTGTTTACCTTTCTTACGTTTTTTTTCCAAAATATTTTTTTAAAAGAAACTTTGAACATCTTATACCTGATGCTCCCGAATTGATCCATGATTTCCTGGTGAATGAGAAAGATGCAAGCTGCAAAAGAAATGCATTTATGATGCTAATTCATGCAGATCAGGTAAAATTGGTTGTCCTAATTCTCTTATGGTTTTGATATTTTCCTTAAAATTATTTTTAAACACCTAGTTAATGACTGACTAGCCTGTTGTTTGATTTGTTGGTGGTGTAAATTATCAAGGTACTTTTGCATAAAATAAGTGCAATTTAGTTAGTTCTATGAAAATTTTAAACTAGAACTGAAATATTTTTAAAGGTTTAATTTGGTAATAAAAAATACATGGTACAGAAGTTTGAGGTGGGAAAGCTCTCAGATCATGCAAAAGAATAAATTTTTGAGAGGTATCATATGCTTAGTTTCCCTGGTTATACCTTGGCTGTTTAACTTGGGGCAGAGGTAGCTGAATGTTCTATTTTGACCGAAGATGGGTTCCTGTATATCAGAATGAGTTTACACGGGCTTCCAACATTATTTTTGGAGGAACAGCTTAATAAATAAAATGTTAGTTTCCCTGGCTTCTGCAGTTCTGTCCCTCTCTGTTGCTGGGGATTTTCAGGATTTTTAAGCGTGTGAAAACTCTAAATGTAGAGTTAATGGAGACATTTGTAAACAATTGGATATGGCAGATCTTTTAATACAACAAGTATGCCTCCCTTCCTCCCTCATGTAAAGACTATTCATAGATTTGTGAGTATTTGGAAATGTTGAAGAAGAAGAAGAAAGCTAAGTGAGGACTTTACACCTCTCTGTTTTCAAACAGTGCCGTCCCCTTATGTGGAAGGGAGATACACTGGCACTGAGAGGCATAATCATCTTTAGCCATGTGAAGATTTGCCACATTACTTACCATTTTGTAACTTATATTAGCTATTTATTTCTCAAATAACATCTCCAGACTTGGCTCAGAAACCTTTTCCCTCATTGGCTCAAAAATTGAAATATTTGTTATGCAGCAATTTTTTGGTGGTTTTGACCTATTTTCCTGGTTGGTGGCAACAAATAAGAAACTAACTGTGTGACGATAATGCTCTTTTGGACCTAAATGAATTCATTATTTTGTAATTTTGTATATTGTTTTATGCGCTGTTCTAAAAGTGTTAAGTTGAATGTAGCAGAAGGAATAATCTGTGCTTTTAATTTTTATATTGTGATCACTTTAAAATTTGTATTAAAATATAACACTTAAAACAAACCAGATTACTTGTATTTTATTTCCATAGGATCGAGCTTTGGATTATCTGAGTACCTGTATTGACCAAGTCCAGACATTTGGTGACATTCTTCAGCTGGTTATTGTTGAACTAATTTACAAGGTATGGAGAAATGACTGCAGTCATTTAAATAAATGTGCATTTTTACTCTATATTGAAAATATACAGTTCAGAAAGGTTGGCTGGATAGTGAGATGTTTCATAACTAGAAATCTAGTCTTAAGTGAGTAGCTAGTCCATTTGGAAATGATGACTCATTGTTTAGCTGAACTGGATATAATTTCTCTTGAAAGCAATGGACTGGTCAAGCTTAGAAGGTGCAAGCTAATGCAATGAAATTTGCACACATCTGATTTGCTTTAACCTGGTCTGGGAATAAGTATTTTTTGTTTTCTGTGTTTTTTCCCTCTTATGGAGTACTCCATAAGACTAGCTAGTGCAGGAAATTCTTTACAAGTTGAGATCTTAAGAGGTGTATAATACTCTCTCGCTTCATATTGCCTGGTTCCTGTCAATCTAGACTGAGGGGCTCTTACCCTCAAACAAAGTCATTCCTGCTTTTCACTGCCTCCTGCAGCGAGGTAATTAAGGAGATAAACTAGGGTTCTTGTATTTTTACAATAGCTTTTTATTTTTCTTCACTATACTTTCCATCTATTGTTGTTTTTTTCATCTAGGTCTGCCATGCTAATCCATCAGAAAGAGCTCGATTTATACGCTGTATTTACAACTTATTGCAGTCATCTAGTCCTGCAGTAAAATATGAAGCAGCAGGAACACTAGTTACACTCTCCAGTGCACCAACAGCAATTAAGGTATTGCAGTGATTTATGGTGTTTAAGAATGGTTTAATAACTTGTCTGCATTACACTGGGTTAGCCATATATTACAATTTAACATGTGTAGATGTCTGAAAGATTGACGTTCTTTGTCGCATGACTGTTTTGACACTAGACAAATGACTCAACCATCTTGTGAATATCACCCTTTTCAGTGGTTGGCTTACGTGAGCCTCTGGATGTTTGTCACTGGCCAGTAGGAAATGAGTTTTTGGTCTCTATCCAAGTGCCATTGGACAGATGTAAACATTACACAAACCACCTCCACAGTTGATACTAACATGAAGTCGTCTTGGCGCTCTGAGCAATGAAACCAAATACTGAATAGTTACAGACTAAGCCCTGTTCTACACTGCTGAAGTCGACATACTTAGGTCTACTTACCGCAGTGTCTTAAGTATGGGTTACCCATTTGAGTGAAGCTTGCAGGATTGGCCCCTTAATGTGCAGCTGGGCTTATATTTTGTTTATTTGATCTTTTTGGAAGAGGGAACCATAAAAACAGACCCTATCTTTAGCCTGTAAAATTTGTAGTTTGAGTATAAATCATGTTATATGGGCTGGTGAGATTACCTTTGTAAGCTATAAGAACAAAGCTAATTTAGATGAGCTTCAATCTCACCATTGCCTTTGCAACTTTCTGGAGTTGGGTGCTAGTAAAAAAAAAAAAAAAAATAATTCTGGGTATTTCTTGCCAGCGTGTCTGCTCAATAGGTAAAACTGCCTTGTAGCATAGAAAAGGCTACCAATAATGCATCATCAGGTAAGCCCTAAATTGGAAAACTGTTCCAGCAATGAATTCCTAGAAAACTGTTCAGCTGCCTAGTTCCTCTTACTTATTATTAAAATAACCCTTCTTACGTTTCTAGAGTGTGTTCCTTCATTGGATTTCCCCCAGGAATTGGTGTTTCCTATGAATAGTTGTTCTTATCTTTCCCACAGTTTCTAAAAAATTTTGAAAAAATGCTTTCACTCTTTTTTTATTATTATTTAGGCAGCAGCTCAGTGTTACATTGACTTAATTATTAAAGAGAGTGATAACAATGTGAAACTGATTGTGTTGGATCGCTTGATTGAACTGAAAGACCATCCTGCTCATGAACGAGTATTACAAGTAAGTGCCCTACTGTTGTTGTTTTTTTGTTTGCCCTGGGAAAATCTATTTTAGATTTTACTATAACTAAAATAAAAATTAAATTCTGTCACTATGGTAAGAAAAAATTATGTACTTTCGACATTTAAAATAATCGGCGTGTTTATAAAATGCTGCTGGACAGTATTTTATGTTTAGGTCTAGTTTTATTTGATACCATGAGAACTAGCAGCGATAAACAGGACTGGCTCCAGGCACCAGCGCAGGAAGCATGTGCTTGGGGCAGCCAATGGAAAGTCCCTCTTGGAGGGAAGGACTGACCGCCGAATTGCCGCTGAAGAATGAAATGGCGCAATAGAGCTGCTGCTGAAGTGCCGCCTATCACGGCTTTATCTTTTTTTTTCCCCCCCCTTCTCCCCATGGGGCGGCAAAAAAACTGGAGCCGGCCCTGGCGATAAAGGGTGACTTTTTTTTTGGAAAACTTCAGTGATTCAGTTTGTTTGAAAAATACTACATAAAATTACAGTGTATTAGACAAATATTTTGAATTTCCTTAATGAACAGCCAGGGTTCAGATACTAATCTCAGAACAGGAAAAAAAGATAAAAAATCTTAATTGAGACTAAGAATCATTTTATCATTATACTTTTCTGTCAATATGCTATATATAACTTACACGTTTTTTGAACGATCTCTTCAGTAATTCTGTACTATAGCTTGGAAATTGTATATTTGCACAAAAAAGAAAGAAGACTTAATTAAAGCAAGAAAATTATTTTTTGTCTGACTCAATGTTGGTTTTGAAACTTAATTTAAGTGCGTTTATTGATTTCAGGATCTGGTTATGGACATACTGAGAGTGCTGAGTACTCCAGATTTAGAAGTGCGCAAGAAAACCCTTCAGTTAGCTCTCGATCTCGTGTCTTCCAGAAATGTGGAAGAGGTAAATATGTATTTTTTTTTTTTTTTTGTGCTTTAATTCTAGCTTGTTCTTCAGTAAAACATGTGGTTCAGTTGAAACTTATTTGATGTGTTTTATAGCTGGTGATTGTTTTGAAGAAAGAAGTGATTAAAACAAACAACGTGACAGAACATGAAGATACTGACAAATACAGGCAGTTGCTTGTTCGGACACTGCATTCCTGTAGCGTTCGGTTTCCAGATATGGCTGCAAATGTTATTCCTGTGGTATGCAAATATTTAATTATATTTACAGTAAATGTGTTTTAACTGATCTCCAAGATCCTTGCTACTTTCTCCAAGAAAATAACTGAAGCTTAGATCTTACCTTTTAATATCTTCTTTGTAAAGGTATTGTTGTAAATTATACTACTATTCCCCTAAAAAGTTTAGGGCTTCTTTGTCATTTGCCGGTTATCCATCTTCTGTAAGTTTTATTTATATATATATATATTACTGTTCTTGATGAACACAAACTGGAAAATTGTTTTTTTTGTTGTTGTTGTTTTTTTAATCAGTACACACTAACCCATGCAAATAGAAAAAATGTTTCAAGGTGCTTATTTATTGGAATGAACAAGTTTTGGTTGAATAAAGTATGAAGGCATGAATTCTTTGATCTCTAGGGAACAAATATAAAAGATACATAGTTTGTTCTCTTTATTCTTCTGAATTAGTAGAGAGCTTTGGGGTAGCTCAACTTAAATCGGTTTGGCATCAGTTTGCAAATGACGGGCAAAATACTACATTCACCTTTGTTTCTTGTCCTTGTCCCTTCTGTTGCTGTTCAGCACTTGGTGCTGTAATAGTTCTTGTAAAGGTTGTGACCGTTTAAAGTTATAGAACTCTGCTGTTTGAGCTCGTGTTCACTCTTGTTTGTCCTAGTTGATGGAGTTCCTAAGTGATAATAATGAAGCTGCAGCTGCTGATGTCTTGGAATTTGTGCGTGAAGCAATTCAGCGATTTGATAATCTCAGACTGCTTATTGTTGAGAAGATGCTGGAAGTCTTTCATGCCATTAAAACTGTCAAGTAGGTTTAAAATATTTTTAAAGAATACACTGCACATTAACTAAATTTATGAATTCTCATGCACCTTGAAACTGTTTGAAAGGGGAAATTAGATGAGAGAATTTTATCTTGAGCAAACTTCAGACTACAGACATTCCCTACTTAAATTGAATTTATATTTGCCAGGAAATTATTTCTGGGGAATTTCTTTCCCTCCAAATTTGTTTGAAAAACATAATAAATTCATATCACATTGAGTGAGGAACATTGACTTAATAAATTAATAAATCTCATTTTTATGATGCAATTGTTAGTTGTTTGCTTTACATTTACTAGACAGCAGCATTGATGATGAAGCCTAAATCTAAAATGTTGTAATCGTTAAAATAACCTAGTGTTGCCAAGGGATGACCACAACATGATTTAAAATGCATTTGATTTGAAGGAAACTAGAAATCGCTTATTGTATGTTATCAGAGAACTCACTGTAAAAGAATTCCAATCCACATAGCGGAATATGAAATAAGTGGTGGCTGCAAGGAGTCCACACTTCCTTTGCCAGGCACTAAAAGTTTAGTATTCTGATGGACCAGGAGAGCTTCAATCATAGCAGAAGTAATCACGTTTTTTCTATGACATTATACCACTTTTATTATTGTGATACCTAGTGCACATCAGAATCATAACTTCATTACAATCCAGATAAAATTGTAACCTCCTATTGGGCAGAAGATGGACTAAATTGAACAATTGGGGAGTGTTCATCCACAATATCTGTTTTGATTAAAATATTCCTATAATATATTTTTCCTTTGACCTGATAGCGGATTTAAAATCTGACCCAATTTCAATGTGTGTGGTTTATTAGAAACATTACAACTGACCTCATAATAAAATAGTGGTTCAGCTAAACATTGTGAAGTGTTGGAATTGAATTTACATGTATTAAGATTAATGTAGCTAAGAATAAATCCTTAGCAGAAAACTCTCCTTGTATAGTTATTTTAATTTGAATATTGAGTTTATAATTATACAATGGGATAGGATAGCAGTGCCAAAAAGCTGATTGTCTTGACCAGTCATGTTATATTTTTTAGCTTGTTGCATACTGTAAGCACAATGTATTTTTTTTCCTCATGCTGTAACTTATAGCCCCATGAAGCTGTTCAGTGTAACCCTTCCTCATTGTGCATTAGAGCACAATGGAAGAATAATTACCAGTAGTGCTTGAAAACATGTCTTAATTATGTTTCTTATCTCAGGATTTACAGGGGAGCTTTGTGGATCCTTGGAGAATATTGTAGCACAAAGGAAGATATACAAAGTGTAATGACAGAAGTCCGCAGATCACTGGGAGAGGTATGTGTGTATTGTCTAAAAACTCTTCCTGCTTTCATTTCTATATTTTTATATGTAATGTATTTTTCAAGAGAAGATTTAAAAATTGATATAAGATGCAATAGTATTTTGAGCTTCAAGACTTTGCAGGCTCTGTCATGTGTAGTCTTACTCTAGAGCAATAATTATTCATGACTTCATGCATCATTTACTTCTGATAAACTAGTAAATCATCATCATCATACTCCAAGGAAGCGATATCTGATTATCTGATAATCTTATTGTCAGAAGGGGAAACAAGAATCCTTATTCAGAAAGAATACAGCGAATTTGAAATTATAGGGTACACATTGACTAGTGTGTGTCTGCTTACGAATGGCGAGTACATGAGGTTTTAATTTGTAAAAGGCATCCAAGACAGTTTAGTGGGGGCAAGGCTTATTTCTGTTTTGGAATGAGCTCCTGGATACATTAACGCCCCCGTCTAAAAGAAATTTTTAAAAACAGTCCAAATTATTATGCTGTAATTGACCTATCCCTGTTTAAGAGGTGGAGAAGTGACAACACTTCTATGAAAAAAAGGCTGCTTTCCTTAAAACAGAAAGATTGTCTTTATATTCAAATTCTTTACTGAATTCTTTGTTAATTTAGCATATATTTAATGTCTCCTGTTGTTCATTGTCAGATCCCAATAGTGGAATCTGAAATAAAGAAAGAAGCTGGTGATCTGAAACCTGAAGAGGAGGTGACTGTGAGTCCAGCCCAAAAATTGGTGACAGAGATGGGCACCTATGCTACACAGAGTGCCCTCAGTAGTTCCCGACCTGCCAAAAAGGAAGAAGATAGGTAACTAGGCATTTTATATTTTATTAGTGGTAGCTACATTAAAAATGGTTAAAATACTAAAGCCTTTCCAGAATTCTTCTCTGTCTGAAAAGGAACTTCTGCATGTATTCTCCAGCTAAACATTTCTTCCTAGGAGAGGGTTTTGGTGTGTGTTTGAAACATTCATTGCTCTGTTGCCCCTCCATATCCTCCTTACTTATGTCAATCTCTAATAGCAAAACTATCACCCTTTTAGTTCTTAGATGTGCAAACAAAACAGAGTGGATTGATACTAGGCCAAAATGTGGCACTGTAGCTGCAATAAAATATGGAAATTGCCACATTTTCTAGTTGTTTCCGCTTTTCCAGAAAACAGTTCATTTAGGCTGAAACTCATTTTTCTGTGATACAGACTGATCTAGTTTAATATTTTCTTTTAATCCTGGGTTGGTCTGTAGCTTTATGATGTGGACTGGCAGTGAAAATATGAGTTTTTTCCTCTCTTACATTCTCCAGTTTCTGTCTTCTCGTCTGTCATTCTTTCTTTTCCTCCATTTCTCCATAATTTTATCCATAAGTCTTAGTATTATTTCCTTTTCTGTTTTAGTCTCTCCCTCTCTGTTCAGTGCTGAGTTAATACCTGAGCTTTATGGCAAAGACCATTGCCCTATTGAAGGCTATTATCTTCCAGATGATACTTAGACCACTTGTTATCTTTAGTCAACACATGGCACTTCTTGTAAAAGTATATTTGTTAACTCTGATGTACTGGCCAAATTCCAATTCGGGTAAATTACATTCTGTCTACCTAAATTCCCCCTGCAATTTTAATTGGGTATGGTGTTTGTCACTTGTTACCTAATTTTTTGCTTAATGTTCCTGTACTCTGCTAAACAGTTGCATGTTCTGTCTCACTAGTGGGTGAAATGATTACTATATTCTTATATACTTCACAGTGAGTTATTTTGTGGCTTAGTTAGCTCATACTGGTACAAAGCCGTGAGATCCTTTGATGATAAAAGTGAAAGTTGTCCTTTGTTCTTTCCACTTCCCGTCTCACTGCCAGTGTATGTAAAACTTCACTTAGTCTCTGAGACCTTCCAAACTGTCTGTACAACACTGGTCTCACAATATGAGAGCTAAAGTAAAATGTGAAAAAAAGGAGGAGAGAGAAGGAACACCCCATGATTGACTTTCTCTGCAGACCTCCATTACGAGGATTCTTGCTGGATGGGGATTTCTTTGTTGCTGCCTCCCTTGCCACAACTTTGACTAAGATTGCTCTACGCTATGTGGCTCTTGTTCAAGAAAAGAAGAAACAAAATGTAAGTCACACTTCCTCTGGCAGGTCTTACAGGTCTGATGATAAGCTTTTGAGGAAGGCCCAAAAATGAAATGCTTACGTTCCTTGAGTGTTTGATGATAATTAATCTAGTCCCAGATAGAATCCTAGACGAATCATAGAATCATGCGGTTGGAAGAGACCTCAGGAGGTCATCTAGTCCAACCTCCTGCTCAAAGCAGGATCAACTTCAACTAAATATTTCTTACTACTTTCCGACTGGTATGACTGGCAGGTCTCTTGGGTTCTAAGCAACAAGTCACTGACACAAATCTTACCTGCTGGGATATAGTTTTAATTTTTAACTATATTTTAAACTTGAATGTTAAAACAAATGTAAATATTTCTACAATTTTAAGAATATATAAGATTTAATATCCCCCTTCCTCTATCCTTTCCACCTTTAGTCTTTTATTGCCGAGGCTATGTTGCTAATGGCCACTATTCTCCATTTGGGTAAGTCCTCTCTTCCCAAGAAGCCAATTACAGATGACGACGTGGATCGTATCTCTCTATGTCTGAAGGTTTTGTCAGAATGTTCTCCTCTAATGAATGATATTTTCAACAAGGAGTGCAGACAGTCTCTTTCTCATATGCTGTCAGCTAAACTAGAAGAGGAGAAACTTTCTCAGAAGGTGAGATATTGTAAATTTCATTCTGTAATCATAAACTTTTGGATGCTTGAATTTTGAAGTAAGCTCACATCCAGGGATACTCCAGGAGCTACCTAAAGTTCACTACTTCAGTGTACGTTAGAAGATAGAATTAATACTTTGCTTTCTTACCACAGAAAGAGTCAGAGAAGAGGAATGTGACAGTTCAGCCAGATGACCCCATTTCCTTCATGCAGCTTACTGCTAAAAATGAAATGAACTCAAAGGAAGACCAATTTCAGCTGAGCCTTCTGGCAGCAATGGGGACCACACAAAGAAAAGAAGCTGCTGATCCTTTGGCATCCAAACTCAACAAGGTAATGTATAGTTCAGTATCTTATTTTTGTAAGTGTATTGCTCACACCTAGCGTCAAATGTTGACAATTGGGTTTGTGAGGGCTAAGGAACCTAATTAAGCTCATCAGGTATCTGAAAAGTTCAGTTAGGTTTAGTTGTTGGAGGGGAAGGTGGGGGGTCCTGAGAAGTGAAGAATTCTTTTGTTCCTGTGCTTCATGATGTTCCCTTGGCCCCATGTTATAGGTTGGGGGAGGTGGGAATTGGAGAAGAGAAACCAGGAAGTGGTGAGGTGGTGTGATGTGGAGACCTTGAGTTTGTTGGATGGCTCAAAAGCCAGGTATGGTTTATTAGGGTGGTGCCATGGAGTGCCATGGAGTGAAGATCCTGTTCCTTCCTCCCCGTATCCTGAGGCTTTTTTGGTCCCATGCAGTATTTTTTTTGCTCCACTTTCCTGCCTTCTATTCCTCAGAAGCCATTCAGGAGGGTCCAAGGGAAAGAACCCCTACTTCGCTACCCACTCTGGGGACCAGGAAGCAGAAATATCTTAAAAAAAATCAAAAACAAACCTAAGAAACTTCCCAGAGAAGACTTTCCAATATTTGGTTTTCATTCAGTTTAATCATAACTCAGCATTTTCTGGGTTTCTAATGTTTGTGTTTTTAAACAATAACTGTAACATTATTGTAAGTTGGAGGGGCAGAGATTCTGTGGTTTAGAGGGCATTTTTTTAATCCTTAAGGGTCTGATATGTATTCTGAACTTTAACTCACATTTTACAAAAAAAAGTATATGCATATGAGGGGAGGTCTATTGCCTATTTAGTTAATCTTTTCATACTTGAAGACCCTCTCTTAACAGTGAAATTTATGAACTTTTAATGGTTCTTAAATTGATTACTTTTAAAAAATCATTAATCAGTTTGTTGACGAAACTTCTATTGATAGGGTGAAGAGTTTAGTTTTTTCAGAGGCAGGAGTTTAAATACAAAAACAGTAAGCTAATAGTACAAAACTAAAGGTGGTCTTTGTACAGATCTCTTGTTTAATTAGCAATTTTGTCTCAGTCTCATCTGTCTTAGCAAATATTTTTCTCTTGTTTTTGTTCTGTCTCTGCACTTGTGTGACCATGTTCAACTTTTTTAACTGGCAATGGGGAAAGATACTTCAACAATTTGTATTAATCTTCTTTCCTTGACAGGTTACTCAGTTGACAGGTTTCTCAGATCCTGTCTATGCAGAAGCATATGTTCATGTCAACCAGTATGATATTGTATTGGATGTGCTTGTAGTAAACCAGACCAGTGATACTTTGCAGAACTGCACATTAGAACTAGCCACACTGGGTAAGGAATAATCTAGTGCAACAAGAATATTTGTTGATATAATTAGGTCTGAAATTAAGCAGTGGACATTGTTGAAGTACAAGAAATTGCATCTCATATTATAAATGCCTAAAGAATTGTTTAATAAAACCAACTACTTATCATCTTAAAAGGTATTTTAAAATGCTTTTTAAAGAATTGATTTTTCATGGAGCAAGTAAACTTTCTTCTGCTGGTACCGATAACGTGATCATGTGCCTTCTGGGCAGTCTTCTTCCTGTACTTGCTTCGCAGTCAGGGTTGAAGCAAGTTGGCAAGGCAGTGTGGGGAAACTTGGACTGTTGCTGCACATGTTTTATCTGCTCTATAAATGAATAAGGGACCTAGGCATTTCCATCACCTTTCATAAGTACTAATCTCAGACTAAAATCTGGGGGGGAATCAGAATGGGCACATGACTTGAATTTCACATGGAGACTGCAGTGTGTGTGTCAAATAAGCTTTTTTCTGTCTTTATTTTCCTTCACATCAGTTTTATACATTTAATATGTTGATATTATAGACCAGTGGTTCCCAGCTGGGGCGCCCCAAGCCCCGATACCCTGTAGGGCAGAAGCTCCAAACCCATGGGAAGTGTTGGAGGGTGCCTAGGGGGCCTTGTCCCCACCCCCAACTGCAGTGGCAGAGCAGGGCAGTCCCAGGAGCCAGCTCCACACTTCCCCGCTTCCTGCTCCTCTCCCACTACCTGGCCAGATCAGAGTCAAGAAGCAGCAGTGCAGGACGGCTGCTGCTCTTGCTTGTGCCATGGAGCAGGCAGCCACAGCACTCCCCCATCTCCTCCTGCTGGTTACTGGGGCTGCAGCTGCTCCTCAGCTCCCAGCCCCTTTTGACTGCTCATGCAGCCAGTAAGAGCCACCTGGGCGGTTGACCTGGCTCCATGGCTGACAGAGCCCTAGGGGAGCAATGACTGAAGGGGAAGGCCCTCCCAGCAAACAGCCCCTATCTGCCCCTTTTCATGCACACTGAGCTACCCTCCCCGCCTGCACCCAGCCCCTATCTACCTCTTCCCTAACAGTCCCTAGTTAGCCCCTCCCTGTACCCTGAGTGGTTTTCAAACTTTTTGAGCTGAGCTTCCCCTCTTTGAGTTACAATATTTGGTTGCACACCCACCCGCCTAGACCCAGGGTAGCCTGCTGAGATTAGTTGGGTGGAAGTGGTGCTCCCTTCCCAGGCCCCACCATGCAGAACTGGGCTGAGCTCTGGTGGGCCCTGCCCACTCCCCAAAATAGAAGTTAAACTGTGCCTATGCTCAGGGGCCCAAGCCCAGCGCCATTTGACTTCAGTGGGCTTTGAATCAGGCCACTAATGTTTTAATTAATGTGTACATTTCATTAGTGCTTCAGCTTTCAAATATGTTGGTTCAGTGTTTTACAATTTATTGACTTCATTGCAATTTTGGTAAGATTTTAGAATTCAGATCAGAAATGGTAATCTGCTGTGTCCTGAAACTGATTTTAATTGGACTTTATCTCTTGTCTGTTTGTAAACTGTTCTTTAAAAAAAATTAACAGGTGACTTGAAATTAGTGGAAAAACCATCTCCTTTGACGCTTGCTCCTCATGATTTTGCAAACATTAAGGCTAATGTCAAAGTAGCGTCAACAGAAAATGGAATCATTTTTGGTAATATTGGTAAGTAGACAATTCTGTGTGGAACCTTAAAAAAAATTAGAATACTTAAGTTTCTGTAGAGAAGTAGAATTATTTTAAAAAATTTTAATGCTGGAAGATAAGTGAAATATTCTACAATGAGAATGTTTTATTGCTAAATTTAAAAAAGATTCATTATGAACGTAACTTTTAATATTTTTTAAAAAGTATGCTAGTGTAACGCAATGCCTCCGAGTGGTTACAGTGGGGATTGAACCTAAGACTGTTTGGATCTAAAAGCATGAGCCTCTTCTGCCTGAGCTAAAAGACCCACATCTGTTAATTCAAAGGCTGTAGGAAACTTTTAAACCTCTGGGAGCCAGCCACTAGAAGGACAGAGACCAACACTCTGCGTGTGTTGATTATACTGACAAATCTCAACTGAACACTCATTTTGTGTTGACAATTCTGTAGCCACTTTCAATTTGTAAACCTGTGGTTTGTTTTTCTTGTTTGCAGTGTATGATGTATCTGGAGCAGCCAGTGACCGAAACTGTGTTGTCCTCAGTGATATTCACATTGACATCATGGATTACATCCAGCCTGCTTCTTGTACTGATGCAGAGTTCCGCCAGATGTGGGCAGAATTTGAATGGGAAAACAAAGTTAGTTCTTTTGGCGATGATCTATTCTATTTGCCATTGTTACCTAGCTTTACACTAGTACCTTATCTCAACAGTTTTCAACTAAAACCATCACTGAAAAATAATTTCAGTAACACATTGGTTATTTTACATAACCCAAGCTTCATTTTAAAACTAGAAGGTTGCAGCTGTTTCCATTCTGTAGATAGCTTGCCCTATATAAGTTAGTGTACTGTTGTCTTCTGCCAAACCTCCTCATTTGAAAAGCTGCTCCAGGATATGAAAGGAAGTCTCCAAGCTGTAAAATATGCAGCTCATTCGTTTTAAAAATCGGATTCTTCTGTTGGTTTCCTGTCACTTGTTTGCTGAAGCTGGGCCTTGCTTTATGTCTGAGGTGCATGTAGAGCTTTACCTCCAATCCAAGGGAGGCTCAGTTGCAGCTGCACAAATTGGCTTAGTGGGGGGTGCAGTACAGTGTATGAAGCCTGTCACTTATTCTTGTGGACATTGCAGAAATCTTTAAAAGCTCAGCGTCTTTCAGGGTTCAGAGAATCATAGAAACATAGGGCTGGAAGGGACCTCAAGAAGTCATCGAGTCCAGGCATCTACGCTGAGGCAGGAACAAGGAAATCTAGACCATCCATGATAGGTGTTTGTCCAACCAATTCTTAAAAGCCTCCAGTGATGTAGTTTCCAGAACCTCATCTGGAACCTTATTTCAGAGCTTTAACTACAGTTATAGTAAGAAAGTTTTCTTAATATCTAACTTAAATCTCCCTTGTTGTAGATTAAGCTCATAACTACTTGTTCTACCTTCTGTGGACACAGAGAAGGATAGATTACAATCCTTTTTGTAGCAGCCCTTAACATATTTGAAGACTATAAGGTCTCCGCAGTCGTCTTTTCTCAAGATTAAACATGCCCAGTTTGTTTAACTTTTCCTTATAGGTCAGGTTTTCTAAACCTTTTATCATTTTTGCTGCTGTCCTCGTTTGATCACATCTTTCCTAAAGTGTGGCACCCAAAATTGGGTGCAGTATTCTAAGTAACGCCTCACTGTTGCCGAGTAGAGTGGGACAGTTACCTCCCTTGTCTTACATATGACACTCCTGTTAATGTGCCCAAGAATATTAGCCTTTTTTGCAGGGGCATCACATTGTTGACTCATATTCAATTTGTAATCCGCTTTGGCCCCAGATCCTTTTTCACAGTATTACTGCCTAGTCAGTTATTCCACATTTTGTAGTTGTGCATTTGTTTTTTCCTTCCTAAGTGAAGAACTTGCACTTGTCTTTATTGAATTTCATCGTGTTGGTTTCAGACCAATTTTCACATTTTTTTTTTTGAGGCAGTTTTGAATTCTAATGCTGTCCTCCAAAGTGTTTTCAACCCCTCCCTGCCTATTTTATAAGGCTATTCTCCACTCCATTATCCAAGTTATTAATGAAAATATTGAATAGTACTGGTCCCTGCAGGACTGCCTAGACTTGCCCTCCCAATAACTACTTTTTGAGAATCATCTTCCAACCACTTTATAACTTTAATCTTGAATGCATTTCCATAGTTTTCTTGTGGGAATGTCATGTGGGACTGTAATCAAAAGCCTTGTTTAAATCAAAATATATCCTGTTTACTGCTTCCTGGATATCCAACAGGCTAGTAACCCTGTCAAAAAGTTGAAGCAATTTGCATGTGACACACACATCAAATTGGGCAACTCACTAGGGTCATTAAATAGGAAAAAAGTGTACAATCCCAGTCTGTAATACACCAAATTACAATTGTACTCAACTAAAAGGAATGCTAACATACTTTTCAGGCAGATTTTTTCCCCCCATGTTTTTTCTTTTCTCCCTATTCACTCTAGATTTCTTCTGTCTGGTAATAAGAGTCTAAACACGGGGGCTGGGAGCTCCCTGAGTCCAAATGATAGATCTTAAGCTCTCTTCTGTTAGCACAGGCAGTGTTGAGCTAGCCTAAGAGAAACTTCAAAGGGACTGGTTCCTATGGTTGGCTGTTTGTGCCAGCTGCACCCTTCTCCTTGGGCACTGCTTTTCAGCAGATACCTGGATTTTTTGGCAAGGTTTGAGCTAAGATCATAATGTTTTGTGTAAGCTTTGATGTGCTAGGGCAGCCATCATAAAAAGATCTTTGAGAGGAGTCTGTGTGGTGCGCTTCCTGGAATAGTGAGGCAGTTAAAGCCCTCTGTACCTGTGTCTTTTCTCTTCCTCACTCCCCTTGACTTCATCATCCAGTTTGTCTGAGAGTTCCTTCCCTGGGTCTTGAGCCTCGAGTAATCCTGGATCTTCACAATGTGAGATAAAGCAGAGGCAGTTTGATTCTGGCACAGGAAAGTTTCTAGCAATGAAAAACGGAAAAATAGATGCACACTCACTCTCACTGCTCCACACAACCTTTCTTGCAGTAACCTGTCCTCCATGCAGTTCTACCTGACTCAGGCTTTTGTTGGCCAATTAGCAGAATAACCCCCTTCTCCCATGGAGTTTAAAGTAAACATCTAAAGCCCACCTTGCCGCTAAGACATATAAAACAGGTCCTGACCACTTGTAGTCATTAAAGTTCCAATGCCACTTTAAGAGTATAAGTTTGTGTCTTTTTCCAAGTTCCTGCTCTAATGACAATTAGGGTGACCAGATAGCAAGTATGAAAAATCGGGGCAGGGGGGAGAGTAATAGGTGCCTATATAAGAAAAAGCCGCAAATATCAGGACATCTGGTCACCCTAATTATGATCATCCTACCTAAATTTCTCTGGCAGTTTCAACTGGATACAATACTCTTCTTCACTTTCTGTCCTAAACTGTCACAGTATCATTGTACAGTGTTGAACAGTATCATTGTACAGTGTTGAATGGCTACTTTTTTCAAGAGGTGGCTATATTTCATTGGAGAGTGAAGTAAACACTAGCATTGGTCAGTCAGAGAAAAGCTACTGGACTACATGTATCTGACTTATTCTGGTATGGTAATTCAAATGTACACATGTAGGCTGTAACTAGATTTGAAGCAACCATTCATGATGATAGACTCTATCCACATGTTTAGCAACATATGATGTACGCTTATTTTGACTGATACTTTGTACCATATATTTAAGTAAGAGGCCATCCCTGCTTAACCACTGAGGTGGAAGATGAAATCTTTTTATAAGATTCTCCAATATAAAAGGACTTACAGTCATCAACAAGTACAGTATGGTACTACAGAATAACTGACAATGACACTTTCTTTTCCATGGTCCTAGAACAAAAATTATTTAAAATGTGTCAGAGAAGCTGATGAAAATGGTCACACCTTATTCTTTCTTTCTTGAAGGTTACAGTTAATACAAACATCATTGATCTAAATGAATACTTACAGCACATACTAAAGTCAACCAACATGAAATGCCTTACCCCAGAGAAGGTAAGATAACTTGCTGAAAATTCTTCAAGCACTTTTTAAACTGGAGTAAAATTACTGTGCAAGTATAAATAGATTTGGATGCCAAAATATAGCATTTTTCCCCACATCTTGAATTCTTCTTGGGCATTAATTTTACTCTTTGAATAATGTAGAGTTATTCTAACTTTGGAAGCCACATGTTGCATAGGATAAGTTTCTTAGAACTCACATCAGATATTTAAAAAATTCAAAACAAAAACACACATTATCAAACAGACACACTCCTGCACACACTTCTCCCTCTAGAGAGAGGATGAGAAAACAAACAATAAACCACAGATGTGTAGTCCAGTTGATTAATTCACTATTGGAAGGCACTAAGATACTAATGATGATAAACGTAGTATAGGAACCTATATGGAATAGTATTTTCCAGTACCCTTTTTGGAGTTTGTGTGCTTTAGACTATTTACCTGGTCTAGTTTCTAAATTTATACCTCTGCCAATTGTATAGATCTTTGTTTAGTCTGGAAGATTTTAGTATTCTTTAGTATTTAATACACTTTAGAAATGTATGCTCTAAGAAAGCTAAAAGGAAATTCATGGTAACTGAGTAATTTTCAACCACTTTCTTGCTTTAGTTGAGCAAGAAGCAGTTAATAAAATGTCAGCTAATATATCTGCTTCAGAATGGTCAGCACAATTTTTTTCAATAGGTCAAGACTTCCTTCCTTTCAGTAGGAATTAATCTTTCTTAAAGCCTTTTAGCTATGCATTACTTCAGAGCCTGAAAATGCTGCTTATATCTCATTTAAATGACTTGATTAAATCTGTCAGCTTTCATTTTAGAAAGCTCTATTAATGTTTCCTTCAGAACCAGAGTCCAGGTATCTTACAAAAAGCGGTATTTAGAAGGATAGGTTTTAAATATAAAAACCTACCGAGTTGTGCTTAATATGGAACAAAATGTTTCTGTTAAAGGACAATACGCTTTTGCAAAGAGTTAAATTTAAGTGTTCTTTCTCTAGGCACTTTCTGGTTACTGTGGCTTTATGGCTGCCAATCTGTATGCGCGTTCCATATTTGGAGAAGATGCACTTGCAAATGTCAGCATTGAAAAGCCAATTCATCTTGGACCAGATGCTCCCGTCACTGGCCACATACGAATTCGTGCAAAGAGTCAGGTAATGAATGATAGGTTTTTCTAAAGCTTTGTCTCTATAATTTTTATTATAAGTTCTATAAACATTTGCAGAGCTTGCACTGTAGTTTATGGTTAATTTTTAGTATTATTAGATTCCCAACTTTCAGGAAAAGTGAAGAAGGAAATCCCTGTCTCAATTTTAAAACTAGGTTTTCTGAATTAAAAACTTTCATCTCCACTCCTCTTAGACATCACAATTGTTGACTTTCTTTTTTTTTATTATTATTATTTGGAGGGGAGAGCAGTTCAACAGTTAGGTGGAACAGGGTACCTTAAACCAAATTAACGTGCCTCATACAGCAGTGCATTATTATAGTCCAAGATTTTGCTGTATTATTAACACATTCCATTTGCAAACCTATGTTCTTTTGTTATTAAAAAACATAATGTACTACCAGTATGCCCCTCATGCTGTTTCTCAAAGTATTGAAACAACCATTGTAATTTTCATCTCATGTTGGAATAAAGGATTCTATTAAAAAAAAAAAAGCCAACATTGTTAGGAACCAGTAAGAAAGGGATAGATGATAAGACAGACAGTATCATAATGCCGCTATATAAATTCATAGTATGCCATGGCATGCTGTTCTGGCCACCCCATCTCAAAAAAGTCATTAGGGGTATGGAACAGCTTCCATCTGAGGAGAGATTAAAAAGGCTGAGACTGTTCAGCTTAGAAAAGAGACAACTAAGGAAAGGTATGATAGAGGTCTATAAAATCATGAATGGACGGAGAAAGTGAATAAGAAGGGATATTTACCCTTTCACGTAACACACAAATTAAGCATCACCCAATGAAATTAGTAAACAGCAGGTTTAAAACTAACATTAAGGTAGTACTTCTTCACACAATGCACTGTCAACCTGCCAGGGGATGTTGTGAAGGCTAAAAGTATGAATTAGATAATTTCCTGGAGGACAGGTCCATCAGTGACTATTATCCAACATGGTCAAGGATGCAGCTTCGTGTTCTGGGTGTCCCTAAACCTCTGATTGGCAGAAGCTGGGACTCAATGACAGTTGCATTACTCAATAATTGACCTTGTCCATTTCATCAGAAGTATCTGGCACTGGCTGGTGTCAGAAGACAGGATACTGGACTAGATGGACCATTGATCTGGTCCAGAATGGTCATTCTTATGGTCTTCTTTGTATTTGCTGTGTATATAAAAGAGGTCTACTTGTATAAAATATTCTCACTTGCAAAAAAAAAAGTTTGTGGAAATTTTTTAGTCCTTAGAAAATGTAACCTTGAATAAAGAAGAAACTAATGTATAACTAGAAGTATATTATATAGCTTATCATAAGGGTTCCTTTAGGACTTTCTGATTCAAAAGAACCATTTTACTTTACATGATGCTATTGGAAGAATTTTGAAATGATTTTGATAGAAGTGGGTAGTATGTTGTCAATGGAACGCTTACATAAGATGCTAAGTTCAGTTAAATCTGCGACTTGGTCTAACCTAGGGAGTAATTCACTATTGATTGAGTAGCAGCTGGAACTTCGAATTTCCTTACTGATGTTAGTTTTATTGAGACCCCAACACACACATTATTCTGTTTATGGGCTAGTATCATTTTTTGTGTAGGTGGAAAAGATTTTTGGGGGCTCAGCATGTTGAGAGCTGGTGTGTCTATTTATAATTATTGTTTTGTGTGTATTATGATAGTGTTGAGCTTTTCCAACACTCTAATTTCAATTACTGCCATTTGGACTGACTACTTTTGAAAATGGTGCAACCTCAAGGGGTTAAAATTCTTGACTCTTGCTTTTTTGGGGTGATGTTACAACTTTCTAGTAGCAAAAGATATAGTTTATTTGTGGTTCATTATTTCAGCAAGATATTGTACGCAAATTTAGCTTATTCAGGCTTTTTGGAAACTATGTACTCAACTGTAGCAACAAATAAATAAAATGTTGTCATTGCTGAATTAGAAATATTTTCTTTTCCATGTAATTAGTTTCATTAATTTTATATACTGAACTTGTAGTTTAAGACTGGTAACAAAGGGATGGTGGTGTTTGGGGTTTTTTTGGGGTGAGGCGTTGACATGACAGTAATTTTATGAAATATCCCAGATGTGAACATCTTTCCTTTTTTACTTCCTTACAGGGAATGGCCCTAAGTCTTGGAGATAAAATCAATCTGTCTCAGAAGAAAACAAGTTTATAAACTTTCCAGATAGTCTTTTCAGAGCTTTTACAATTAAATTTTAGTTATGTGGCTTGTTGAGTTCAGAACATCTTGTATTCTTCCATGTTCTGTAATTGTAGAAGCAGAGCTTTTGTGCTGAATGCCTTCCAGCGGGTAATTTATAGATTCTTCTGATCAATATTGAGTAAAACTTTAAATCAATTTATTTTTTTCTCTTTGTCTTAGAAGTCATGTATACTTTGTCTCTAATATATACTGACTATTTCACAGTATAATAAACAAATCTAAGCCAGGCTGGTTTTTTCTGATTTACAAATAAACTCAGTATTTGATTACTACTTTTTATATATCAAGAAAGTAAAGTTACATTGCATGCAGTGTTTATTGTGAATGAATAACCCTAAAGTTTGTAAATATGCAGCTGTGTTACTCTTAAACTAATACTGGGGCCTGGCCTACACTATGCGTTTAAACCAATTTTAGCAGTGTTAAACCGATTTAACGCTGCACCCGTCCACACAACAAGGCCCTTTATATTGATATAAAGGGCTCTTTAAACCGGTTTCTGTACTCCTCCCCAATGAGAGGAATAGCGCTGAAATCGGTATTACCATATCGGATTAGGGTTAGTGTGGCCGCAAATCGACAGTATTGGCCTCCGGGCCGTATCCCACAGTGCACCATTGTGACCACTCTGGATGCAGTGGCCAGGTAGACAGGAAAAGCCCTGCGAACTTTTGAATTTCATTTCCTGTTTGCCAAGCATGGAGCTCTGATCAGCACGAATGGCGATGGAGTCCCAAATCCAAAAAGAGCTCCAGCATAGACCGTGCGGGAGATACTGGATCTGACAGCTGTATGGGGAGACAAATCTGTTCTATGAGAGCTCTGTTACAGAAGATGAAATGCCAAAGCATTTGAAAAAAATCTCCAGGCTATGATACAGAGTCCACAGCACAGTGCTGCGTGACAAGCGTAATGGAAAGCCAAAGAATCAAATGGACGCTCATGGAGGGAGGGAGGGAGGGTACTGAGGACTCCAGCTATCCCACAGTCCCAGCAGTCTCGAAAAGCATTTGCATTCTTGGCTGAGCTCCAATGCCTGTAGGGTCAAACACATTGTCCGGGGTGGTTCAGGGTATAGCTCGGGATTAATTTACCCCCTCCCCCCGTGAAAGAAAAGGGAAAAAAATGTTTTTCTTGACTTTTTTCAATGTCACCCTATGTCTACTGCATGCTGCTGGTAGACGCGATGCTGCGGCAGTGAACAGCAGTCCTCTCTCTCCCCTCCCGGTGGCAGACGGTACAATATGACTGCATATCCGTCCTCATCATCAGCCCCGTGAGTGCTCCTGGCTGGCCTCAGGAAGGTCGCCGGGGGCGCCTGGGTAAAAATAGGAATGACTCCTGGTCATTCCCAGTAGATGGTACAGAACGGCTGGTAACCGTCTTCATCATAGCAACTGGGGCTGAGCTCCATCAGCCCCCTCCCTTTCATGTGTAAAGAAAAGATTCTGTACTGCCTGGACTATCATAGCAGTGGGATGCTGGGCTCTCTCCCCTCCACCGTTTAATGTCCTGCCTGGACTATCATAGCAGCTGGAGGCTGCTCTCCCCCTCATTTTATCTCACTAACAAGTCAGTGTTTCTTATTCCTGCATTCTTTATTACTTCATCACACAAATGGGGGGACACTGCAACGGTAGCCAGGAGGGTTGGGGGAGAGGGAAGCAAACCGGTGGGGTTGTTGCAGGGGCACCCCTAGAATGGCATGCAGCTCATCATTTCTGCGGGATCTGACACGGAGCGGCTGTGCTCTCTGTCTCTCTGGTTCTCTAGTACACTTGCCCATATTCTAGGCAGGACTGACTCATTTTTTAGAACCATAAAGGAGGGATTGACTCGGGGAGTCATTCCCATTTTTGTCTTTTGCGCCCCCGGCCGACCTCAGCCAGGGCACCATGACAGCAGCAGACGGTACAGAATGACTGATAACACGTCATCTCATCTGCCAATTTACAATGGCACAGCAGACAGTACAGAACTGATAACGTCTCTGCTATCTTGCAAGGCAAATGAATGCTGCTGTGTAGCGCTGCAGTACTGCGTCTGTTAGCACATCCAGTACACATACGATGACAGTAAAAAAAGAGCTGAACGGGCTCCATGGTTGCCGTGCTATGGCGTCTGCCAGGGCAATCCAGGGAAAAAGGGAGGCGAAATGATTGTCTGCCTTGCTTTCACGGAGGAAGGAATGAGTGACCGGACATTTACCCAGAATCACCGCGACACTGTTTTTGCACCATCATGCATTGGGATCTCAACCCAGAATTCCAATGGGCGGGGGAGACTGCGGGAACTATGGGATAGCTAGGGATAGCTACCCACAGTGCAACACTCCAGAAATCAACACTAGCCTCAGACCATGGACGCACACCACCGAATTAATGTGCTTAGTGTGGCCACGTGCACTCGACTTTCTACAATCTGTTTTACAAAACCGGTTTATGTAAAATCGGAATAATCCCGTAGTGTAGATATACCCTGTGGTGTGCCCAAAGGAACTTAAATTTCAGAGTTAAATCAAAGACTATCTTTTATGCAGTTGGTTTTGGTACTTTAATCACCTGTCACTGGCAAAACTTCAATGCTAAAAGCTAATGCAAATCCCAGCTCTTGCCGGCAATGGGTGAAATTTAAGCTAAATCATGTTCTTTAAGCTGATTATGTTTGAGAGAAATTGGAATAATGACTTAGGAAACTCTTGGTGTTTCTTTTTATCTGTTATGAGTCTGTTTTTAGTAGCATATTTTGCTCATCTCAAAATAGCAAAAAGGGAAAGTGGTGTGTTAGTACTCAGCTGTAGAAATGTAAGCAATGTTTTAACTAGATGCAGTGCACATAGCCACCTTCGTTACATCAGCAAGAAAGGATTCAGATTGTGTGTGATCTTGAGTTGAAGAACAATAAATTGCGCTGCATTTGTGTGGTACACAAATTATGGAACAGGTTTAGGAGGGAATCTAAGTGGTGGTATAAGCATATCTTTCTGCTAATGTCTGCATACAATAATATTGTAGATGGCAGAGCTATATTAAAATAACTTAAGACCCTAAGTACACCCCCCTCATGGCCTTGCCCCCTGCTTGGGCAGCAGTGCTATTGGCCTTTCACAGGAGCAGTCTGCTGAGTGGGTGAGGAGCTCCTCTTTGAGAAAACGGGGGCCTCCCTGCTTCCCAAACTTCCGTTCTATCTTCAGCTCCCGCTCACCTAGAGGGAGAACTCTGCATGAACTGCAGTAGCTGGGAGAATCCCTTTCATCCACCCACCACCCCTCCTGAACCCCAATTTCTCTCCTGGGATGGAGCAGACCACCTGCTCCAGTGGGCTTCAGAGTCAACACGCCAGTCAGATGGTTGGAACAGCTTGCATCTCTCAGCTGTTGTTTTAGGCTGTTTGCAAAATGCATTGTCAAGTTATCAAGCTGTTTTTTTTTAAAAAAAAACAAAACAAAACAAAAAACTAAAACCATCATTTTGCTTTTAAACAACACTGTCGTCGGTAGTTACCAGTGTGGTGCTCTGCTCTTGTTTGATGATGATAACATCGGCTGCGTGCGAGTTCCCTCTGTGTGCTGCCCCAGTTCTGCTCAGATAGCTGACAGAGCAGACCCCAAAAGAACCTCCGAAGACTACAGATTCTAGTAAGGTACGAAGGAACCCTAGCCAGGTTGATTGTCATACGAAGTACAGTAATAGTTTCCTATAGACTCTACAGGACATCTACGAATGTGTGTTCCCTAGGGATGGACACAGCTCAGTCAGTGGTGGGACACTCCACTCCCCCCTAGGCTGGACAAAGATGTGCATTCCGGGACCTCCTTTTATACAGTTACAGGACAGATTACTCATCCCTCCTGATGTATTGAAATACAGCCCCTTGACTCATTGAGGCCTGTCTTCTCCTTTGATTATGTTGTTTCAGACTGATCTATCCATCATGCTGTCCTTTTGACCCTGTCTTTAAGATGCAACTGCTTCTAGCAGCCCTCTTCTCGCCAACTTCTGTGAGTGAGGCCTGCCTCTGGCTCACAGCCCAGCTTTTGCTTAGCAATGCCTGGACGTACTTTGGTTCAGGCTTCAGGCCTCAGACTGGGCCTCTGACACAAGAGTTTATATTTCCAGAGTTAGCAGCTGGAAATGAGGAGAGCCAGAAGCATGTGACCAGCAAAGATCCTGTAGACCAGTTTGAAAACTGTTGTTCTAAGGCAGGGATGGGCAAAATTTTCCATCTGGGTATGGAAACTGTATGGAGGGTCATGAATACTCACAAAATTAGGGTTTGGGGTGTGGGAAGGGGTGCGGGCTTGGGGGTGGGGCCAGAAATGAGTTCAGGGAGGGGGCTCCAGGCTGGGGCAGGGGCTGGGGGGGGGTGGGGGGCGGCGCTCTGGCTGGGGTATGCAGACTGGATGAGGATGACGGGGCACGGGAGGGGATCAGAGGGTTGCAGGCCTGCCCAGGTTGCTCTAGCAGCTGACCCGTCTGCAGGCGCTGCCCCTGCAGCTCCCATTGGCCATGGTTTCCAGGCAACGGAAGCTCAGTGGTGCAGTTAGGGCAGGGGCTTGTGGGGAGCCCCCTGACTGCCCCTACATGTAGGAGCTGGGAGATAGGGACATCCGCTGCTTCAAGAGCCACCAGACACATGCCGAGCTGGGCAAGCCCCAACCCTGCTCTCCAGTGGAGAGCCTTGAGGGCCGGATTAAAGAAGTCTGAAGGGCTGGATGCGGCCTCTGACGGTAGTTTGCCCACCTGCCCCACCCCTGTTCTAAGGGGTGCAAGAGACTATGAATCTGATAATTGGTATGGAAAAATAAGATGGCTTAATGGGTCTTATCATAGCTTCCCAGATCTCAATTAGGTTGTCCTACAAGAAGCAATTTGTTTCTTGTCAAATAGGAAATACTAAATCAGAAGACCGCTTTGCTTTAAGGATCCAGCACTAACATACACTTTTTAAACTGAAAGGAAATTCTGCAAAGCAGGTATTGGAACATGGATACTCAAACATTTTATAACTCCAGCATTGCGAGCATAGCAACTGTTCTTCGATGTTGCTCATATCCCATTCCAGTTAGGTGTGTGCGCACCGTGTGCACTTCTTAGGAACGATTTTTACCCTAGCAACACCGGTGGTATCGGCTGGGCTCCCTCCTGGAGTGGCGCCTTGCTATGGCGCCGAGATTATACCCTTACCGACCCAGCCACCCTTCAGTTTCTCTTACTTACCTCCCTTTCGTCTAATGGAACATGTTGGTGTATATCCTGCCTGCAGCTTAGCTGGGACATGCGTCCTTCCCTGAAGGCTACTTTCGTAGGTATCTGCGATGGCGTATAGTAAATGACATACATCCTTTTGCGTCCATTTATGTGATAAGCTCAAGAGAGTAATGATATGTAGATCAGTATCATACTGTTCCATCATCTAATTTCATTACCCTTTTTCTTGGTGATCTATATAGCAGATACTAGTTGTCTGTAATAGTCGCGTAGAAGTCCTCCAGGGAGAGCAGTTAGCCCCCTGCCCAGCAGCCAAGTGCCGGCAACCCATCAATGATCCCGGACTACACTGTGTAAATTTGTAAACCGATTCTGGACCTGCCACCAAACCTCGAGCGAACAGGAGGATCCGCACACTCCTATTCGAAGTGCCTCGGGAATCGCACTTGACAACAAGTGCCCCACTGCAAGCTTTTAAAGCCGCAGAACAAAAAGGCGGGACTTTCACTTACCCATCGCCTTCAGCACTGAGCGCTGGTCAACGGCGGGCAGAAGCACCTTCTCTCCACCAGACCCCGCCAGTACTGGCCACAGGCCAGCCACGGCCGTCGCCGGCACCGGAAGTCGATCGGCACCACCCCCTCTCTCTGCGTTCGAGAAAGCCTACGACGACTCTGCCAGTGCCTGCCAGCTCCCTGCACGCTGCCATGGTTTAGCTCCCTGCTCCTGCTGCTTCCGCTGCAACGCACCCAAGCCAGAGAGCTCGTCTAAGTCGGATCGCCCGGACTGACACTGCCGAGCACTGACCGCAGTGTCGGCCACCGTTTATTCTGGTCCCACGAGGGCCGTTGAATCGATGCCTGACAGCTCCCGATACGCGCTGTTGTTGAGCGGCCCTGCGCCCGCTTCTAGGCCCTGTTCAGCCCCCTTGACTTGCCTCTTTCCCTCTTCCCCGCCCTCGCCTCGCTTTCTATTTCCCTCTCTTCCCCTTCTTCTCTCTCCTGCCTCCCTCTTCTATCGCTCTTCCCCCCGGGGCTGCCTTCGCGCCTCTCTTCGCTTGCTTCTTCTCCGCCCTCCTCCTTCCCTTCCTTGCGGCCTTACCTGTGCCCTCCACGCCAGAAGACATTCACAGTGGCGAGGATCTCATTGCCATTGACAGAGCGATTGCTGCCTGAACCCCCGCCACGCCGAAGCGGATAATACAGTCTCTTGTCAAGACTCCCTGGGATACAACATCCTCTTTGGCACATCCAGAGTGCACCGTTCATGATCACGGTCCCGCAGACGCTCCAAGATCCTGTCAGCACTCCCACTCCAGATGCCACTTGCAGTCCCGCGTTGCGTTGTTTCTCTCCGGTACCGGTTGCACTCTCGCACTGGTTGGTATCCCATTCGGACCCGCTACTCCGGCGCACCATTCCAGCTCCCGGCACTGCTACAGGCACTGTGACGCCGTTAGCCGCTCCCACTCGGCCTCGAGATCTCGGTCGACCTCCCGGCACGCTGTGGTTCGAGGTCGGTGATCTCATCCAGGTACTGTACGCCTCCCGGGTACCGGTCCCCATGGGTAGCTGAGTTGCGACGAGGTCCGATAGATTTCAAGACTCTCCCATCGCGTTTTTCAGCACCTCCATGGCCATCCAGACACGCATCAAGTGTTCATCCATGCAGACAGCGCTTCTGCTCAGGACCGCAATTCTGGACTGTGCCACAACAACCTGGAGCCCATCAGACCCTCCTAAGGAGGATAGCACTCAATATGGTAGGGGCCCCAGGTGGGAGGGAATCCCGGAGGTTAGCAGGACCAGTAAGTGGACCATTCTTCAGCAGTTGCCCCACTCAGGGGGCCCTACCCGTTATTCGGACCATCAGGCGAATTGCCGATACTAATGGCTCCTCCAGCCTCTATCCCTCTGCCGCCAGGGAGTTCGAAGCGTAATATGGTGCCCTCAAGGGGTACGAAACTACTTGTATGTCCGTTCCTCCGCCCTGCTCACTAATCGTGTCAGTCCGTTAAGGAGAGGGAACGGCATGGCCAGCAGGCGCCCACCCCGAATCGCAAGGAGGCTAGCGAATGAACCTCTCGACCGCAAGGTGTACTCTGCAGGGGCCTTACAGCTCTGGGTGGCAATCAACAAGCCTTGCGAGCCACTATAATTATAACACCTGAGTTGGCCGTGGGTAAGTTTATGCTGCTCCCCAAGACTCCCACCAAGAGTTCACTGCCCGCTTGGAGGAAGGGAAAAGGGCATCAGAGCTTCCCTCCGGCCTTGTTGGATTGACAGCAATTCAGCACCAGGACTCTGGCCTCTGTTGTTGCCAAGAGGTGCATCTCATGCTCAGGTTTCAAACCTCCGGCCGGAGCTGCCATCAGTATACATTCTTCAGACTTACCTTTGACTGTAAAGCCTCTTCGTGCAAAACAGCCCCAGGCTGCAAAGCCTGAGGACAACGGTCCAATGCACTCTCTCAGCAATGCATTGCACCGGCACGACCAAACACAGGCCTTTCCGTCCCCAGCCACACCGCCTACTCTGTGCCTAGCCAGAGAAGGACTTGGCAGATGGTTGCGGCCAGAGTGGTCGCAACACACTGTCAGGACCTAGAGGGCCAAGATCAAGGTCCCTCGCAATCACCACTGGGACCAAAGACGAACTTTCGAAGGTGCACCCGAGGGCAGCGTACCAGTTACAGGCCGGGATCCCACTCCTACTTCCTCCTGGCATGGTCCCAGTTAACTTCAGATCGCTGGGTCCTACGCACGGTGGAGTATGGGTACCACCTCCAATTTGTTCCAACCCTGTGCCACTTCAGGGACCCCTCTCACGAGCTATATCTCTTACAAGAGGTGCAGACGCTGATGGACAAAAGGGGCAAGGGGTTTCACTCCCGTTATTCCCTAATCCCCAACTCAAACGGAGGTTTCAGACTTATCCTAGCCCTGCGAGGACTCAACCAGTTTATGATAAGGTTGAAGTTCTGCATGGTATCCCTGGGAACCATTATCCCGTCCTTGCATCCTGGAGACTGGTATGCTGCCCTCGATATGAAGGATGGGAACTTTCACATCGCCATCTTCCCTCCACACAGGAGATACCTCCGCTTTCTAGCCAACCGTCAGTACTTCCAGTTTACGGTCCTGCTGTTTGGCCTTTCTACAGTCCCACGGGTATTGACCAAGTGTATGGCTGTAGTTGCCGCCTATCTCCACCGACGTCGGATATGCATTTTTCCGTATCTGGACGATTGGCTTATCTGAGGAGACTCCGAGACACAAATCGCTCAGCATGTGGGCATCGTCAAGGACCTATTCACATATCTAGGCCTGATGATCACTATAGAAAAATCCACTCTGGTTCCCATGCAGAGGTTAGACTTCCTAGGGGCTATCCTAGACTCCGACCTAGCCGGAGCCTACTTACCACAGCCACGGTATCAGGCAATGGCAACAATCATCCGAGGTCTGCAGACTTTCCCAATGACTTCGGCTCACACTTGTCTCGGTCTCCTGGGTCCCATGGCTGCCTGCAAGTTTGTAACCAAACACGCCAAGCTCCGCCTCCGTCCTCTCCAAGTTTGGCTCAACTCGGCGTACCACCCGGACAGGGACCCAATGGTCACAATAGTCACCATTCCCTCGAGCACCCTAGGCTCCCTAGAATGGTGGCTAACACCCTCCCTGGTGTGAGCAGGGATGCTGTTCCATCCGCCCCAGCCCTCACTGTCCCTGACGACGGACGCGTCATCTCTTGGCTGGGGTGCTCACCTCGGTCACCTTTGAGCTTAAGGCCTTTGGTCTTCTCAGGAGCTGGCCTTCCACTTCAATGTCCAAAAATGAGAGCAGTCCGCCTGGCGTGCCAGGGGTTCCAGCAGCAGCTGCGAGGCTGTGGTGTCTCAGTGTTTACAGCCAGCACAAGGGCCATGTGCTACATAAACAACCAGGGAGGGACATGGTCCTCCCCCTTTTGTCAGGAGACCATCCATCTCTGGGACTTTTGCATAGCCCACTTGATAAATCTGGTAGTGTCCCTTCTCCCAGGCGTTCAGAACGCCTTGGCGCTTCAACTCTGCAGGTCTTTCCTGTCTCACGAGTGGTCGCTCTGCCCCGATGTAATGCATTCTGTTTTCCAGAAGTGGGGACTTCTCCCCACATAGACCTGTTTGCTTCCCACGTGAACAGGAAATACCTGATGTTCTGCTCATTCCAAGGTCTCTCCCCGGAATCAATCTCGGATGCTTTCCTGATGCCGTGGAAGGGCCAACTCATTTATGCCTTCCCACCGTTCCCACTGGTTCATTGGGTCTTGCTCAAACTCCGCAGGGGCCGAGCGTCCATCATCATGATCGCTCCAGCGTGGTCCAGGCAGCACTGATACACTACATTGCTCAACCCAATTACCCTGCCACTCCACCCAGACCTCATAACTCAGGACCATGACAGGCTTCGCTACCTGGACCTGCAGTCTCTTCACCTCACGGTGTGGCTGCTGCGTGACTAAACCGGGGTAGCAGGAAGCCTTTCACCTGGTCAACGTACCTGGCCGAGTGGAAGCGTTTCTCCTACAGGTGCAAAACGCTTGATCTTACTCCTACTGAGGTCTTGATCCCCTCTATTTTGGACTACCTCTGGCCTACAACAGCAGGGCCTAGCGGTGTCATCACTGAGGGGTACACTTGGCAGCCATCTCTACCTTCCGCCCAAGCTAAGGTGGTCGTTCTGTGTTCTCACACTCTATGGTTTCGAGGTTCCTCAAGGGCTTGGAGTGCTTACACCCTCAAGTACGCCGGCCAGCCCCAACCTGGGACCTCAACCTGGTTTTAACCAGACTTATGTCTCCCCCATTCGAGCCGTTAGCGACCTGCTCACTGCTCTACCTGTCTTGGAAGACGGCTTTTCTCGTAGTCATTACATCGGCCAGACGAGTCTCCAAGGTCAGGGCTCTTATGGTGGTTCCGCCGTACACTATGTTTCACAAAGACAAGGTGCAGTTATGACCACACCCAGCTTTCCTCCCTAAGGGGATTTCGGCCTTTCATGTTACCCAAACTCCATGCAATGGGAGCAACAATTGCACTCCCTGGACGTCTGTAGAGCTCTCGCATTTATATTGAGCAGACAAAACCATTTCGTAAAACGCCCCAACTCTCTGTCGCGGTAGCAGACTGAATGAAAGGCCTACCTGTTTCCTCTCATAGGATCTCATCTTGGGTGATGGCGTGCATCCGTACTTGTTATGATTTGGCTCATATTTCCCCAAGCCACATCACCGTGCATNCCCCGAACCCTGCTAACTATTATAAACTAACTATGCTAGTAAAGAAAAACCGCATAAGTATATGCAAATAAAAGGATTATAACTGATATACACAAGAACTACAAGTAGCTAGGGAAGCGAGGTCAGCTAAGCTGCGCTCCACTGTTCCAACGACCGACACAGGCGGTAAGAAGGAACTGAAGGGCGGCTGGGGCGGCAGGGGTATATATCTGGCACCATAGCGGCACCACTCCAGGGGGCACCCTGCCGACCCACCGAGTGTTGCTAGGGTAAAAATCTTCTGACGAACGTGCACGTGGCGCGCACACACCTAATTGGAATGGATATGAGCAACACATCTCGAAGAACAACAGTTACAAAGGTGAGTAACCGTCTTTTCTGGTGGTCATAAAATTATGTACACTATATAACACCCACACACTAAATACCTCCAGAAGGTAAATGCCTTCTAAAGCCTTGGCTTATGAAACTCAGGAAAGAAGCTGGAGCAGCTATAAGCCATTGGCATATTTTAGAAACAATATCTGATGACAGATGATGATTCTGTTTTGCTATACAGATGTATGGAAAAAAGCAACAATGTGTGTATACATATGACAAAAAGCCCAAATACAACCCCCAAATTTATAAAGTTAACATATCATTACATAAGAGGGTGCTATCTTACAACTGGTCTGAAATTTGGTGATTTAGTATTTTAAAGCATTAATGAGGAGATAAGTCAAGGAAATACCCTTAAAATCTAGGATGTTTGTGGGTTTTTGTTTTGTTTGGTTTTTGACACGAAACAGATATAGAATGAATCTTCCCTATAGTTTGGAACGTTTTCACTGTTTTAGGTACATTTACAGGTTGCCTACCTGCATAATCAGTGCATGATAGTGTGTTGAACTGTCAGTACTAATATAATGCATCTGTTTCAGGGTTGACTTTTTCCTCTAGAGATTGTAGTTTTTCAGAAGCACAGTGAGATCGTTTGATTGTGTACATATGGATTAGGGAGTCTCTCATATATGAAGGACGTGACAATGATTTCATTGTGGGAGGGATATAGATTAAATTTACGTAGTCCTAACCATGTTTTGCACATAAATTTTAGGCAATTTTTTTTTGATTAAAGCTGCAAATATACAACTTATCTCACTGGACTGGACCGGACCTTTCTCCCAGTCCCCTGAGAATCCCCTTTTATGACCATTTTGCATAGTGTATTTTAGCCTCTCTCAGATTCTAGTGTATTGTTTGCAACTTGAATGTATTACCTAGAATGATCTAGAGTAGAGCTGTGCAGGAAATGGGTTTTTTTTCCATCACAAGAAAAATTGAGATTTCAGATGTTTTTCCTGTTTTGCATTAGCGTGAAACAAAGACCTTTCAAAATTTAGAAAGAGAGAATGTATGCAGACACCCCCTCCTCAGAACAGCCAAGAGCCTGGTGGTTTGGGCACTCACTTGGGATGTGGGTGATCTTTGCTCAAATTGCTTTGTTTCCTACATCCCTGATATGTGCCCTAACTACGAGACTATAAACTAATCTGGGTTGTCTGACCAGAAATTCTGTCCTGGCCCCAAGAAACCTTTCCAACAAAGGTTTAATAGAAACTAATAAATTTTGTTTAATAAACTGGTATTTTCTGATGAAAACAGTTTTGTCAAAAATTTCCAGACGAGCTCCAATCCAGAACCACCAAGTATACAGAGTTAGTAATAGAATGGCATCTTGATTTTGTTACATAAGTAATATTTTTAATGTGCCACTAGTTATCCCAAGATTGGGTGTAGGATCCCATGTGTGAGCTGAGGATCCTGATCCCAAGTGTGCAGACAGAGCTTTTGCACATCTAAGGACTGGGCCAGTATCTCTAAACTTAGAAATAACCCAGAGGCTTTAAATTTTAGGCGTTTTTGTGAAAGCATTACATAACCAAGTAACACATGAACAAATACATCTACTTTTTTGATGGATTGTGATAGTAATACCATTTGATTAAAAAAAACTGCTTTTTTCTCCCTCTTTCTAATTGAGGTTCTGTGTGGTAGAATTGTGTTGGATTTTTTTCTGGGTTTCCAATTCTTGTTCATGCTCATTGACAGGATTCTTGGAAATGCATTCTCATTTTTGTGAAAGATTTATATTTAGAAATGTTCAAACATCAAAATTTCATATATGAAATTTATTCTTAGAATCTCAAAAAATAGTGTTTTCCCCTTTTATTCTGATCTCCCATGGTTCCAAATAGCTTCCTGTAATTCATTTTAGCAGTTATTGATACATGTGTTAAAAGACAGGATCTGCACACACTGGGTTGTCCTTAAGCTGCACATTTATTTCTTGAGAATACATAATGATACCTCCAAAAATGATCTTAAGCAGATCACTGTAGACTGCATGGCTCTGGGAAGAAGAATAAAAGAGTTTGGGCCTCAAGCGGTGTTCTCATCCATCCTACCTGTTGAAGGAAAAGGCCGGGGCAGGGACCATTGAATCGTGGAAGTAAATGTGTGGTTACGCAGGTAGTGTCAGTGAGTGGGCTTTAGCTTCTTAGACAGTGAGCTGATGTTCCAGGAAAGAGGGTTACTTTGTTGGGATGGGCTCCATCTATGGGAAGAGAATCTTTGGACACAGTCTGGCTAACTCTATAAGGATAGCTTTAAACTTAGTCTTATGGGGGATGGTGACAAAAATCCAGCTATGCGCATCTAGGCTCAAGTAACAGAGACAAGGAGAAGGAGCTAAATTCTGGGGAAGGGACTAGAAACTGCATTAAAGAAGCGAGAAGAAAACAAGATAGTCTGCTAAATATCTTCGATGACTGTATACCAACGCAAGGAGTATAGGGAACAAGCAGGATGAACTAGAAATCATGGTATATGAAGAAACGTATGACTTAATTGGCTTTACAGAGACTTGGTGGGACTACTCCCATGATCGGAATACTAGCACTGAGGAATATAGCTTGTTCTGGAAGGATATGTATGGAAGAAAAGGAGGAGGCATTGCACTGTCACTGTATGTCAAGAATATATACACCTTGCTCCGAGGTCCAAGAGGAAGTGAACAGAAGCCCTACTGAGAGTATCTGGGTAAAGATAAAAAGGAAAAAGAATGGTAGTGATGTTATGGTGGGGGTCTATTACAGACCACCAAATCAAGAAAAGGAAGTGGATGAGACGTTCAAGTAGGTAACAAGATTAGCTAACACACAGGGGCCTGGACTAGACGACTCTCAAAGTCCTTTCCAGGTCTATGATTCTATGAGCTAGTATTAATGGGGATTTTAATTTCCCTGATATCTGTTGGAAGACTATTACAGCAAAATAGTCGGGAACTTGGGAGGAAGTGATCACAATCAATAGAGTTCAAGATCCTAAGGAAAGGAGAACATGAGAACAGCAAAACAAGGACACTAGACTTCATAAAGGAAGATTTCAACCAATGCATAGAAGTAGGAGGCAAGGTCCCATGGGAAGACCAATTAGGAAGAAAAGGAGATGAAAGGGGCTGGCAGTTCCTAAAAGATGCAATAATAGAGGCTCAATATCAAATTATTCCAAACACAGAGGAAAGATAGGAAGAGGCACAGGAGACCAAGGAGCTTTTTAGCTATCTAAAAACCAAATGGGATACATGCAGGAAATGGAAGGAGGGGCTTGTCACCAAGGAAGTATCCATGGGAATAGCGCAAGTATGTAGGGACAAAAATCAGGCAAGCCAAGGCAAGGAATGAGTTACAGTGGTCAAGAAATGTTAGAGACAACAAGAAAGGGTTCTACAAATTTGTCAGACAAAAAAGAAAGATCAGGGATGATGTGGGTCTTCTGCTCAATGGAGAAGATGAGCTGGCAAAGGAAGATAAGAGGCAGAGCTGCTCAATGCCTACTTTGCTTCAGTCTGCACACAAAAAATAATGTGGCCAGATGACTAGTAAAGTTATCATAGACAATAAAGGGGAAGGGATGCAGATCAGGATAAGTAAAAAACACATCATAGATCTTCTGACTAATTTGAATAAATTCAAGTCAGCAGAGCTTGAAGCTGTTCACCCAGAAGAAGAAATCTTTGCACCATTGGCAATAATATTTGCAAACTCATGGATGATAAGTTAGCCCTTCTCCAGTCTTCCGGGACCTAACGTAGTGCCCATCTTTAGGTGAGCCACATCCACACAATATTTTAATAGCTGTGTGGTCCTGGGGATGTCACATGGGCTGCAGCTGTGTGCTGATTGGGCTGCAAGCGGCCCGCAGGCCGTGGGATCAGAACCACTGTACTACAGCAATGTGTAAAATATTCAATTTGAAAATATCTGGAGGATGAAGGGGTGGTCACTTGCAGCCAGCATGGGTTTACTAAGACCAAATCATGCCAAACCAGCTTGATTTCCTTTGACAAGGTAACTGGTTTGATGGATAGGGGGAATGCAATGGACATTTTAGCAAGGCTTTTAATACAGTCCCACATGACATTTTTGTAAGTAAGCTGGAGAAATATAGGCTTGGTGGCTACCATTGGGTGGACAGATAATTGGTTAAACAACTGCAAACAAAGAGAAACTATTAATGGAATGATTTCAGATTGGAAGGAGGTCTCAGGTAGGGTTCCACAGGGATCTGTTCTGGGTCTGGTGGTGTTTAACATCTTTGTTAATTACCTGGATGTAAGAATAGAATGCATATTGATCAAATTTGCAGGTGGCACAAAGTTAGGGGGGTTGCCAGCACTTTGGAGGATAGAGCTAAATTTCAAAGAGATCTTGATAAATTGGAATACTGGGCTAAAGACAACAAAGACAAATGTAAGGTGCTACACTTAGGGAAGAAAAACAAATGCACAAATACAGAATGGGCAATAACTGGCTTGGCAGCAGCACTGCTGAGAAGGATCTGGGAGTTGTGGTGGATTACAACCTCAACATGAGTCAAGAATGCAATACTGTTGCAAAAAAAAAAAAAAAAAGCAAATGCAATTTTCTATTGCATTAATGGAGGCATAGCATGCAAGTTACGGCAGGTGATAGTACCGCTCTACTCTGCACTGGATAGGCCGCAGCTGAAGTACTGTGTCCAATTTTGGTCACCAATGTATAGAAGGGAGGTAGAGAAACTGGAAAGGATCCACAGGAGAATGATGAAGATGATCAAAGGGATAGAATGCAAGCCACATGAACAAAGGCAGAAGGAACTGGATATGTTTAGTTTGGAAAAGATGAGATTAAGGGTGGATATGATAGCAGTCTTCAAATACTTAGAAGGCTGCCATAAAAAAAGATGGAGAAAAATTGTTCTGTCTTGCCACAGAGGGCAGGACAAGAGGCAATGGGTTCAAACTGCCGCACAGCAGTTTTAGATTAAATCTCACGAAAAACTTCCTAACCGTAAGAACAGTAGGACGATGGAATGAACTGCCTAGAGAAGCTGGAGATTTTCAAAAAGAGGCTGGATAGCTGTCCATCGTGGATGTTTGGACACTACAAATCCTGCATCTTGGCAGGGGGTTAGACTAGACGACCCTTGTGGTCCATTCTAACCCTATAGTTCTGTGATTGTATAAGTGTTTAACCATATGCAGCATCTTTACTTTTTTGATAGGATTCCCTATGGCCTTTGCATTGTCTGAGCTCTGATTTTTCCTTCCTTTTGTTTGAATATTTTATGGCAGTGACAAGAATTACCTGATACATCATTTCATGCAATATCCCAGCAAAACACAGCATGCTGAATAGAAACTCACTTGACTAGTCTTTATGCTTGTATTTCATATGAAGTCTATCATTATTTTCCATAAACATTTGCATATAATGATGTTACTGGTCCAAATTCTTTTGAGTTACAGCCACTGAAATGAACCCTTTGAAAATTGCCCCTGTGCAGAAGGCCCATGCACCACTTAACTCCAAATTAAGTCATATGTTGAGAGCTTAAATTAGATATTGGTGGTGTATAGGTCTAGAGCTGGACAAAAACTTTTCTAAAAAACATTTCTGTCAAAACTGAAAGGTTTTGTGGAAATGTGTCCATTTCAATACATGATATCAGTAAGGGGCATATTGCCCGTGTCAGAATAGCAATAGCTTTACACTGAGGCACTCACCGGCAGTGTGGAATACCTAAATTCAGGTCCAAGCTCTGCCTAATTCAGAACAGGGACTTGAAGGTGACTCTTTTCCATCCTTGGTGATTGCCCTGCCTGCTGATCTATTGGCTTTTCTGGGTTGGCCCTGGCTCTTGTGTTATGACATAAAAATTTTCCAAAGGTTTCAGTTTTGTTCCAATGCAAAATGAAAACAAATATCAAAACCATTTTTGTTTTGTTTTCTGGCCACTATAAACCTCCTACTGGTTGCCTGCACAGGGACTATTTCAATTAGTTGTACAATTTGGATCACTGTGCTTTAATAAAATATCCCATTGTGACGGGTTCCTCCTGGGGTGCCACCTGGAATTGTAATACCATTGAGCCTCCCTGACCCACCAGCCTTGCTCCCTCTCACACTGTACTGCTGTGACAAACTGCAAAGCCTTCCAGCCTGCACTTTTGCCAGCATTCATACAGGTAGGGATACACTCAGGTGCAGTTACATGCAGGCTCTCTAACCACCAGCTTTCCAGCCTAGGACCCCAGAGCAGTACTGTCCTGCTCTGGTCAAATCTGGCCACTATACAGGTTTAATACCTGGTCTGCCTTTCCCTCAATGTGAAGAGAACCATGCATGCTTGTGGTGACCAAGCAGAGATTTTCCCCAAGTACTGCAGTAAAAGCTCACTGATTTAAATTAAAACATAAAATAGTTTATTAACTACAAAAGAATAGATTTTAAGTCATTATAAGTGATAGCAAACTGTTCAAAACAGATTACCTAGTAAACAAACAAAACTGCAAACTGAGCTTAATAAAACTAGATGGGTAGGATATGAATTAGCAAATTCTCACCCTGACTGATAAACAAGCTCGCAGATTCTTAAGGCACAAGCTACTTGGCTGTGCAGCTTGGGTTTTCCATGTTTTTATACACAGGCTAGAAATCCCTTTTAACTTGGGACCATCACTTCCCAAAGTTCAGTCCTTGCCCCTCAGGTGTTTCCAAGTGTGGTGGTGTAGGGAGAGTGCAGTACCATCATGATGTCATTTCCCCCTTTTCTATCTTCTTCCCACTTGCTGGAAAGCTGTTTTGCTATGAGCTGGGTCAAACAGTTCCCACTGCGTAGTGCTATCTCTGAGAGGTTTCTATAGTACACAGTTCCTGGGGTAATCCTTGTGCCTGTGTGCATTTCCTCAATAAGCCATTAACATTATTTGGCCTTTTTACTGTTATACCTGAAAGGCTGCTTGTGAGTGTTTTTAACCTCACAACGTTTCAGTAACACATACGTAGCCAAACTTCATGACTTCACATACAACAATAGCATATACAATCTAATGAGATATTAATGTCTAGCAGATCAAGACTTTTAGAATGATACTTCACAATGCATTCTTTGTACAAAACATATCCTAATTACATGACAGTGGTAAATATTGGGGTGTCAGGTGTCACACTTATGATATATAATGGCAACCTGGGGTAACTCATATTGCTCTTGTACACTACATTATTCACATATTTGGATTCTGTAAAGCATGTAATAAAACTGAAATTCGGTTTAATTCCAGTTATAGTTAAAATGTCCAGCTTGCCTACAAAATACAATATTCACTCAGAGCCTAATTCAACTATTTAAATTAATCCAAGTAGTGTTGGGCCCTTGCACCAGCTTTTCTTTTCAAAGGTGCAAGAAAATAAGCCATTAAAAAACCTCCAAAGTCTCTGACCAGGCAATACTCTCATGCTATAGGAATTATCTAGAAGCAAGTAATGGGTATTTTCCAGATTGAGCTAGTGCATCTTTAACGACAGATATAACTATTGCAGGATTTGTATGCCTGTTCTATAAGTAAGAACAGTTTTGAGGTTTTTTTCCTATGCCTGTTCTTGCTTATGGAAGAGTCATACAAGTCCAGCTACAATACTATATCTAGCCTTAATAAATGCAAATGTTACCATAGAAACCTCACTTTGAGAGAGGTAATTATGATATATTGGAATGCCGAAGAAACTTGTTCTGTCAGCATGCAGACGCTAGTAGCAGATGAAGACATTTATCAGTAAGTCACTTAAGCCAGTTATTTATGGAAAATGCAAATGACTTAAGACATTCCACTTTATGAAATTTCTTTGTAATTAAGTGAAAAATCAGGGACCATATTAATTCCAACTAATTCCTTGTGTATAATTGTACAGTACTAAAAAAATCAAACTGTCTTTCCTATTAAATACTTGTTTAACTTTATATTTGTGGAAAGTTCAAGTATTCCTTAACGGCTTTCTGCAACCATAGAAAATGATATAGCAGTTACAGGCTTTTCAATGTACATGATTTGCAGAGAAGAGCCTTGAGCTGCAACATTGTATTTGTACTTGCATTTGCTTACCACTGGTATGCTACAAATACCACTTCCTGTTGCTGTACAGGTTTTCTTTGTGATGTTAGTACTGTAGGTGTCTTTGAAAGGGCACAGAGGGTAAATATTATAAAACATATGTAAATCAATGGAACTTAGGCTCCTAAATCATTTAGAGGCCTTTAAAAATTTTACTCAGAATCCCTACTTGATTTTCAACAGTTAACTCTCTCTGCTCAAATCTCCTACAGGTGTTTAGTCTACTGCACCAAGGCAGAACTGGGACCTGGAGATCCAATCAGACACCAAAAATGAACCCTGGAAAACAGCTATCTGTAAGTCAGATGGGAGAGGGGTCTTCATCAGAGTTCTACATCCAGAAGGGTGACCAAAATGGTCTGTCATAAACATGCAGCTAAGGGTAGCATAAAATCCCTCCTTTACCTATAAGGGGTTAAGCTCAAATAACTTGGTTGGTACCTGACCAAAAGGACCAATAAGAGGAGAAGATACTTTCAAATCTGTGGGGGGAGGTTTTGTTTGTGCTCTCTTTGTTGTTCTCTCCGGGACAGAGAGGGACCAGGGCAGGAAAAACCATCTCCTAAAACCCTACCTGAAATAAGCATCTACAATTACAAATTGTAAGTAATAGCAAGGAAATGCATTAGATTATCTTTTGTTTTAGCTTGTTGTGGCAAATTGCCAGTACTGTTCTGCTGGGTCTCACGCTTTCTCTTCTCTGGGGTAGGTTCAGGGTGCTATTGCTTGCCTCTGAACCAGTTCTTAATTACTCCACTAGTGTCCTTTGAGGAGGGGAGTGGAGAGGGAAGGACCTGGGTCCACCTTCTACTCCAGGTCCCAACCCAGGGGCCCTGAGGGTTGTGGTGAACCACTTGAACTAGCGGTTCCTTCCCCTGGGTTACTTCCCTTTCCTACCCTTCAGCTTGTGAAGGGCTTCTTGCCTCCCTTCTTCACAAGCCTGGTGCCCCTTACCTAGGGTTTCTTCTGGACTTCACATCTCTGCTCTGCTCTGTTCTGCTCAACTTCTCTTAACTCCACATGGTCTGATGAAGCAGGGGTTTTTATATCCATGATGAAGTCGGTGCTCTAAATGGATACGGTATTCTAGTTAATTTTCTAGAACTTCTTGCCGCTTGGCAGGGAATAGACCCTTGCTACATACTTGCTGCCTCGATGGCCTGCTGTATCATTGTGAAATTTTTTTTTCCTAATGGCTTAAAAATAAGGGAGGTAGTGCTGTTTTTTGTAACGTTTGAAGTTTTGCCTAGAGAGGAATTCTCTATGTTTAAATATATACCAGTAATTATTACATCCTGATTTTATCAGAGTGCTTCTTTTACTTTTTTCTTTTGTAATAAATTTCTTTTGCTTTTAAGAACTGATTGGTTTTTTAGTGTCTAAAACTAAGGGTTGGGTCTGTGCTCACTTGTTTACCTATTTGGTTGGTAATTATTCTCAAGCGTTCCAGGACAGGGGGTAAAGGGGCTGGGGGGGGGGGGGAATATTTTGAGAAAACCAGAACTCCAAGTGGTCCTTTTCCTGTCTAACTTTGTCTAACTCACAAGGAAGAATTTGTGCCTTGTGGAAGTTTTAACCTAAGCTGGTAGAAATAAACTTGGGGCGGGGGATCTTTCATGCGGATCCCCACATCTGTACCCCAGAGTTCAGAGTGGGGAGGGAACCCTGACAAGGTCCTACCCTGAAATTTCCTTTCTGACATACCGTAATATACCTTTAGTAAATTCTGATCAAAGCAAGAATCTGATTTTTCTTTGACATTCTTGGATGCAAACAGTCAGCAGTACTCCCACTGCTGTTTAAAAGCAGCTGGGTCAGCCCACCAGTTTGGGAGAATTTAGTGCATTTTAGATTAGTTTTTCAATAAGCAAAGAAAATGAAATTAACCGCAGGTGGAAAAAGTCATGAGAGTTGCAGAGGGGTGGAAGTTTTAAGGCATGGGCTGGCCTTAGAAGCCATGGTAGAAAATATATTGTTATGCATCAATGAGCAACACAATATTCAATATAGTGAAAAATATTTTCCTGCCTTCTTTTTCTATTGTTCATTTTTTCTCATTTACTCTAATAGACATGGCCATGTCTATTATTGAATAGAGAGGGTGACATTCTATTACTGCCTTCCACTGTGAACTAGTTTTCAGTCGTTCTCTCCAGAGTAAACAGAAATCTTTATTTTTAACAAACACTTAACACATGTAATGCAGTTGGTGCATGGGGCAAAATGCTCTCTAGGGCTGCCCTGTGTAGCTGATACTTTCTCTCTGAAGAGCACTGGTATTTTATAAACACTGCTAAATGCTTCCTCCAGAGTATAAAAGGGTAGGCTTTTTTAAAAGTCATTTAAAAAAAACCCAACGTGTTATAAGACATCGATGCCATGAATAGGTATGGGTTGCTTTTTCTCAAGTAGCTGAAGTCCTCCTAGCCTCCACTCTCATGTCTCAAATACAGGAGTTCTCCATTTATTCATAGCAACCCAAGTCTTAGTGCTTAACTAGCAAGCGAGCCTTAGCTCTATGATTATAAAGGATAAACAACTTATGCTAAATAAGCAAATTGCACATGTGTATTCTGTGCTATCCCCGCACCTCCCCTTCCCGCCAGTCCTTTCTGGACCATTGTGAATACCTCTCCTCCCACCAGCTTTGAAAGACATTACGTCATGACTTTTCCTTCACACCAATACTTTGTGGTATCACTAAGCTGACCTATACAGGTGCTGGATTGGATGTGTGTTAAAGTATGGCCGTTTCTTTTGTTAAATGATTACTTGGACAAATAGATGTTGTTTGTTCCAATGGAGTAAGAATAATTAAATTGTTACATTATTTGTCTGAATTTTGGTTCTGTCGGACAAAACTGTTGAATTGACTCCACAGGCAACTTCCCTGTAAGGTGGCGAAAGGTCATGAATGACTCACTTATTTGCAATGTAGCTGAAATCACCAGGGAGATGATCTGCCTTGTGACAACCATAGTGAGCTGATTGCCCCAGAAAGGAGAAGGAAATCTGACAATAATGGGAGAAGTGTTGGAAAATGCAGTTGGTAGGGTGAACCAAACCCTTCATAGTTGCAAATAGAGAAGATTGACATACAAGGCAAGTACTGCTGAATAATAAGCTGAATAGGACCTTTTGTGAAGGTCATTTCACCCAATAGTTGGAAATTTGCTTGCCCATTCTGGCATGTGCTATGACATACTAATGATTATTTATTATTAAGAATAAGGAAGACCAGATGCCCACTAACTTTCCAACATGCTGCTAGAGTTTCCAGGTGGAAACTGGATAATAGGCTTGTAATAGGCAGATGTTGAGAACTGAACTAAGGTATAGGTAATACAAGCAAAAAGGCACAACAATTGCAGTCCCGATGGCAGGTATTACCTATCCTAATCTTTTTCCATTACTGTAAAGCAGTTTAAACAATGCTTGTCCTACTTACAGGCATGTTTGCCACATATCAGACTAAAATGGCTTAGTAATATCAGTCGGAAGTGAACTGAAACATGTTCAAGTGTCAGAAGAATTACTCATGTTAATAAAGTTTATTCTACCTACAGAGGACAGTAGAAGGACTAGGAGTAAAATGCTGAATCAGGGCCTATATTTGGAACACAGGATACCACAGTGTCAAAGCCACAACTAAACCTCCTTGTTTTTTCCAACCTGCAGCAAATCAATTTCAGAGCCCTGTCCTGTCCTCCTTACTTAGCAAAACTCCGTTGACTGAACTGGGAATTTTGCCTGAGTGTGGAATGAAACGATGAAGTGAAGAATAATAGAAGTAAGGGAGAAGCAAAGAGAAGGAAAATCAAGTTGATTTTCCCAAAAAAGAATGGAAGAGTTGCAACAAGTCCCTGAGCATTTATCTGACTAGATCAGTTTGACTAGGCACTGAAGATCAATTACTTCTGCTAATTTCCTTGGATTTATGTAGTATATAGGAATTGGGAAGTATCCCTTTAAATAGTTCAAGAGCCCTCTAGTGGTGCTCATCATCTTCTATTACAGAAGCCACCAGATCAGTACAGACTAAGGGTACGTCTACACTACGGGATTATTCCGATTTTACATAAACCGGTTTTGTAAAACAGATTGTATAAAGTCGAGTGCATGCGGCCACACTAAGCTCATTAATTCGGCGGTGTGTGTCCATGTACCAAGGCTAGCATTGATTTCCGGAGCATTGCACTGTGGGTAGCTATCCCGTAGCTATCCCATAGTTCCCACAGTCTCCCCCAACACATTGGAAATTCTGGGTTGATGATTGTTCCCCAGATCAAACAAAGTGTCGGCGGGTGATTCTGAGATGGTAGATGTCGTCACTCCTTAATATCCTTCTCGTGGAAGAGGCAACGGCAGACATCATTATCATGCGCACCTTTATGTCCCTGGTTGCCCTGGCAGACGCAGGCATAGCTCATTGGCAACCATGAGAGCCTGTTTTGACCTTTTGTCACTGTCACCGCGTATGTATAGCTGTGATGCCACTGACAGATGGGGCAATGGTACTACAGTGGCATACACAGCGAGCTTATATTCTGCCTTATGCAAACCGGTAGCAGACAGTTTTACCATCCCTATTGCACCGCGTTCTCCTATGCCTTGTAACTATGATTGGCGATAAGATGACGGTTTATCAGGTGGTCTGCACGTCTAGCTGGCTCGTTCTTCACATGGCGTGCTCCGTGGCTGTGCCTTGCTGAGGTTAGGCGCGCAGGTTCAGTCAACAGGGCAGGGCCAAAACAATCGGGTACAAAATGGATCCCAGGTCCGCATTCCCGTTCTTTATGTTTTTGATCTAAAAAAGGAGTCAAGTCCTGGCAATAGAATCTGGCGCGAGTCTTTGTATCTGTAGAGAACCAGAGAGCACAGCTCGCTAGTGTGTCAGAGCCCCCCAGGAGATCCGCAGAGGATGATTAGCTGCGAAGCATGTCTAGGGGGTGGCCCCTGCAGACAACCCCACCATGTCTTCCCTCCTCCCCAACCTCCTGCCTACCAGTGCGGGTTTTGTGCCCCCCATTTTGTGTGATGATGTAATAAAGAATGGATAATAGAAACACTGACTTTTGTAGATAAAATGGGGAGAGGAAGCCTCCAGCTGTCTATAGATAGTCCAGGCAGGACATTAATGTGGTGGTGGGAGGAGAGGGATCCAGGCCTCCCGCTGCTATTGTGTCCAGGCAGTACACGAATGTATTCTTTAGAATGAAAGGGTGGGGCTGATGAAGCTTCGTAGTTCCGTACCATTGTGCTGATGATGGAAGATGGTTAACTCAGCTTGTTCATGTACACATCTGCCAGGGAATGACCGGGATCATTCCGTTTTTACCGAGGGCCAGCCAGGAGCACTCGATGGGTGATGATGATGATGTTATATCAGTCATTATAATGTTAACCGTCTGGCTTAACGCGGGTAAGGGGATGTGCTGGTGATTCAGCACTGCAAGCACCCCATTACTAGCAGCCACAGTGAACATAGGATGACCATGACAAGGTGTGAGAGACCTTTTTTATTCCCTTTTCCTTTCAGGGGAAGGTGGGGAGGGTGTAGATTGACGGACAGATTACGCGCTGAACACACCTCGGACAAATGTTGTTTTGACCCTGCAGGCATTGGGGCTTCATGCCAAGGTATGCAATCGCTATTGTCGGTGACTATGGGGACTGGTGAGATTAGATGGAATTCTCCAGTTACCCCTCCCGTTGACCTACCATGAGCGATCCATTTCTTACTTTGGCTTTCCGTTACACTTGTCCACACAGCACTGTGTTATGTTCTGTGGCCTCTGTCTCAATCAGCCTGGAGATTTTTTTCAATGCGTTTGTCTTTGTCTTCCTAGTATACTGGAGCTCTGATAGAACAAGATTGTTTCCCAAAGATTACCAGCATAAGATTTCCAGTATCTCCCATACTGTGCCATTGGTGGAGTCCTTTTTGGGTATTTGGGAACTCCATCGCCACCCGTGCGAATCAGCGCACCATGGGCTGGTGGGCAAACAGGATAAATGTAATTCAAAAGTTCGCGGGCGCTTTTTCTGTCTTACCCTGGCCAGTGCATCCGCGTTCAGATCTGGCTTTTCGTCGAGCCGTCAACAATTGGATGCACTGTGGGATACCTCCCGGAGGCCAGTACTGTCGATTTGCGGCCACACTAACCCTAATCTGACATGGCAATACCGATTTCAGCGCTACTCCTCTCATTGGGGAGGAGTACAGAAATCAGTTTAAAGAGCCCTTTATATCAATATAAAGGGCCTCATTGTGTGGACGGGTGCAGGGCTAAATTGGTTTAACGCTGCTAAATTTGGTTTAAAACGCATAGTCTAGACCAGACCTAAGAGAGTATATATATGGAGCTAGGTCTTGTATATTTGTATATAATTACTAAACACAGTTATTTGGAACCCAAATATGTCCATATGGTTTTGTCATAATCTTCATGCCAGGTAGAGATCAGAGACAACAGTTTTTTAAATAATTTTTCTATTAAAATAAGTTTCATTCTTGGGAGGAGAGAAAGGGGACAATAACTGGAGAGAAGTTAAAGTATGGAAGCCAGTACTCTGCTCTCCAGCTTGGGCTATGCTTGTTCGCTGACTGAGTTCTTAACTGACAGGCTGATACAAATATTAAGAAAATGGAAATGGAAATGATTAATCATACACAGCATCACTTTGTGCAGCTGGGCTGCACCATCTCACATAAGAGCTCCCATGGGTGATGTCAGTGTCAGAATCACTCATCTTCATTTCACTGTCTTCTCCTGTATTTGTTTTATGTGATTCCATTCTTAGATTAGATATAACACCTACCTTATGTGTTAGCACTACACAATTCTGTCATCTGAAAAGTATGTTGAACTGATGCAGATTGTGGAGATTTGCTCTGTGTAGTTCTGTAATAATCCAGCTGAATCTCACAAATTGCCCTGTGGCAATTCACCACTTTTTATCTGACTACAGTATATAATAGATTACCATGGCTGAAATTCACCTTGCGCCAACACAAGGCCTATGCTTTGCTGAAGTTCCAGTTAAGCCCCATTCTGAGATATTAAATGAGGCCTTAAGCAAAGCATAGGACTCATCTTGGTGTTCTATATGTGTTGTTTCACGGGAATAGAGGGCCGAGACTGAGTTTGAGGGCAAATGACAACTGATTTTGCCTGCCCTACCACCTAGCTGTATGTTTTTATTACCTAGTTCACAAATGCACTGAGATCAACAGCTGTCAATGTTTAATGTTTGTTTTATTTTGTTCCTGTGCTGGGCTCAGGGCTGTCCCTAGTTATACTGACACTCGGTGAGGAAGGGATGTTGTCCTGAGGTGGCTCCTGAGGCTGTAATACAAACACTGCAATGTTGCTGTCTGTCTTTGTCTTCTATTTTAGGTATTTCTATAATATATAAGAATGGAGATCAAATAAGCTCAAGACCTTTTCAAATGACTTCACCCCACCACCCATAATGTCTGCAGGTTACATATTAGCTCTAGTTTGCAAAAGTGCCTTTATTACTGACCGCACTGTGGCAAAGTACACAACAGTCATCCTCAGAACCCACCTTACATACCACCGTATGCAGGAGACTCACTAAGGAAGAAAATAACATGATTTCAGTTTTGAATATAGTTAGTGTTGAGTTTGTTTGTGTGTGTGTGTGTGAAAGCCCATTTCTAAAGGTGAATAGCACAGCGCTCAAGACCATTTGGTTTTGGGATCTCTGCTGGAAGCAGTGAAGTTGAAGAATATTGGCTTTATGAATCTCAGACTTTATCTCTTTTATAATAATAACTGTACATACCAGGTTTCAGTGGTAGCCGTGTTAGTCTGTAAAAAACAAGGAGTCCTTGTGGCACCTTAGAGACTAACAAATTTATTTGGGCATAAGCTTTCATGGACTAGAACCCACTTCATCAGATGTATAAAGTAAAAGATACAGGAGGAGGTATAAATACATGGAAGGATGTGGGGTGCTTTACCAAGTGTTAAGTCAGTTATGCCCAAATAAATTTGTTAGTCTCTAAGGTGCCATAAGGACTTCTCATTTTTTTTGTACATACCAGGTGTGACACTCTCCATAGGATAGCCACTGTGTTACCCACTGCCTCAATACTGCAAGCTCATAGAAAGTCCATCATTTCATTAATAGGAAATGATATGCACAAATCTTGCTCCCGAATGGAGATTCTCAGACACTTCAATCAAGCACACATACTGGTTTAGATAAAACAATGCAACAAGTTTATTAAGTATAGAAAGAAAGATTTTTAGTGATTACAAGTAACAAGACACAATGGGCAGAATTGGTTACAAAGAAAACAAAAGATAAAATGCAAACCATTACCTACCTTAGCAAGTTAAATAAATTACAAGCAAAAGATTTTCTCACCACGTGCTTTTTGCAGTCTTTATTGGCTGAAAGCCTGTCAGTCATGACCTCTCCCCAGGTCAGTGTTTCTTCAGGCATTGTTGCTGTCATGAGCAGAGAGGAATGGAAGAGAAAGAGAGTTTGTATTGAGTGTCCTCTATTCTTGCACCTTTCTCTCTTCTTTGAGGATTATCTCCAGTGGGGATACAGGTGACACCCAGTCTGTCACATGGGAACCCCCAACTATTCCATGGCCAAAATGTAAATTTCTAATTCACATCCTTCTTCCTGCTAAAGAATGACCGTTTACCAAGGTGATAGTCTACTTGATTATGCTGACAGCTGGCTAGGGTGCTGACTAGCCTTTTGTCTCTGAGGAACTGGTTTGGGCTTCTTTTCTAACCTTGAAACATGTCACAGCAATGTTATACAGCAAAATCTTATACCTTTACATACAGTGTTGCGGACACACATTTTACCAGGACAATAATGTTCAGTAAGTTATGAGTTTTCAAATCATATTTCACAAAGCATACTTGTGCAAAATGTGTCATAGTCTTGTAAAAGTGGTGATCATAAGGGTACAGCCTGTCACACCTTTGTTTAAGGTAAGCTTGTTTGTCAGCTCTCTTCACAACATATTTTAGATGCATATTTCCAGCATACTTACATAACCCTTTATACACCACCCATGCATACATCACAAGATGATATTCATGATGAGCATGTCACCAGTTTTCATAAAAGACCTCACTCAGTACACTTTTATACTACAATAATACTGTATACAATCAGTTGCTTATTCTTGGGGTTCAGACTCCCTGTTCTTCTTTTGGAGTGTCTGGACCCTGATTATCACACCGGGCGTACAGCTTTATTTGAATGGGGAGAGACTTGAATCATTCAAGTAGCATCATCCATTAAAGGATGTGGTGCTTGGTTCTCCTGCCCCAATGAGACCCTTATGTGTGTGCGTGCGTGCGTGAGCGCACACACATACACACACACACATGCACATCAATCTTGTGTGGTGTCTGAAAGCAGTTTAAAGGCACCCATTTCTCCAAATCCCTTGAAAACTTGCTAAAATTGAAAAGCACTCTGCTCTCTCAGTCTCAATCAAGCTGATAACTTAATGGAAGCAATTTATGTGCTCGAAGTGAAGGATTCTGACAGAAGACAAATGTTGTAATTTACACTGCCAGACTCATTCCATGCCTGACTTCACACCAATGGCATTTTAAAAATACAGGTTCATTATTTTGTTCAGGTGGATCATTTGAAATTACCATTATTCTCAAAGAGTTTATCAAATACTAATAGTGTTTTGCAAAATAAATGGCTTTGCCATTTGCCATCTAGCCCTTTGCTGAGAGAGGAGATGAGTGACTGAGATATTCATTAACTTCTGCCAGTAGCGTTAGCTGTAGAACGAAAGTGCATTTTCAAAATCATCTAAAGGAGACATGCTCCTTATACCCCTTTGACTATCAATGCAATCCTGAACACTATACAAATCAAAGTCTTCTGTCTGTGATAACTGCCAAAATCCTTATCCGTAATAAGAATTCAATTTTTCTTTCAAAAATGGGGAGTCCCCCTTCCCTCCCCATGTTTCTGATAGCAGAGAACCACAGCAGACATCGAAGCACTCTGGATAATGTGAATTTTTGCATGTTTCTCATGTACTAGCTCTGTTTATTATGTGTCATATATTTGAATGTTTATATGACATCTTTTAATTTCCAGTGGTAACCCCTTCCCCCACTTCCCCCCAAACAGTTTGCTCTCCAATGTGCTTTACAGGCATTGACCAATACAGTCTCACAATGGAAGCTTGAGTATTGTACATATCCATTTTTCAGATGGGAGGACTGAGCGGGAGAGAGCAGTGGCTTGACTGTGCACAACCTTGCAGCTTCACAAGAGAGTGAAGTGGAGGAGGACCTGTTCATTTTGCCTCTGCACTGGTGTGTTGTGTTGAAACCTAACCTTGGATAGATTCTCAGATTGCCTCAAATGAGTGAAAGCTGGCAGGTCGTGTTAACTTAGAAACATTCTGTAAAACTGTGGAGAAGTTAGATGGAGACTGAAGTGGTGCGTAGGCCTTGTGGTGGTCCTTTGCACATGGTAAATTTCACCCTGTAGGGGATGGAGAACTGGGGCTGAGTTTGACAGCAACTGAAATGGAGGCATAATTAAATGTATGGATTAAAATAACACAGATTGATTAGGCATAATCAGATTTCTGGTGAAGGTACAGTCTCACTATAGCCAAAGACCAGATCCTCCTTAAGATGATAGGAAGTGTGTATTTAAGGACCACTGGAAATTTTGCTTTGACATGGATAATTTTGATGAGTTGTGGTTGCAGTCCCTTTTGGACATCTCTGGGGAACACTTAGGTCTCTGTTTTCACTCTTTTTCCTGTTCCCTTTATCTCTGTGACACTCAGGTTCCAAACATCCCCAAAAGAGAACAGGAGGGTTGAACCCTGAAGAATAAGCAGGTGAATCAGCTGACAGTATGCAATGTTATTGTGCTATAAAATATGTTGAGTATGGTCTTTTATAAAAGCTTGTAATGTTCTAAACACAATCATTATGAGATGTATCCAGGCTACGGTTATATGTATTTGTGTGTCTATAGAGAACTGGGCTCATAAACTTAGGATCCAACTCACAGCAGAACAGTGAGCAATCAGACAGGGAGGGACACCTTCCAAGCCAGGTGTTTACATGTATCTAGCTTCAAATAACAAACCATTGTCCAGCCCAGGAAAAGACTAGGATGGGACACTAGAGTTAATGGAAAGATATTGAGATATCTGGGCTTTCAGTCAAGAGGGGGTTTCCACACACTGAATAAACATGAGTCACCATGGACTGAGAGAAAGAAAAGAAAAAAAGGGATGGGGCGGGGGGGGAAGCCTTTTAAAAGCAGGATTGTGTCTGAAGTTTTTCATCCAGAAAATGAGGGACAGTCTGTAGGCAGGAAGCTGTCTGTGAAATGCAGGATCCCTCTATAGCTTGTGGGTATGCTGGGAAAATGTTCAAAGGCACTAGGTAATGCATTAGAAAAGGGGTTTTATCTAATATGGAAATGCAAAGCCTGTGCAGTTGTGTGTTTGTGTATTTACTATGTAACTTGTATATGTATGCACTGCCTCGCTATTTCATTTTTGAATCTGGGTTTTTTCTGTTAAATAAATGTATTGTTTGTTTTTACCCCAAGCAGGTCTCTGTTGTGCAAACTGCACAGGGTGTGTGAGCCAAAGTAAGCAGGTGTCTGTAGGGGAAGGGAATTCATGCCTTTGGGGGTGATGAGGGGAAAAGACTGAGTGTCTGCTAGTTAAGAACTTGAGAATAAGAGATTTGGGGAGACTCAGGACTGGCAGGCTGTTGGTGTCACCTAGCAAAGAGTAAATAGGTTTATAGAAGCTTGGATAAGACCTTGTGCTTTGGGGCTGGTTACTGGCATCAGGGATCTGAGCCTTGAGGAACCTTGAGGTTACAGGGCAGATGGTGACTAGGACCCCTTACTGGTCTGAGTGATCCCCAAAACTGCACAGTTTCCTACACCTGATTTTCCTCTTGCTTTCATGCTGCTGCCTGTGCTGCATTCTGTACCTGTTGTAAGCCTCCATGTATCTTCATAGCGCCATATATGATGGCCATCATGCATGAAATGGCAAAACTAACAGTGCATCATAATTCCTGATTTTGGATTTAACCTTGTCAAGGTTTTTTCCCCCACTTTGAACTTTAGCGTCCAAAAAGTGGGGACCTGCATGATCACTTTAAAGCTTAATTACTAGCTTAAATTTGGTACGCTGCCACCAGCCAAAAATATAGTGTTTGGCACACTTCCTGTTCCCCCAAAACCTTCCCTGGGGAACCCAAGACCCAAACCCATGGACTGAACCAGAGAAATAACCTTCCGCCCCCAACTTCCCCTCTCTGGGTACCACCGAAGCACACCGATCCAAACTCCTTGGATCTTGAAAAACAAAGAGAATAACCTCCCCCCCCTTTTTCCCACCCACCAATCCTGTGAGTCAGGCCCAACCCCTGGCTAAAGCAATGGGGAAAAATCATCAGGTCTAAAAAGGAAAGCTTTATTAAATAAAAGAAAAAAAAATTATCGAAAACCAAGGAAAATGTTACCAGGTACCAGTTTCAATATACCTAAAAGACTCCCCCCACCGAGATCAAAGTTAAGGCAAACAGAAGAAAAATCCTCCAGCAAAAAGAAAACATCACAAATGAAGAAACAAACATATAACTAAATCCACCTCCTGGCACCTACACTGAAACAAAAACTGTTCAGCCAAGTGGGAAACCTAGGTCATGTCTGGTCCCCTAGCCCCAAGAGCGAACAGTGAACAAAACAAACAGCACAAACAAAGACTTCCCTCCACCAAGATTTGAAAGTATCTTGTCCCCCCATTAGTCCTCTGGTCAGGTGTCAGCCAGGTTCACTGAGCTTCTTAACCCTTTACAGGTAAAAGAGACATTAAGCCTTAACCATCTGTTTATGACAAACCCCTTAAACCTTTGAGTTAGAAAAGAGATCCCTATCCACTGTTTTCAAAATAAGGACATAATACTGGACTCTGCTGGCTCTGAGAAAATGGCAACTGTAGATGGATCAAGTGGCTGGAATACACAATCAGATTTTGGATACCAGATGTCCTTATTCACCAGAAGCACGTGTATATTTAATTCTCAAATGCTAGGTAAGTATAACAGAGCTCGCACATATGCAATGTTACATTATATAATGATCAGGGAGGGGTATATTTTCAGCCAGAGTGAGGCCTGTTCTCTTGTCTTTATCCCTACACCTGCAGATTGAATTTTGGAGACCAATCTAGATTCTCTGGGAGTGCAAATCACGTACAGGTGCAAGCATCCAGAATTGCACCCACAGCTCAATTAGTTCAAGTTGTACCTGCAAAGACGGACCTTGCTTTTTTCAAAATTTATCTCTCAGACTCAAACAATATGTTAATACAAACAACTTTCAACTTCAAGATGATTTGTTTTAAAGCTTGTTGAGATCACAGGTAAGCTTTCTGAAGGCAGGGACAATGTCTAACATAATGAGGACCCCGTTGTAACTGAGATATCCAGGTGATACCATGATATAAAAATGTGTTTTTTCTCTTTCCTTTTCACATAGGCTTATATTTGTTCAAATCCCAAAGCTAAATCATAATTCCTATCCACTCAGTGGTTGGCCTGTGCTTTTTCATGTACCCTCAGCTGACCCAGGAGAATAATGGGGGAGGCTGGATCAATGAAAGACAAAGAGATTTCCTTATTTTAATCAGTAGGACGGCTTGTTTAACAATGCAATGGAAAAACAGAGAATTGTAGGTAATGTAAAACTAGGTGAGGGCATCATTAGGTTTTTTATCTAAGTGGTGTTTCAGTCTAAAGGCTAAAAATATATTTGTATCTTATCTGGAGGGCAGAAGTGTTTAAATATAAAATACATCTTGTCCAAAACTCTGTACATGAGGAATATGGAGATTTTTCAGAGGCTGATTGAGTGTATGTTATGTAGTAGTTTTTGATTCAGACCTTTATCAGAATAAAACCACAGGTTACTTCTGTCTGCAGCTTCTGGATCTAAATCAGAATCGTGCTCATTAAGTTAACTCTGGCTTCCTCCCTTCCTACTGATCGTATTCATTAATGAATACTATGGGTTCCTTTATTGCATTTTCTTCATCCTGGATCATTATAGGATCACTAAATTTAATTCCTTCCCATTACTATACACTAGCTGTTCTCACTCATTTCAGAGTATGGTAATTATGGAGGAACCAGAAGTAGCATACTGTTAAAACAACTTAATTTAATTTGGATTCATTTTCAGTTATCAGGGGGAGGGGGGATATTTATGCACCCACAATGCTGAATTTATTTTTGAGATAAGGTGGGAGAGGTAATATCTTTTATTGGACTAATTTCTGTTAGTAGAGAGACAAGTTTTTGAGCTACGGAGTTCTTCTTCAAGTCTGAGAAGCTGCCTCTCTAATATTCTGTTCTCACACTGTGGGTGGGGGAAGCAAAGCTGATTCCTGCCCTTGTGTCAATTTGCTTCTGTAAGTTTGGATTTCCCCCCCATGCTGCATTTTGCTTGGGCCAGTGACTAACACGGTTTAGAACTGGCCACTGGCAACGTAACATTCACTCCTTCTTTCACAGTAAAAACTGCTCACTGAAAGCCACAGCTCAGTAATGCAGGCAATTGAGTCCTCTGGCTCTTTGATGGATAGCAGCTTCTTGTCTAATTGAGCTCCATAGGAAGCTACACCCTACCTACCAGTTTCAGTATAAAGAAGGCTGCCCCCATTTTCCGTTTCAAACTTTCTAGCATGGGGGGGCGTATTTCTTTCTTTTTACACCCCCTCCCACTCCGCATTACAGTATATATCCTCACCTCTTTATATTTGTCTGGCAAATCCTGGGAAAACATGTATTCCCGAAAGAGAAGGCTAATAGCTCCATTTAAAGTCAGGTGCACTGCTGCACAGTGCAGAGAAAGATGATGAGAAGAAAAAAGACAAAACTCTAAGTGGTCAGACCTAGATGTGGCAAAGGTATGGTCTCCTTTGAACTAACTTTGTGCAAGGCTCTGTGCTGTACTTGATGCCTAGATTTGAAGACAACAGGCACTTTATAAATACCTTTGAGAGGGTAGACAGGGCAAAGACTGAGCAGTTTTTCACACAGCGCTACCATTGCATTTCAATTATTCCTGCTCTATAGCACATCCATTTTTCAAGTCATGCGCCTCTATTCATTAGGGAACATCCACTCTGCAGTAGTGCCATGATGATGACAAATTCCATAAGGGTCTAAGAGCCATAAACCCACTTCACTTCTGCCTATGTGTCAAATTTGAACTCATGTCTCCAATGAATTAACCTTCTGAACCACCAGGCTCTAGCCCTTCTGTGACACTCTTATTTCTACAGGGATCACACGGGACTATATGAAGCCTTTAATTCAGGACTTAGAATCATAGATTCTGAGGCTGGAAGGGACCATTGTGATCTAGCCTGACCTCCTGTGTAGCACAGACCATAGAACTTCCCCCAAATAATTCCTAGAATGTATCTTTTAGAAAAACATCTAATCTTGATTTAAAGATTGGCAGTGATGGAGAATTCACCACAGTTAATAATGTATGTCTTCTTTCCTGTTTGAATTTGTCTAGTTTCAACTGCCAGCCATTGGATCGTTATCCCTTTCCCTGCTAAATTGAAAAGCCCATTTTTAAATAATTGTTCCCCATGTAGGAACTTACAGACTTTGATCAAGTCACCGCTTAACCTTCTCTTTGTTAAGCTAAATAGATTGAGCTCCTTGGGTCTACCACTCTAAGGCATGTTTTCTAATCCTTTAATCATTTTGTGGCTCTTCTCTGAACCCTCTCCTGTTTACCAACTTCCTTCTTGAATTGTGGGCACCAGAACTGGACACAGGATTCCAGCCATGGTCACACTACTGCCAAATCCAGAGGTAAAATAACCTTCCATTCCTACTTGAGATTCCCCTATTTATGCATACCAGGATCCCATTAGCTTTTTTGGCCACCACTTCTGTCATGGTATGAACCCCCACTCTGAACCTTAGCATCCAAAAGATGGGGTACCAGCATGAACCCCCCTAAGCTTAATTACTCGCTTAGAAATGATAGAGCTGCCACCACCCAAAAATATAGTGTTTTGGGGCACTTTCTGGCCCCCAAACCCTTCCCTGGGGGACCCCAAGACCCAAAACCCCTTGGGTCTCACAACAAAGGGAAACAAACCATTCCCCCCCCTTTTCTTCCTCCCAGATT